>NW_021604564.1:9481808-9537037 GCF_004785775.1 Grammomys surdaster | reverse complement strand
CTATCTATCTATCTATCTATCTATCTATCTATCTATCTATCTATCTAACAGTTTCCAGGATAGCTGGATTTACGCATAGTGTTTTAATCTTGGATTGTGTCCTATAGCTTCTCTTAGCTGCAAGAGAGTCTAAGACTCTAAACATTTAGAATTTCAAAGCTAAAGGAAAAAGACAAGAAAGAAATTTATGTAGAAAGAGTAATGCAGACGGTATAATGTGAACCATTTAAACATGTGTAAATCATATTTAATTCAACATAAAATGATTGTAAAAATATTTTGACTGTTGAAAGGACTTTATATTGGCATTATGTTTTTACAATTACATCAAAAGTACAGTTTCAATTTAGTTTTGACTATACACAACACTTCATGTAACTTCAAAATATGTTAAAAGGCTATAATCCCAGCACTTAGGAGATTGACACAAGAGAATTGCAGACAAATGTAAGTGGAGACTCGGTTAAATAATGAGTTGCTGGTCAGCCTGGACTTCTTAGTCACATTATTCAAAAGAACAAAAGAACAGAAAAAAATGTGAGGAGGATATGTTTTGTGTTCTATGCATTGAAACAAGATGGTTTACATAGAAAAGCTGGTGTTTATTAATGGTAAATCAAGTATTCTTAATTATGAAGGAGAAATATATCTTATGTGGCCATATGAAGCTAGATCATGGAAGATGGTAGATGCTATATCAATATGAAAGTCATTCCTGAAAAACAAGCAATAAACTTTTATTTTCATTGAATTAAGAGAGGAACATTAGGAACTGGTACTCCCAGTGCTTGAATGTATTTCTAGCATAAGGTAAGCTTTGAGTTTAATCTTTAAATCTGTCAACCTATAATACAATTATGAGATATATGTCTTTTATTATATCCTTTAGACTGAGAATGGTATATTCATATCAATGGTGTTTAAAATCTTCAAAGTGTAAAATTATTTCCTTTCACGGTTATAATCAAATAAGAGTAATTCATCCATAATATATATTAATTTTACATTGTCTCACAGCACATTACCACAAACTTCCTTGTCTAAGACAATAATCCATTTCAAAATGATTCTGTGGATCAAAGTATGGGCATAGGTTGGAAAAAAATAACCTATACTTGTTTTTTATTCAATCAAGGTCAGCCAGGTGCCTTTCTCTCTGGAGCACATAGTCTGTTTGAGTGTTTGAGAAGATTATTTTTAGTAGTCAGGTTCTCTCTCTGTCTCTCTCTGTCTCTGTCTCTCTCTCTGTCTCTCTCTCTCTCTCTCTGTCTCTGTCTCTCTCTCTCTGTCTCTCTCCCTCTCTCTGTCTGTCTCTGTCTCTGTCTCTCTCTCTGTCTGTCTCTCTGTCTGTCTCTCTCTCTCTCTGTCTCTCCCTGTCTCTCTCTCTCTCTGTCTCTCTCTCTCTCTGTCTCTGTCTCTCTCTCTCTCTCTCTCTCTCTCTCTCTCTCTCTCTCTTTGTGTGTGTGTGTGTGTGTTTATAAGCATGAAACCTTTTGCTTCTGAAACTTCCCTGTCCTTTGGCACTCTTCATAAACAGTCAATACAATCTTAGCTTACATCTGTAGAGTTGCACACTCTAGTCAGCTAGGAAGATATGTTCATATTATTATTTACCACAGAAGTGGCATCTATTTTCATAATCTGGCATTGGAGATTTTATAGAAAGGACGGACATTACATGTGTCTTCTCCACAATCTGCATGGTGATCTCACAAAAGATGGTCTTAGAATTAGCTTTTGAAGTACAGTAAAAGTAAAATACACTGTGGTTTTTAGATATCAAGCTGACTTCAAAGATAAATTGAGGACCAACTGAACATTTAAAATAAGCATACAAGTTGTAAATAATGTTGTGCTATTTTGTACTATTTTGACACTCACACTTCTTAAACGGGGATGACATTGCTTGAATGAATGTCATTGAAGATTGTTTCTTAACAAAGGCATTACTATTTAAAGTTAATCTAATTGGTTGATAGCCCTTGAAAAATGTTAAGTACCAGTGAAACCATTAGATTGTGGTCATGGTGCAATTTTCCCATTATTATTAACTTGTAAAGATCACTTAAAATAATGATCCCAACATTGAATTTGAAGTGCACAGGATTTACTTGAAAGCCAGTGCAATTCTAGATGTGCTCTTACAGCAAACAGAATGTGCCTTTTCCTTCCCTCCCACATCCTCATGTCCATGTCCAAAGATCTTTGACATGAAATCCTATGGAAGGCAGGCCCAGTGATTTAAGCTTCTTACTGTATTTTTCTTGACTTCCCTCAGTACTCTTGCCCTATTGACAATTTATAACCCCTGCACCATCTGGGGAACAGACTGCTGGCTGCCAAGGAGACTCATTAACATTCCCCTCCAGGAATGCTTGCTGTTTAATTAGGCTGCTGGCTGGATTCAGGCAGTGAGAGCCTTAGGTGGCTGTGTAACAAATCCATGACTCCATGCATTCAGATGTCAAGGTCATTGAGATTCCTGCTTACAGTCAGTGCAGTGAATGGAACTAACATCACTGGTTGCTTTCGTCCTTAAAGGGGACTTTCTATAGTTAATTGAGACTCTAAGTTATCCCCCACTGAATTCACAGCTGTCATGCCCATGGGTTGTTTGACAATTTCCTAACCCCTAGGACATCTGGCTTGGCATTAAGACAAGCTTCCTTGTCAGAACTAGTCAACAGTGTTTTTAAAGTACTTATCCAAATACAATACTGAAATCACTATATGCTTCATAATTAAATGCATCTGATTAACTAAATTCTCTGAGGAAAGACTGCTTAAAGAGGCAGTTCTTGAGACATACTTAAGTAGAGCAAAATAGAACAATGCTTTCTTTATCAATGCTAATTCATAAAATTCTATTGTAATGGCATTGCTTCTTTATTAATTTCATTAATATTCAATAATATTTAAAACTATTTCTAGTTTATAAAGTACAAAATAATTTCCATTATACAGAATATGTCAATATGGCATTTTCCTAGACAGAATCAACCAACTGTAGAACTTTTGGGCTCTCAGTGTTCACATATTGAATAGTTCATCCATATCAAATATGAATTGATCACTTATTCATAGTTAAGCCCAATGTTAGATTTCAAGCATATGATTAATGGTAAATCACAAGAGGTTTCGAGTTGCCTCTAGTGTAGGAGACCATTGTTCACCAGATAGTCATAGAAACAAAGCACAGTCACAACAATGGTAAATACATATACTTACTTCTGTAATCTCTCCTAATGCAGGAGGTTGAGCTAAGCTAGTGGAAATGGAAAACATTCCAAGGTAGGTATTTGTACTGGAAAGATGAAAAATATCGTGGGAGATTTCTAGGTATCTTAGGATTGAGAGGCAGAGAGTCTTATCAAGAGGAATTGCTCTAGGTCAGGAATAGCAAGGCTCACCTCGGCAAGTGTAGACAAAGCTGTTTTTCGAAGGCAAGTAGATGTAATATTGTATATGAACAAAAGAAAGTCTTTATCCACATCTTAAGATTGAAAAATATATTCCAGACAATTCAGCTAGAATACAAAAATCCAGAAATATTGTTTACATTAACACCTGTAGTATTTCCTTTCCAGTTCTCTAACTTCTTTTTGATTTAAAGTCAGTGATGCATGCACCCAATCCTCTTGTCCTTCTTGGCTGAAGAGAGTTAGTTCTTTACTCTTTAGTAATCTTTTTTGCTCTTTGTACTTTAAAAAAATTGTAGAAGTGATGCAGCAGGCTAGGTTTGCTCTGTCTTCATATTTGTCAGTATTGACTAAGAAAGACTCTAATGCATGCTTGTGATCCTTAAGGGGAATTCAAATTGATTTGCTTTTAGTTGGTCTGTTTCTCAGGATACACTAAAATATTCTATCCGATACAAAATTGTGAGTATTAATCTTTAGTAAAATAGTAATATTTTATTTGAAGAGATAACTTTTAAAAGCTCTTTAAGTTGTTTCTGTATGTATTTATTTGTTTGTTTGTTTGTTTGTTTATTTCAATACTCCAAAACCTCCTTGTGGAGGAAACAAAGTGTTTTGTCATTTTTTTTTCTTTTTCTTTTTTTTTTTATTGGATGATTTATTTACATTTCCTATGTTGTCCCCTTACCCCATCCCCTGCCACCCCCTCGGAACCCCCAATCCCCTCGCCCCTCCTCCTTCTTCTCTGGATGTAACCTCTATCTACCCCCCCCCACTCCCACCTCCCCACCCTCAAAATTTCCACCCCCTGGGGCATCCAGCCTTCATGAGGTCAAGGTTCTCTTCTTCCACCTATGCCCAGCAGGGCCCTCCACTTTTACATATTCAGCTGAAGCCCTGGATCCCCCCCTAAGTGCTCCCAGGCTGGTGGTTTAGACCCTGGGAGCTGTGGTTGGTTGGTATTGTTGCTCTCCTCATGGTGCTGCAAATCCTTTCAGCTCCTTCAGTCTTCACTCTAACTCCTCTATTGAGAACCCCATGATCAGTTCAATGGCTAGTTGTGAGCATCTGCCTCTGAATATGTCTGACTCTTGAAGGCCTCTGAGGAGATATCCATATCAGGCTCTTATCAGCATGCACTTCCTGTCTTCCACATCAGCATCTACCTTTGGTGATTGCACATGGGATAGATACTCAGGTGGGGTGGTCTTGAGACGGCCCCTCCTTCAGTTTCTGTCCCTCACTTTGTCTCCATATTTGCTCCCTTGAGTATTTTGTTGCTCCTTCTAAGAAGGACCGAATCACCCTCACTTGGTCTTCCTTCTTTATGGGCTTCATGTGGCCTGTGAGTTGCATCTTGGGCATTTCAAGGTTCTAGGCTAATATCCAATAATCAGTGAGTGAATACCATGTGTGTTCTTTTGTGATTGGCTTACCTCACTCAGGATGATAATTTCTAGTTCCATCCATTTACCTAGGAACCTCTAGAATTCATTGTTTTTAATAGCTGAGTAATACTCCATTGTGTAAATATACCACATTTTTTGAATCCATTCCTCAGTTGAAGGACATCTGGGTTCTTTCCAGCTCCTGGCTATTATAAATAAGGCTGCTATGAACATAGTTGAGCATATGTCCTTATTATATGTTCGAGCATCTTCTGGGTATATGCCTAGGAGTGGTATAGCTGGATCCTCGGGTAATGCTATGTCCAATTTTCTGAGGAACCGCCAGACTGATTTCCAAAGTGGTTGCACCATCTTGCAGTCCCACCAACAATGGAGGAGTGTTCCTCTTTCTCCACACCCTCGCCAGCATCTACTATCACCTGAGTTTTTAATCTTAGCCATTCTGACTGGTGTGAGATGGAATCTCAGGGTTGTTTTGATTTGCATTTCCCTGACCACTAAGGATGCTGAACATTCCTTTAGATGCTTCTCGGCCATTCGAGTTTCTTCCGTTGAAAATTCTTTGTTAAGCTCTATACCCCATATTTTAATAGGGTAATTTGGTTGTCTGGAGTCTAATTTCTTGAGTTCTTTGTATATATTGGATATTAGCCCTCTATCAGATGAAGGATTGGTAAAGATCTTTTCCCAATTTGTTGGTTGTCGTTTTGTCCTATTGACAGTGTCCTTTGCCTTACAGAAACTTTGCAATTTTATGAAGTCCCATTTGTCAATTTTGTCATTTTTATGAAACAGTTTTGTTTTTGTCTTTATTTTTGTGGTTACAGATATCATCATTAGATTTGGAGCCATGTTTAATGATATCCAATCAATTTTAAAAGCTTGAAAGTCTATAAGCACATATCAATTACTCATGGACTTTTTTCTCAGGAAAGATTGAGCCTCACAAACAGTAGAGAAACATTAAAGGATAAATGTATCAAACTCTTCTCTCCTTTTATCTGAGTGTTTTAGTCATAAATGTATCTATGAGGGAGGGAATGTAACATATCTTTTTAGTGTAGACGGGATTTCTTCTCAGATTTTTAGGTTGGATTCTTTCCCCTAGAGCAAATACTAGATTGGACAGATAAGTACTGGTCTAAAACTCTGTGTGTGTGTGTGTGTGTGTGTGTGTGTTGTGTGTTTGTGTCTGTGTGTCTGTGTGTCTGTGTGTGTGTGTGTCTGTGTGTGTGTGTGTGTGTCTGTGTGCATTTCAGTTATGGTCCATATGTGGAGGTCTAAGGACAATTTAAAGGTTTTGTCCTCTCCTGACTTGATAGGATCCAGGCATTGAAGTAAAATGTCAGCCTTGCTTAGTAAAGGCCTTTACATACCAAAGCATCTCTCCATCCCTCAAAATTGTCCTTCAAGCCCTCATCTTTTTCCTGATATTAGAATAAGGCATGTTTAAAGTCTAAAAGACAGCCTGAATGAATGCAGTGCCTGTTAGTAAAGTCTTCAGAAAGGTATAGTGTTTCTGAACTTTGTAAATAACTATGCAGATGACACTTATTTTAATTTCTTTTATTTTTGGAATAATTAGCATTTAAGAGAAGAGTAACCCAGGGCAGTAACACTCGTTAAAATGCCAGAAAACATCATAAATGGGAAAATCCTAAATGAATTGGAATTCATCCCTGTTCGGATGTAAATGCTAATGGTCTTTTCATAAGCCAATAATCATTTGAATCAGCAGGGAAAGGATTTTATGAGCAAGAGAATTTTTTTCAGCTGATCTTATTATTTAGTAAAGCAAAATATGAGAAAATAAATCTAAATCAGAATTTTTTAAAGAGAGAAATATTTCCTTAATATACTTCCTAGTGTTCTAACCTTGGATGGTTTTCTGTGAAATCTTCGTTCACACACACACACTTCAAATACAGTCCCACATACACCTTTTAGGGCTGTGTTGTGTTGAAGGTTAGAGGAACTCCAGATGGCTCAGTATAGGAAGAGAATGTGTGAATGAGAAGAGCTCTTTGCAGCAGCCTAGTTAACATCAGACCTCCTCTTGGCCTAATGCATGTTCAGTAATCTCTCTTGTTTTTCATTTATTCCCCAATGTGAAGAAAGAAAATTAGCAATTTAGATCCATCTGACTAATAGCAGAGAATATATTTTAAAATTGCAAAGTGACATATGAGCTAGTAACCATACAGTGTTGCCTCAATTGGAAACTCTTAAAGCTTTGTATTAAAGGAATTATATAGCCACCCCTGGATGAATATAGTCATGTGTGCCTGGATTCTTACATATGGACTTTAATCACAAGTGTGTGAACATACAACCATAGCATATGAGTTATAGACAGGTACAAGAGAACCCCACAATCCCCCTGAACACCCGCCCTCCAGTGTCATCCCCTTCCCCACGTCCTGCCTTTCTGTATTTATAACCCCTGTGTGAATGAATTATGATTTAAAAAAATAAATAAATTATTAAAAAAAATATAAATGGAAAGGAATGTTTATTTTCTTCTATTTAATGTCAAAATATTTTTTGAGATGATAAAGAGGAATGATGTATATGTGTACAGATAGAGTAGATATGGCTTTGAGTCATTTTAATGACACCTCACACCTGAAGGTTGTAACTGAAAATTGTGACTTCATCCTAAAGAAAATTTCCAAGAACATGGATTTTGGGGAAAACAAACAAACAAACAAACAAACAAAATACGCCACAAACTCTTATAATTTATTATCCTGACACTATTATTCATAGTGAAAGGAATTTAAGATCATAAACTTTGATGTTTTTCTGATGCTATAGTAATTTTATTTGTGGAGATTGTTGGTTCAGCAACTTCCTTGTTAGTTGTTGACATGATAAATCAGAACTGGGGGTTGTGACCCATTTTCCTTGAAATAAAGATGGTTAGTAGTGCCTCTTCAGCCCATTTGGAGGTCAGGAAGCTTGGCTGCATTGGAGGGGGCATGGTATTCAACTGTGAGTGGCACTTAAGATGCCCGTCTATTTATTTCTCCCAAAGTAGTAGTTAGGCATCACTAGTATCAGAAGCATAAATGCACTTTTATTACTTAGGACAGGAAAGTATGATTGGACTATTTGCGTATAGCTGTAACTGAGCTACAATTTTATTGATTTCTTAAACCTCATCTTATCCGACAATTTGACAAAATTTATTTAGTTGCTTTTGTGTCCAAATTACATTCATCCCTTGGAGTTGTTTTGTTCTGCCTGAGTGTCTCCTACAGAGGAGCTGGGTCTGACTTTCATCTGTCAACACAGTTTAGCCGTAAAGCACAGTGAAATTGAAGCTGCCGGGAATCACAGATGAAAAGTCAAGTTTTTTTTAAAGAGCCAGTTTCCCAAGATTTAAAACAGTTTAGCACATCTTTAAATTAAATCATCTATATTAAGCAACTCACACAAATTTACTCAAGTCAGTGAGTTTTATTTTTAAATACTTTTTCACTGATGAGCCATCCAATATTTAGATATTCTTGAGCCTGGGCCAGTTATTCTGTGATGTTGCAAAGGCTCAGCTGTCACTTAGTAAAGAGTTCCTTGCCTCTTAACCAGTTTCTTGGTACCTTGGTCAGAAATCCTGTGTACCTGTATTGGGTTCACCCCAGGATTCACACCAGATACTGTCAAACTGAAGTTTCTGAATGTCACTTCTGATTTTTTCATAGAGAAAAAGGCACAGCAAAGCACTTTATGTAGCAGAGATGTTAGGGTAGCACCATTATTGGAAGAAAGGCTGAAATTGGATATGAAGAAAACTAACAGACAAAAACCCAGGTAATGTCAGACAGTTCTGGTCAACATGTAAGCATAATACTGAAATGCCACGTGACCGTGTTGGCACCTTCATTTCTTTAAGGTCTAAGATTAGACAGCGTCATTTATTTTCATACTCTCCATCTTGAAATAGATGGACTACTTAGGGGCAAAGATGTAAACTGACTTGGCCAAAGTATTCCATGCCATCAAGGGAGACTTAGAGGAAAAACAAAAGGAAGAAATATCCATCTGAAAACAGAGAAGCTTTACTTTAAAGCTTTAAATTTGATCATTGTTTAGGAATTTTAAACTTGGATAAAATATGTTTTGTTAACAACCATCCTCATTCATGTCTCTTCAGTTCTTCTACTGTCCCCATATGACTTTTACTTCTCATATTGATGCATTCTATTTTTGAACTCACTGAGTTCTACTTAATGCTTCCTGTATGTGCTCAGAAGTGATCTACAAATAGAGGATAAGAAACAGTGGAATGCACAGAAGGGACATGCCTATTCCTTCTGTTTCCGAGGCTAAGGCATCACTGGGGGAAGAGGGCAGAGAGACTGTAGGGGCCAGGAGGAGTGAATGTCTGCCGAGAAACAGTACATGCCGGAGATACAGGAGAGTGTGTCACTTGGTTATTTCTGGAGGTTCTATTGCTCTCATTGGAGGGACAATGTCAGTCCATTGGGACCTGGTAAGAAGGGAGGTGGAAAACAAACAGCTTCTGTACAATGATCTTCTTTTGCCTTCCTTTTGTCAAATACATGTCTGTGCCCCAGAAGAAGCCATTCTGGCTCAGGCCCACAGGAGCTTCCTTGCAATAAAGCAGGCTAGAGAATGGTGTGACCTGATCTGGGCCAACAACGACTCTGCTTGTAATTTTTCCTGCTGCAACTGGGTTGGTAAAGTTCCAAGTAAACTAGCTAAGATTCAATAGGAAAAACACTTTTGTCACTTTAGGAATAGCATTTAGTAGCATCCTATTTCAAAAGCACACTGGGGATTCACTTACTGACTAGTGATTTCCATGCAACACTTAAAGATATTAATAAACAACACTAGAGTAAGACTTTATAAATAATTATAAGGGTATAAATATAACTAATGTTTTGAGAATGGACAGGTGAAAGAAATTCTAATGGTAATTAGGACACTAAGAAATTCAGATGATTTTTGTCATAACAATCTGTGAATTCTAGGTCTTGATGATGATTGTGGTTTAAAGCGTTTCATAGAATGAGTTTGGGTCATCAGAACCCACATGAATTCTGGATGACAATGGCAGTTTACATGTTAATCCAGTCTGAGAAGGGAGAGACAGGATTCTCAGAGCATGCTAGCTAGTGAAACCATCCATATCCGTGTGTTCTGCATTTGCTTGAGAGATTTTGCTTCAAGGAATAAAGTGGATGATTCTACATATCTACCTCAGACCTCTACACGTGCACACACACACATATACTGACACAGATGTAAGCATATCATTGACAGAACAGAGAATATACCACACACACACACACACACACACACACACACTGAAAACTGAATATGAATCCTGACTGAAGCATCGCTACTGAAGCTCTATGTAACATACTTACCCACCGAGCACTGTGATGTTTGGAGGACCAACTTTCAGTAGTTACTAAATATCTTGATGTTCTTTGGTCATTAGGACTTTCTTGATGAGACATTTATGCTATCAAGAATGCAAATTATTCCCTTAATATAATCTCCTCTTAAAACTGAAATCCCTTCACAAGCCTTTAAAAGAGTAACACTCATTCTTTATTGTAGACTTTGTAAAAGAAAAGAAGGAAAGATTTCTTAGATAGGTTCATGATCAGACTCCATGATCACTGACAGTCTGTTTGCACAGAGCAGGTCTGGGAAGCTCAGTTAAAATGAATGACGCCCTCAGTGACCCAACCTGTCAATGTGTGCTGAGAACCAAGCTTTTTAAAATCAAGTCATTTTAAAAATGAGTTCACTTTTGAAACAAGGAATGCAAAAGCTAGTATCAGAAAATAGTTCTAAGCATATGGTGAAGTTTTTCACTGAGCCTGGCTGCAATCCTCATCAAAGGTCAGGGGGACAAGAAGATGAGGGTTAGAAGTGACTGCGTTGTTCAGAAACACATTCAGAAAGCCGCACTGTTATTAACTGCATTTACTGAACCAGAATAAACCTACCACTTTTATCAATATCATAGTGTTACTGAAGGCCGATTCTGAGTTTTGGTATGAGTCTTGTTCACTTGTAAGCAACGAAAAAAAAAAAAAAACAGAAAAATAAATCAAGAAGGGCAGCAACTTTTCTCAGAGCAGTGTATCGTCTGATGATGCTATAAGCCGCACACCCACACTAAGGCAAATGTAGCAAAGAGCAAGTAATGGTTGAACTTCGCCCAGCCCCTAGGGTGTCTGTTTGCAGCACTCCAGAGACAAGTGGAATCCCTGAAAGGTAGCCATCCTGCAATCACAGAAACAGGCTGTTCAGCCTTCTCCTATCCTGGCTGTGTGGGATGAAAGCTGGATGATAGGTAAAAGACATTTCAGAGAAAAATATAGATTACAGTCGTCACAAAGGGAAAATGAGATCACAGCCAGAGGGGGAGAGGAAGCAGTTTGATTACATGCCAGCCTACTTGAAGAAACTCCACTGCCTCTCCAATCTTGATTGGACCTGTAAGATCTGTAGGCCACAGTTGGGTCTTAGTTGTTCATAGCAGCCGTGCACCAGACTGAAGTTTCTATAAAGGCAGAGTCTGTCTCTTCAGGGTTTTGACTAGCATCTTGCAGTGAATCTGGAGAAAAAGTATTTGCTAAATGTATGTGGACAAACAGCCAGTACACCAGAATTTATATGGTTATGACTGGAGAAAAGAGTCAACCACTGGTAGCAAAAAATAGTCTGCTTTTAGGGAGGAGGATATTACCTCTTGACTTACTGGGACTCACATTCTAGAAGTTCTAGAAGATGCTAGCATGACAAAGATCAATAATCCTTTCTGAGTTCATGCTGAGACTTCAAGGTGGTTTACTAGTGATCAGTCAAAGAGAAGCAGTCAAAGCTGACATAAGGGTGGCTATGAGGGCTGATAACTCAAGCCAGCAAATTAGTATGACAGCTACTTTTCCCCTATTTGTTTATTCACTTTACATTTTGTATGCAGTATCTTTCTGTCCTCACCCAGTCCCACCCTTACACCCTTTTTCTCATCCCCTTCCCCTTCTCGAAGGGTACCAACCCACCCTTGTAGCTTAAGTTACATCAGAACTAAACTCATCCTTGCCCATTGAAGCCAGACAAGCCCAACTAAGGGAAAGGGATTAAAAGGCATGTAACAGTCTGACTCAGATAAAGACCCATCCCAATTGTTAGTAACCCACATAAAGACCAAGTTACACATGTATTACATACGTGTAGGGGGCCAGGCCCAACCATACATGTTCTTTGGTTGCTGGACCAGTCTCTGTGAGTCATCAAAGACCCAGGTTAGTTGTCTCTGGAGGTCTTCTTGTGGAGTCCTTGAACCTCAGGCTCCCTCAATCCTTCTCACACCTCTTCCACAGTACCCTATGAGCTCTGCCAAGTGTTTGTCAGTTTCTATCTTGTTCCATGAGCCTGAGGATGAAGCTGCTCAGATAACTTATGCTAGGCTTCTGTGTACAAGCAGAGCAAAGTTTCAATAATAGAATCAGATGTTGGCTCTCTCCCATGGAGTAGGTCTCAAATAGGTCAGTCATTGGTTGGCCATTCTCTCAATCTGTGCTATGTCTTTATCCATGCACATCTTGTATGCAGAGAAAATTTTGAGACGAAGGTTTGTAGGTAGGTTTTTGTCCCCTTTCCTCCACTGGAATCCTGCTTAGATACAGGAGATGCCCATATACCGCTGCTAGAAGTCTCATGTAGGGTCACCTCCATATCCTCCCACAATCCTTTTTTCAATCCTGAAGGCCCTCTGGCCCTATCCAGCCTTTCCTATGACCACAGGCTTTTGGAGAAACAGACTCTTGCACTGAATGCCCACTCTGCTAGGAAGTAAGTCTGCTAGCTTATTCATAATTATTGAAAATATCAAGCAGGATATCAGTCCCTGGCTGATAGCAGGTGTGAAATGTCACATAAGGACCCCTGTAGCCAGCCTAGCCTTTCTGAAAGCAGAGGGAACAAATCTTAGAACTGTGTTATCACTTAATGAAGAATTAAAGAATTGAAAGGGACGTTGGGGAGATCTTGTCTTCATAACTGTCAAGTCCTACCTCACAGCGTTTTTCCTTGTTGTTAATCTTTGATAACCTACCCGACACTCCAGACTGAATTCTCAGATTGCACACATAATGTTTCCAACAGGTTTTTGCATTGAGGGTGACCAAACAGATAAAAATATACTAGCACAGTCCTCCTAATTGACCAGAACAATGAATGATTTGAAAGTTTAGACAGATACAAAATGGAAACCATTGTAGAACTAGAAGACTAATAAAATGAGTAAGTTTTTCCTATTTGCCAAAAAGCTCAAGACTATTATGTGCAAAATGAAGGCACCTGGCAGGGAAAGTGTGAAGGTTGTGAGAAACTAGATGATTCTGTAAGCACTGTGGTTCTCCTGGTTCCCACCAGTACATTCTCAGAGGCTTTTGAATGGAATTTAAGTCCATGATCAAACAGTATAGATGATAGATAGATAGATAGATAGATAGATAGATAGATAGATATAGATAATAGATGTAGATATCTATATATATACATATAGATGTAGATATATATATACACACACACATATATATTCATTTCATGTTATCAAGACTTTACAGTAATTCTCAAGACTTGATAAATTTAGCTCCTGTGCTGGCTAGTTCTTTGTTACTTGGATTCAAGGTAGATTTATCTAAGTGGAGAAAACCCTAATTGAGAAAACTAGGCTATAAGGTGAGAAACCTATAGAACATATTCTAAACTAGCAATGCAGGGAGGAGGGCTCAATCCATATTGGATGGATACAACTTTGGGATGATGGTCCTGGATTCTATAAGAATGCAAGCTAAAAAAGTCATGTGGAACAAGGCAGTAGGCAGCACTCCTCCATAGCCTTTGCATCAGCTCCTGCCTTCAGGTTCTCACCATTTGATTTCTTGCCTAAGCTTCTTTCCTTGTGATTCAGGATATACAAGTCAAATAGACCCCTTTCTCTACAAGTTGCTTTGGTTATGTTGTTTCACCACAGAAATAGAAACACTAAGACATCTCTCTGCCCCCCCAAAAAAAACCCCTAAAATTTATATTGAAAGTAAAAAGTGATAAAGAAACTGTTTCTGGAGATTAATATCCTGGCTTATAAACATCATTCCAATTTTATTTTAGCATTGTGAATAACCAATTAGCATTTACAGAAAATTTGCAAAGTAATTTCAGAAAATTATGCACTTAGCATTTGCCATGAAAAACTCCCTTGGGGGCATTAGCCCCTCCAAAATAGATCAACCTTTAATAAAACCACCAGTGACATCGTGCTCTCTAACACCCCCGCATGCCACATGGAGTTCATTTGTTTGAAGTATGAAAGATTTTACAAAACATTATTTTTAAAAATAGCATAAATCTGTAAGTTTTAAAAAACATTTTATCCAAATACTTACATTTATATTAAAAGATGATGACCATAAAATTATTAGACTTTTATGATTAAGTGAAATAGGGAATTTTAAAGCACTATTAGGTTGGTTTTTATTGCATATAATGAGAATCTCCCAGATGGTGGAGAAATCATTAAAAATTAATTTTATAAGCACTGGCCTTGTCTTAAAGTGTCCTGAACTGATAAGCTTTCTTACTCTTCTAAAATTTCCACAGCTCATTGATGAAGTAAAGTGGCTGGCTTTTTAAAATTGATAATCCTATTATAATTATTAAAGTGTATCACATTCAGTTTGACTAATGTATTTAAAGTGAATCACTACCCCTCAGAGAATAATTATGCAATAGCACAGTGAATTCCAAATGTTTTGAGTATTACAGCCTCATTCAAATATAAGCCATTGTTATAAATTCATAATATTGCAATGCTCTAGTTGTTCAAGGATCGGAACAGCATGACTAAAAGATACTGTGAGTTCTAAGCATTTACTAATTGAATAGTGTTTTTAGTACATTTGTTTATTTGAACAGCACTATTGTGAGCAGTATCATGCATTTTCTGTATATTATCATACAAGTCTGCTTTCCTGTCCTGTTATGGGTTTGTGAATTTTGGTAAGTCAGTGATCTAGAATCTATCTGAGATTATTGTAGACAAAAATAAAGAAACAAAGAAGATGATGCTATATCATGTATCAAAATGAGTCTAAACCTTTTAACCTCTCTCTGTTGAATAATTGACTGTCTTCTTTTACATCAGAGTAAAGAAGAAACCGCTCAGCCCACTCAGGTGATAACAAAGAAGAGGGCAATAACAATGACTCATACTCATATTTTCTCAATAAGTGTGTCTCTGAAGCACATAACCAATCCCATAGTCTGATAAGACAAAATACAAATATGAGTTTTTAGATTTATTCATTATTTATTTGAAATGAGCTGTTTTCTTTTAACCACACATCACTATTCTATAATCTATTCTTTTTTATTTTAAAGTTTTCCAACTTCTTTTATCCTTAAGATTATAATATTGTTATGTTATTTTATTGTAATAATTATGTTATTTCTATTTTCCCTTTCCTTCTTCAAAACTCTCCGATATAGGACTCCTTTCCTTCAAATTCATGGCTTTTTTCATTAATTGTTACTGCATACTTTCCTAAATATAACATGCCCTGAGTGACACTTGTTAGTGTGTTTTTAGTGTTGACCATTTGGTATTGAATAATGTTTCTGAGTACTTGATTGGTTGGTTGATTCTTTGTTTGCTTGTTTGTAAGTGTCTCTGTATGTTATAAAGAGATTTCCTTGATGAGGGATAGAAACTACATTAAATATAAGTACAAATATTTTGATTGTTGTTACAGATTATGCTGGTTTAGTAAAGTAGTCACTATAGGTTCTATTCCAATATCAGTGATGACTTCTCAACCACAGAATACTCAGCTAAGTTGTTAGGTGGATCTTAATTCCAATTAGAGATTGTTGGTTACTGCCAAGGCATGCATGTCACTACTGCACTCTTATGGTTATAATGTCATGCTGGTAAGTACCTTCTAGTAATGTTAAAACTAGTCCTTAGGGAAAAAGAATTCATGTCAGTTATACTCACAAGTGTCTGGACTGTGTTTCTGAAGTGGATGACATTTTCATCAATAGGGATTTAGCAATGACCACCTAACAAAAACATCAATGCATTGAATGAAAAGTCACTTTTTGCATTGTTGACCAGGACTGTCCAAGAGAATTCCAAATACACAACCTATTGCTGTAGCCTTTGGCTACCCTAGAAGTGGAATTTAAGTCTTTATTTCAAATCATTTTCATTTATTTTAAGAAATGTAAGCTCATGATTTGTTTTTAGAGACAAATTAGCTAAACTATTTTGTAACAGAGAGGCATGTGTACGTTTTGGGATTATAGAGCTCCTTTCTATTTCTTTAAAAAAAAAAACACCATCACCCTGAGCCTTAAGGAGGGTAGCCGCACAACATAATTCAGGAGCTTTCAACAGAGATTACCAAGGTTACCTACAAAATCACATAGGAGCCTATTCCTAGGCTCATTATAATAACACAATTGCTAGTATGACTAGAAGTAAAAGTTTTTAAGTGTTTTGATATAACTATTTAGTCAAAAACATTGTGGGGGATGATTTTTGAAGCCAGTTAGGAAATGTATGCCAAGTAAATTCCTTTGCAGCCAATTTGACACACACAGCTAACATTCAACTTGTTTGACATTGTTACTCAAGAAGTGAATTAAATAATTAATTAATTAATACTGATACTTATAATGGTGATTGTTTATTTTCTTATTACTAGTTTTTTTTCCTTGTTACAAATGGTCATCAGAAAGCAATGATAGTCACTAACAGAACTGTTTTATCCCTCCTCTGAACACAAATTCTAATAAGCAAACCCACTGATTTTTGTCTGAGTTATTTATTGAATTTCACTCAATAAAAAACTTGGTTTTCTTCTTATTTACTTATTTATTCCTCTTTTCCATTTTCCAGTAACTATGCTGAGAAGAGTTTGTAGAAACAAACTCTAGTGCATCACAACTCAGGAACTTATTTAAATTCTAATTCTAGAAAATACACTGAAGGACCAGATGAGGTCTAAGTGAATAATAAATGTTTATCTTTCATTCATGTCTCTCAAAGACATAATAACTTAACATATTACAAATCAAAGTGCATAAGAGATGGTATATTGGTCACTCTAGTGTAGGTATTCTTTATTTAGCAAAATTGTTTTCAAAGCCAACTTTTCAGTAGCTAGATCGGGAATACATAATGGCTAGGAGAATCTACCCTTCTTTATACTGCCTTCATAGTTTTCCTTTTTGCTTAGTAAATTTTGTATATATTTTATGCAATAAATGAATTGAATTTCAAGCCTTTACATATAGAAATATCAAAAATAATTTATTTAAAACCGTATGTATTCTGGGTTTAGTGGTACACATATGCAAACACAAACACACACACACACACTTTCCTATATACATAGGAATATATATATATATATATTCCTACTAGTATTCTAAAATTCACTGTGCAGTATCAGAAGCTAGTGTTGAACTTGGGTCTAGAAAGCTAGAATTACAAGTGTAAGCCATCACAATGAATTCTAGAATTGTATTTTAAAAATTGTGATTTTTATCACTTGATAAAATTAGATAAATAATTACTAATTTAGATAGACAAGTACATTGTCATTATTCTCAAAGTATTTGTGTTTTAGAATTACCCAATAACACAATTTTAAATAAAGTTATAGGTGTAAGGATTTTCTACAAAATTGTATGTGGAGAAAATGAATAAAGAGATACTGAATATTTGTGCATTCATTACTTACTCAGGAAACTTTGATGAAAGTATCTCTTTTGAGGTATATGCATGTCTTCATATTTTATTACAATGGTCAGGAAATAACATGTACTGATTTAAATAATCCAAAGGAGTCATCTTCTCACTGTTAAGTGTTTTCAAGAAAACCTTAATTTAGTTTGTTTCTATTTTACTGGTTTACAGTAACAAGGTTGATATATAACTAAAGCCAGCTTCATGTATTATAGCCAAGGAGATTTTGAATTTTTGGTAGAGTTATAAATATTCAATTTATATATATAACATAAGACAAAAGGCACTGAGAAAAGGTGGGAATTATTTCTGCCAGATTTTTTTAGGACAGTTTTATTGTGTTGAACAAGAGAATGGACATGTAAAATTTGTTCTTAAAGCAGATGTTGAATAATTCAGATGTACCTAATTTTAGAAGAGCGATCAGATAAGATTGTGATATAGAAAATAATGGCAAGTGGAATTAGCTTGAATGACAAACGTTGCCAGTGGGATGATTGAGTGACATGTCTACCCAGCTGAATTTCAAGAGTCAGTATTTTCAAGATTCAGAATAATTATTCAGTTCCAATTTCTGGTCTCAATTTTCAAAGTAGATGACTGGGTTTAGTATATTTTGATATCTAATTGCGTTAGGAATTAATTCAGAGTTTCTCACTTTAGGTTGAGATACAGCCAAATATCTAGAAATATCTAGGGCAGAATTAACACTGTAATACTCAAAATAATATCTAGAATTGACACCTATGAAACATTTAGCATTATCTCAAATGCAATACTTTAATAGTACTATTTATTCTCAAAAATATTGTTGAGAAGTATATCTATATTTCCCAAGGTTTGTGCGCCAATGTGTAATTACCTAGGATTTTTTAAGCCCTATGACAATTGGCATATGGTGCTGTATAACTTGATGACTGTAATTAAGTCCATTGACATATGACTTTGTCTTTTAACGACCATCAATGTCTATTGAATAGAGGATAAATTAAAGGTTCATTAAGCTATGTTCATTAGTTTAAAACAATGTTTTCATACGGCAGATGTACTGCGAAGTGACATGCATATTATTAAGATGATCTGTTGTCTGCTGTTTTCTACACTGACAACTCAGGTTATAGTATTTGAAGTCATTTAAGAAATTTACAAATGAACATTTATTTTCAATTTATATAACGTTCTGAGACTCAAAAGTGTGAGAACATGGAAAACAGCACAGGAAGTTTGACTCTTCTTACATCAAAATGTCCTTTTGTATGGTTTGTATAGAATATCTGAAAGGAAAGGCAAAGCAGAAAAGAAAAGAAACAATGTATGTAGTACAATTATGCAAATCATCTTCAGGCCACTGCATTTGTCCATAGTTAACAGTTATCACTTCAGCTCACAAGAGTAATGTTTAGACATATTTGTGGGGAAATAAAGGAAGCCCCAAACTAATAACTTGGTGATGATATTAAGCTCAAAAATAAAAACAATGTTATTTACATAATAATGTTTTGTAAAAGTAACTTCAACTAAGTACGAGTATATGTTCGTAGAAGCAGTTGCCCTTTTAAAAACTTTGCATTCTGGAAATCAACTAACTGTATATAAAAGTATTAGAAAAATCTTTGTATCATTAAAAACAAATCTCTCTCTCTTTCTCTTTCTCTGTTTCTCTCTCTCTCTCTCTCTCTCTCTCTCTCTCTCTCTCTCTCTCTCTCACACACACACACACACACACACACACAGACACACACACACACATTATCTTTTGAATGCTACTATGTCTATGCTAATCAAATGATACATATCATCCACAGCCAGAGCCTGTCATGTTTCATAGATTCTAGTCTCTCTCCAGTACTCATTGGTTAAATACAATTCATCTTATTACTGTTTTGTCCACTGACCATATGGAAAATTTCTCTAGAGAATATAGTATGGCAATTGCATTTTTGTTGGAGTGACAAATGCTTACAGATGATTTGATGGTTTAAAGAACCAATTTAAATAATGTAATAGATAAGAATCATATTCCATGGCATTTATATATGAACTTGCCTAAGGTACAGGAAATAACACTTTCCATTATTTGAGAGGAAGGATGTTTACAATGTTTTCAACATTTACTGTATTGTATTGTGAATCCACTCTTCTTTTAGAAAGTGTTTTGAAAAATTTCACATGAGTATAAGGCATTTTGATTGTATCTCTCATCACTCTCTCTAATTTCCTTTTCTCAAAGTCATGTCCTCTTCCTCTATTTCATCTGAAATGTGTTAAGGTCAACTAGTCTTGCCCTATACAGATGAGTATAGGGCAGAGTACTGAAGCACCGATTCTGTATCAGTGGTCACACCATGATGAAAACTTACTTTCCTTTCTTAAGTAGCATGACTAGCTGTATCCTTGGTGAGTGTGTCTTTGTGACCCCTTTGCACATTGCTAAAATGTTGCCTGGTTTGATTTTGCACAAGTCTTATGCAAGCAACCACAACTGTTAAGAGTTCTGGGTGGTTGCAAGCCATCCTCCTGGTGTTCTAGCTCTTATAATCTTCCCACCCTATTTTTAATGCATGCTTATGGTTGAGAAACATTCTACTGTGTAGGTATATAACATTTCATGTATCATTTTTTAGATGAATATTTGGTTGTTTCTATCTTCTAGCTTTGGAATAATGCTACTATCCAATACTTATGTTTTTCCAGTATGTATATGCTTTTATTTTTCTTGAGTATACATGCAGAAATGGAATTACTGTATTACATAATTTTTTGAGCTATTCTCAGATTGTTTTGAAAGCAGCTGCCCTGCTTTAAATTTCTACTTGTATTTTGTGAAATTTAACTTATTTTCCTTCTTACTCAAACTTAGCTTCTACCTTTTTAAAAATTATGCTGCAATACTAATTATCACATGCCTTTTCCTTTTTGTTTGGAATTCTCTCTTCCAAATTCCAATGGTAGCATCTTGTCACATGCAGAGGAGCTACTTGTAAATCTTCTTGAGAAAAATGTTTCTTTAGAGCTTTTGTCCATTTTTGAATTGGATCATTTGTCATTTTAAAAATCAAGTTGTAAGAGATTTTTTCTGTATATTTTCAATGCAAGACCCATATTCAGTATATGATTTGAAACCATTTCTTTCAATTTTGCACTTGCTTTTTCATTTTCTTGATAGTATTCTTTGAGGCAAAAATATGTTCTTGATGAAGTCTAATTTATTCATTGTTTCCTTTTGTTGCATGTGCTTTTCTCAATAAATTTGTGCAAGATAGATACATTGAAAACTAGAACAACCTTAGTATATTATTTTATTTTCCCATTATTTTACAAAGTAGCAAGATTTCTTATGACATTTTTAAGACATACTCTTTCTTGGTCCACCCAAACTGTATCTACCCACCTCCCTGTTCCCATCTTTTGTACTTTTGTATCCACAAACATCTATATCAAGTATCTGGGATTAAAGTAGAAGGCATCATGTTGAAAGAAACAAATTTATGTTAAATAAAAGGTTTTGAGTTTTTAGAAGGTAATATCAACTGGAGAAAACAGTTTTTATATGTCAATTTAGGGACACAAAATAACACAAATATGCAAACTTTCCCTCAAATACTATGAGAAAAATTCATGATACAGGGAAGCATGAAGAAGGAAATATGTATACAGACATGTGCATGTTCAAGCAGGTAATGACATACACAAACATACACATACATACAAACATTCACACACACACAAATTACTTAAGTCATATAGGGCAGTCTTGACCTTTTATTTATATTTCTATGAATAATATGTGATTTTTAGTTAATCTGAGAATTATTTTTAAGAGCCTATCTTACGTATGGAAACATGTAGTTTCCTTTTATAGTTAATTTTGAGAGATCATTTCATAAATATAGTGTGTGCATTATTAACTTTAACATTTAAGTCATAAATTAAGTTGCAAAGTTTCATTTTAACATAACTTTCACCCTTTTAAGTTAATCTTAACTCTAAACTTAACTCTGTGAAGTGATTAGTGTCTATTTTCCCAACAGGGTACTAAAGTAATTTTGTTCACAAAGTAGCAACTGTCACACTACCACCAGTATTTGCATATATTTTCTAATAGAACTTATTTAGGCAGAATTGTAGCTGACTGATGAAACTGGATTTTCAAACAAGGTATCATAAATTCAGATATTATTTTTTATAGAACATGAGAAAAGTTAAATTATTGTATACAGTGGAATAGCTGGGTGACTTTTATCTGGTATACGGAAAAATCAGTTGAAGTGGAGCTCTGCACCTTTGAGACCCTGTACTTCCTAACACAACTTGGTGCAGAACCTGTTAAATGTTGACTATATATTACATTCCTTTTAAACTTGGTCTTAAGAATATAAAAGAAGTTTGAAGAATTCATATATTCCCTGAGAACTATGTTATAAAATACTCTCATATTTTCAAAATTAAAAATTAGTATTAGCAAAATGTAGTATAACATGTTTTTATTACTGTTCCTTCATCAACCAGCACTTCTCTACATACAGAACTATGTGTACTCTTTCAAACCAAGGAAGTCCAGTTTGTGCTTCCTATATATTATAGGATATATGGCCTTCAATTAGAACATGGCCAATTTATATGGGAGTTATTCATCTGAACAAAGAGTTTCTCTCTATCCCTTACAGCAGGTAGAAATGTACAGAATAGTTCTGTGGTTCTGTCTAGAGGTGAATATTCATTCGTACCTCCTAATAACTTGCTGTGACTTTGTTGCTTGAGTCATTAGGGGTAAGTTTAGGCTATGTACATTTAACTCTCCCTAGGAACCATGACTCACACTGCCAGTGACTTTAAATCAAATAGTGATTCCAGGTGTTGGTATCATCTTTTGTAGCAATATTTAAATCAGAGAGTGGCAGGTTACTGCAATAATATTCATGCCACTACTACATCACTAAATCTGCCTTATCAGGCCAGTAATTATGGTAGCTCTCAGCATTCACAGATGAGTAAAATTGGTAATTACTTTTCTTCTCTGATATCATGCATATCACTTCCCATCATCATGAAATCAATCCAGTAGGAATGAAGCTTCTATTTCGAAACTAGTTTGAGTTTTTTCCATACTTTATAAATTAGTGAACTAGTATCTTCAGCCATAAGATCTTAGTGTCATATTCCAGGGAGCAACTAAGAATATTGGTATCATTTGAGCATAATGTTTGGAATTCTTTGGGATGTCAGTGATGAACAACTCCAAAAGAGTAGCTCATTTCTGGAACTGTGCCTTTTGTTTGTTAACCTGCACTATCTTAGTAGGGGCATTGTCAGGATATACAGTATGACTCCATTTTAACTATCCATATATGGGATTTTGTACAGAATCTAATTTCCATTGATTTTTAGAACTATCTTACAGTTAGTTTTCCCTTTCTCTACTTCATCCTCTAGCCTGTGAACTCATTCTCAACTTCAGTTTAACCTTTCTATTCATCGAGATCCCACTAACCACTTACAGTACTACTTCATTGATCTCCTCACTTTTGAATGTCCCCCAAATATGCCTTAGTGATTCATTGACCTATTTGAGTATTAATAATGAAACACTCATCTCTGAAAAGACAAAGCTAATTTGACTATGCTGAATTGTATGTTATCCTATCATACTGTATTATTTTCTTCCACACCAGTTCAATATTGCCCTGAATCATCATTGTGTGAACTCGGAAATTAGGATAGCTTATTGAAAAAACAAAAACTAAACAACCAAAAAATCCAAAACAAAGACACAACAATAACAACAAACTGTGTGATAACCTTGTACACAGATATTTGTCTTCTTGTTACAGTGATCCAATCTGTGTACTACTAACATGTTGTTTCTCTTTTTCCTCCTGGGATATCCCTACACTGATTCTTTTACACACTAATTCTCAATTTTCTACTTAAGCAGATCTTCCTTATGTTTTTGAACTATGTTTTTGTATGCATACATTTTTGAGACAGTTTTTGTACTCTTTTAAAACTTCCTTTAAAGATGAAAGCCTTCTACAATAAAAATTTCAAATTTCTGAAGATATTTTTATAAGTCACTACAAATGGAAAGGCACTCTGTGTTCATGGATCAGAGAATTAATATTGTGAAAATTATCATTCTATATAAATTTATAGATCCAATGCAATCCCAATCAAAATATTCACATAATTCTTCACACAAATAGAAAGAATTCTAAAATTCACATGTAACCAGAAAAGACCCATGTTAACCAAAGAAAAAAAATTTTGCAGGAACTGTGAATACTGATTTTAAGATATACTCCATAGCAAGGTAATAAAAAACTATAGTTCTGGCCCAAATCAGACATGTGGACCAATGAAATCAAAATAGAAGTTCCAAAATTGAATATAGCCAGCTGATGCTTAACAAAGAAACAAAAAACATGCACCAGAGAAAAGACAGTATTTTAACTAACGATGCTAAGAAAACTGAATAACCACATGCAAAAGAATGATATTTGAGCCAATTCAATTGAATTATCCTCAAGTTAATCAGACACTTAAATTTGAAAAGTAGAACACTAAAATGCCATAAGAAGGCAACCATAGTAAGGTTTAGTGATAGCTGTAAAGAAAGGACTTTTCTGAACAGGAAAAGGCAAAGAATTAAGGCCAATAATGGGCAATTGATGTCTCATAAACTCAAACATTTCTCACAGCTAAGAAAGCAACCAAGGAAAAAGAAACCCTTCAGAATAGAAGAGAATTTTTGTCCAGCTCTACATCTGACAGAGGATTAGTATATAAAATATTAAAAAAGTGAATAAACAAAGTCAAAGAAACATGGCTCAAGTGAATGGGCAAAGGGCATCTTATCAGAAAGTTTTCTAGAAAAGAAATAGAAATGGCTAAGGAATACCTCAAAACACATTCATCATCTTTTAACAATCATGGAAATGAAAATCTGAGATTTTATCTTACCCAAGTCAGAATGGCCAAGATCAACAACAAAGCTGATAACAAATGCTAGTGAAGTAGTAGAGAAAAAGAAACCTTCATTAACTAATATTGGGAATGCAGCCACTTTAGGAATCATTATTGAGAATCCCTACAAAACAGAAATAAATCTACTATATGATCCAATTATATAACGCCTGTGCATATATTCACAATAGCCAGGAAATTGAACCACTATAAGTGACCTTCAACAGATGAATGCATGATGAAAGTGTGGTGCAGAAATACAGTTGACCACTACTCATTTGTTAATGAAACTAAATTCCAGGTAAATGTATTGACCAAATAATTAGTATTAGAATTTGAATCCCCAAACCCAGGTAAAAAAACAGGTGTGTCCATGAATCTTGCCTATAACTGTAATAACAATTAAAAAATGGAGGCCATGAACTTGAAAGAGAGAAAGTAATAAATGGGCAGGTTTTGAAGGAGGAAAGAGAAGTAAAAAAATGTAATTGTAATTGCAAGAAAATTAAAACTAAATCTAACTAAATTAAATTAATTTAGTTAAATTAAATCTAACTAAAAGATAATTGCTCAAAGACATGCTTAGAGGAACATCACCAAGGTGATTATAGGTATTATTGAATTGACAGAAATCCTAATATAACAAACTGAATCAGTTAGAAGGAAACAAAAACGCAAAGAATAAAGGTAAACAGGTATTTTGAAAGTATCAACATTATTTAAAAAATTGCACACATTGAAAATTTAGAACATTGTAGTACTGGATTTTGGACTCTTCCTTTTGTTTATTAATAATTTAGCAGAATTCAAAATTTTACATTGTGACGGGGATCAGCAAAATAAGACAACAATTTTGTTATTTTTCTTTTGTCAGTTGCTATGTTAGATATCAAGTATGTTTATATGTTTGAGGTTTGCAAGTGTTCTGGCCATTCTGTGCATGTGCAAAACTCTACATCTTTTCCATTTCTCTTTATGACCACTTTGCTTGAATTTTATATATTGTATTCTGTATTAATTGCAAAGTTAAATCATGCTTTATACCTGTAAGACAATATTTTTAAAGCTTGTTATTATCAAACAGTTCTCTATGTAAATTAACATGTAAGTATCTACTTGAAATAGAATATGGGTTTAGATTTCAAATACTATAATACTAAATGAGATAGGCTTTTATTACTCCTGGCCACAATTATAGTTCTATTTCAAGTAAATACAGAAATAGATAATTTATTATTGAACAAATCATTATGTAGCCATAATCTTACATTGATAGAAGTCTTTATAATTTATGTAAAATTGAAATTATATTTTCTTGCACTGGTATAGAATTTATGTATTGATATAGAATTAAGGTTGTATTGATATAAACTAATTAGATTGATACAAAATTTGTTACTCTTAGATAGGTATTGTGCCTCTGCAACTCATTTAAGAATACAAGACTTAGATGCAGTCATTTTAATAATTGCTATTACAAACTGTTTAGGATGATAAAGTAATGCAAGGATGGTATAGCAAGCTCATGGTTATATTTGATTCTGATTCTAATTATAATAAGGTGTCTTCAATAATACTCAAATAGAAATGGCTAAGAGTAGTTAAGATTTAACAATTCAGATATACCTTACATAGAAAGTCTTCAAAAATATCAGAAATCCACAGGACATGAAAATTAATATTATTTTATTATTAAAGATCATTTGATAATGGACATTTCTGCTCCTGACAGCTTCCCCATTGCCGTTCAAAGAAGAATTTAAGCATCAAAACCTCCGTATAGAATTGTTCCAGTTACGACAAGGCAGCCACTGAATAAAAATTGCCCTATTTATCTACAGACAGAAAATATTGTCTAGGAAAGGACACACAATGTAGGACAGTTGACAGTTTAGTTCTGCCAAGACAGAGCAAATTAGTCCTTCATAGTTCCTGCTTCATTTCAAGTTCTGACAAATGGTTCTGGGCCAGAAGGCTGAAGGCTGAAGCTGCAACATTATAAGAAATTAGGGGACTGTCCAGGTAGTCAGCTATCTCTGCAATTTGTTAAGTCTTGGAAGTTATGTTTTTGTGCTTTCTAGATATTCAGATAATAACTCATTCTTGGATTTCTGATGGGTTGAAGACTAATTATAGACTCATAATCAAACTTAAGTTGTTTAACATTGAGAGAGATGTTATAGATTTAAAGAGATGGTTTTCAGATGGTATTCCAAGGTAAAATCAAAATGTAACTCAGGTATAGAATATAAGCTCTTTACGTTAGATGGTAAAGTACTTTATATAATTCACAAATATGGTGGGCTGGATGTTAACTACATATCATACTTTATAATTTATATAATTGCTATCGTTATGCTCAATTTGCATACCCACCCCTTTTTATTATTTGGACATTAAAGGCGAGATGTTGAGGATTGGTTTAATGCTTTGTTTTATTTTGGCTCCCCAAAAGCCGTGATTCCAGACCTGAAGATCTGTGCCCCCAGTTGGCTTTGACTGATAATAAAGAATTGTCACACAGCCATTGGCTGGACAGGGAGATGGGGCGGAACTTTTAGATTGTGTGAGCAAGGACTGAGAGAGAGGGGAGGAAGAGAGAATAATCATAACTCAGAGGGAGAAGGATCAGATTTAAGAGCTGCAGGAGAAAAACCATCCAGCAATGTAGATGTAACAGGAATGTAGCCCTATAGGGTGGGAGTAGGGGTCTCCCTAAAAGATAACAGGGTAGCAAAGATGAAATATAGAGTTTAGAAGGTGTTAAGACAGGAACACTGGAAGGAAATGTATGCTAGCCAAGGGGAGGATTAAAAATGCCCAACCATCGAGCTAGTCAAGGCATATCAAAGTTGAGTCTGCACGTGTGTCTTTTTGGGTGGGGAGAAGCACAACCTGCCGGAAACAAAGTAGTTTAACTAATTCATTGTTACAACTGATATTTGTGACATGGGCATATCCAGTTTAAAAACAAACCAGGTCCTGCACCCTGAAATGGAAATGTAAAAGGATCTACAAAAGAAAATAAATCCTATCCCATTCCTGCAATAATATACTTTAAAAGGTATATACCCAGAAAAGAATCATTTATCAAAGCCCACAACAATTAAGAGAGACTGGGCAGAGATGGAAGTACTTCAGTTCATCTGCCGGTTATATTTATTGCATTTTGGCACTTTCTACATATTTACCAAAGCTATGTAAAAGAAAGCAAAGCTTCTTATTTCTAGAACAAAAACAGATGGTATTCCAACAGGTAATAATCTAATTAAGTGGCTCCTAGAGATTGAACAAATCAATCCAAAGAAAAAAAACAGTTTTAGATTTTTTAATAGGGAAAAATAATACAGCTTGACATTTGTTGATGCAGTAAAATTAGGGTTTTGTGATATCCTATTCTTTTCAAAATTTTCTCCCATTATTTTCTTTTTTTCAAATTGGAAGTAAATTTGTCATAATTAATATTGTTATTGGTGAAGTCTCACTAGTGTATATTAGTGTATATATTGGTGTATATTTCAAAGAGAGGCAATTGATAAGGTTAAATTCAAATATGCTCAGAAAACAACTAATGAAAGTCAATAAGGGTTACAATGCACTCACTAGAATAGCAAAATAAAAACAAAGAATTGTGAATATGGAACACAGTGTCTAATATTATGTGTACTCTAGTGCAATTAAAGTCATGACACTCCTTTAAAGCCACTATAACACATGGATTACAAGTTTCATTATTGGTAAGAAAAATAATAGTTTTCAGCTGAACAGAGTAACCTTTGTGCTCTTGAGTTTACAGAAGAAAATATTATGAATTACTGCACTGTCACTTCCTGACTGTGACTTTAGTCTAGGAAATCAATCTTTCAGATGTTCTTTTTCCCAGCCCATACAAATGCAGTCAAATATAGAAAATGATTTTAGTTATAGGATCACAACGCTAATCTGTTGTATCAGTTTTAATCACTTAAGAGAACCCTTAAGACATAAAATCAAATTTCATTCATCTCTGTTCTGATTATCTCCTTGTTGGAGGCCAGCAGCCTCCATTGTCTGCCTCTCTCTGCCTCTCAGCAGCCAGAGAGCAGTCTCTTTGCACAACTGGGTCTCCCAGTGCCTCTGAGCTCAGCTTAGAAATCCTCACATGGCTCAGACAAAATCTGTAGCCTGCTATGTATCTAATTCTCCCCCAGAATCTTAATCTAACATCACGGTGTGTGTATTTCATTCGATAGACCTCTAAATAATTTTTAATAGTGAGTTCTTGCTTACCACATTAGTGCTATTGACAGCGGTGAATTAGGTAAACCACTTTATGTTCCCGGCAGGTCATACTTCTAGCCACCAGCAGAGCTTTATGAATGAAAGACACACATGCAAACTTAATTTTGATATGCCTAGACTAGCTCCATGGCTGGCCATTTTTAATCACTTTTTGGGAGCCAAAATAAGACAAAGTATTAGAACATCCTCAGCAACCAGGTCTGAAGTGTACATGCAGTCGGCAACATCCCAGTACTTGTTTTAAATAACCTTTAAGATCTTTAGTTTGGAGGTAGTTTTTTCTAGACACCATCTCTCTAGAGCCTGCTTCCATTTTCATTCTCTACTGGCCTGCAGCCCTGGTAAACAGTCTTACAGTATTGCTAGACAATCTAGTTTTTCTCTTCAATGCAGACTTGCTGTCTTTTTAATAGAATCGAAGAAGTTAGGTTGAAACAAATTAGCATGTTATTTTCTTTGCCTGTGATGCTCAGACACTGATATGGTTGTGTGTATGTATATGTGAGTGAACAATTTATTTAATTTGGTAAAGCAGTTATTACTTATGATTATGGAATATGATTTATAATATTATCCTGTTGAGTAGTACATACAGCAGATATTTATGAAATTGTCTTATTTGAATTTCTTCTTACAAATACACAAGAATATTTTCTCATGAAAAACATAAATTCCTCTGGAGTTCAAAGCTAGTAATTATGTAACATTAAACCTAGCCCTTTCTGATTTTGAATAGCTTGTAAATTAAAGTGATATCAGTTGCAAAGAGATGTATCCTTTAACAAATACTATTCACTTTTACATCAATTAACTCTTAAATGTACATAGACTGGATATTACTACCCTCTGCTGGGGTTAGAATTAGTGAAATAATTCTCACTAATATTCAGGACATAATACTCACAAATCAATGAAGTGACTGTAAGTTGTATGGTCTTTTTAAGATGCTTTAGTGATTTATGGTTTATTATTTGTTAAACAACTGCCAGGTACCATTAGAAACTGTGCTAAGCTGTGAATATGAAAGGGATAAATGAACTAGCTACTGACCAGACAGGACATGAGCACAAATAAGGCTGAGAGAAGGCAGGCATGACATGAACCTATAGGAAGGGAGAAAGAGGAGACCTCCTGACATAAGGGTCTCACAAAAGCAAATCCTGCACATTTTCTTGTCCATGTAGAATACAACAGTCCATAAAAATGTGTGTGCATGTGTGTATGCATGTGGATATTCATAAGTGCATGTGTGTGTGTCTATATGACTGTGTGTGTGTGTGTGCACACGCGCTGTTTTCTGTGGACTGAATCAGGGGCCTTCAAGCTATGAAAAGTGCTCAAGAATAGAACTGCATAACCAGCTACTACACTGTAGGATAATAAAGCAAGTCATATAGTCAGGTTGATTGTACTCAAATAGGAAATGTGGGTTTTCATTGAGAAAAGAAAGTATATTCCTAAAATGGACAGCTTGACCATCGGCTATCTTGTTACATCTCATCTTTTACACAGCAACATCAACAAAATTCAGGAGTGCTGTTCTTCTGTACCACATGGTATGAAATATGTGTTAATATGTGATAACCAGCTGGTGGCTGGTTTAGATTCGAACTCCAAAGTTTTTGTAAGTCTAACACTTTGTTCTGAATACTGTGCATACCAGCCTCTTTCTATGGTCTTTTCTACCCTCAGCAAGGTACTTTGTGCTCTCAGTGCATCAAACTGTAAAATCTTTACAGAGAAGAAACGTTTAGCTATGTTAGAGAATATTTTTTAAAGACATTGTGTGGATATAATTATTTTGTTTGATAGTGATATAGAGGTCACATCTGTGAGGGAAGTGATGGGACTGAGAATTCTGAAGCGTTTCCATAGATAAAGGAGATGTGCACAGAAACATCTGAAGGGAGACCTTTAGTTTTCAGACAGTGTTAGAAACTGCAACTCCAAAGAACCAGGTTAAGGATAAGTCAAGTTTAACTATTCCTTTGAAGACTCAGGATTTGATATTTATGAGATATTAGAGAAAAAGCTATCTCTGGTTCAGTTAATAACTTAAAATAAAACTGGTTCCTCATTGTTTGAATAATATAATGTGTATTATCTTTAGGGAAAATAAATGAACTTTACTTAGTCAGGTGTCATATTATTTCTCAGCGGATCTGCGAAGTGGCAGTAGCAAAGTAAGATTGGGAAGGTTGATAGGATGTGAAAAATCTTTTCATTAAAGGATGCATTGTGGAACAAAGAAATGGAAAAGCAGTTAAGATTCATGGTACTTGGGTCGTAACCCTGGTATTTTTTTTAATTAATTTTTTTATTGGCTAACCCTGGTATTTTAAATTTAAGGTTCTAGGTGAATTTTTTAAGTTTATTCCCCATTACAATGTCATAATCTGCTTTATAATGCTGACAGTTATATGGAAATTCTTTTAAGTGTTTTACATTGAATATCTGTGAATATTGTATTTTCATGCCTTTGTCTGACATCTAATCTTATCATATCATTACTAAATATTCTATTTTAGGGCTTTAACTTTCCTTTCTATAAATAAAATATAAGTGATACATGGTTGATACACATTTTAGTAGACTGTTTGATAGTTTTAATTTATTCTCAACTCATAATCTTCACAGAGTAAATTTATAGTGAAAATTAATTTCTCATATAGACTGTCAAGCAGATGTTATAATATATGATTACAGTATTTCTAATTTTTAAATATTCAAATACTTTTATCTTAAAGGTTAACAGCTATTTATTTACTATACTTGAAGAACGATCATTTACAGAAAGAACCAACATTTTATACAATCCCCAAATGCTAATTTTCTCAGAATTACATTCTCTGTGTATGTTAGACCTAGAAGAAAATAATAAAAAAACATTTTCACTTGAATTCAGATGTATGCATCTTTCTATACATGACAGGATATAAAAATTGAACAGAACCAAGGATTCTGTCTTCTTTAGTTTTATTAACTTTTATTAACTTGGATAATTGGTTTGTGTGTGTGTGTGTGTGTGTGTGTGTGTGTGTGTATTTATGTACTCATATGTGCATGCACATGTGTGTACATGACACATTTCCCCCAGGATAGTTACAGGAGAATGTTCAGGAGTTGATTCTCTCCTCCTAAAATCTATGATCTGGAAATCAGGTCATCATGTTTGAGAGTAAGTACCTTTATTCAGCCATGTCTCTATCCTTGCTTATTCATACAGTTCTTTTAAAAAAAATTTCAACTATGATCTTATCATCGAGTGTAAATTTAAAACTCATTTATATTTTTACATAGTAGCTGAGGGTACAAATGCTGTCTTCACTACCATTGATATTCTTTTGGTATTTAGGAAAACATGATAGTCTATTCAATGAGTTCCAGCCCTTATACAAATGTCATGTAAGACAATTGAAAAGGAGTTAATCTACATGTTATCTTTTTCTTCACTGTCATGCTTCTAGGTCAAATCACCAAATTTAATATCCTTTCCTTTGTAGTCCCAGAACTTGAAGGCTCAACACTGAACTTTATATTTGGGTATCTTTTTTTTTGTGATTGAGAGAAAAAGTAAGTTTTCTGAACATTCTCAATTAAGATTTGTGATTTTTTTATAAGACACATTTTGCTATGTGACTCAATTTTATATGAAATAAATATACTGTGTAAATATGTCCTTCTGAGATGACTTTTCTTAGCAGTTAACCATAGTAAAATTTTAGGAACTTTTTTCTAATAAAATCACAAAGAGTATGTTTTTTTTAAGTCATTTTGGTAAGTAAAGCAGGTAAACTATGAGAACACAGAGTTTCTATGCTGGGCTTAGAATTGTTTTTCTATATTATAATAAAAGATAACTGAAATATAAATTTCAGAACAAAGCATTTTTAGTCTATAGAACCTCATTGATTCTTTTAAAAAACTAAGATATTTAAATAATATGTCAACACATTTTTGAAAATGCAAAAAACATGTGCTTAGTGGTCTTAGAATGTTTCATCTGTTTCTCCCTGGAAATCCAGAGGCCCCTTGAAAAATCAACAATTTTAGATGGTTCATGCCAGCTAAAATTATTCAAGATTGTAGTGTGTCTATCAAACGAAGAGACTCCTGCCTGCATGCAAGAATCTAAGGGATGATGGTTCTGACGAGCTAACTCTTGACACCCTTAAAGCCCACTCAAATCTGGACAAACCATATATAATAGGTAGAAGAACAAGATGAAGCCAGGGGTTTTAATGACTGAAAACAGGTCAATAACAGGTTGAATGTGAACAACAACTGCCAAGTTCTAAGCACTGTTTTTATGTTCTGTCCTAAGTAGCAGAAGGAAAGACAAGTTTGAAAACATTGCTAAGAAGAGACTATAAAGTAGTGACTGTGGTCAGTTTCCGTAAAACAGTGTTCTTGGATGCAATTCTCTCTCAAAGTCATGGCTTCAGAAAGCTTGGGTGGCTGACAGGGCACAGAAGATAGCCACAAGACAGAGATCCCTGTGACCCTAGAGGCAGAAGAGATACCAGACGTCTAAAAGTGAAGCTGGGAATATTACTGTTGAATAAGTGGTGCTAGTAATCTGTAATTTCGGGATGATATAATTAAGTATTAGAAAAGCAGAGCCAGACATCTGGATTTGTTGGCATATTGCTAACTCTCAAGACTCCAAAACTTTCTGACTGCTATGACGTTAAAGACTACAAGACACCTCTGCTTGGAAAGATGTCATAGTTGGATCCCTACTTGAGAATATCCAATAGATTAGCCCCTGAATGAGTTATAGACAGCCCTGGACACTGCATGGAGTTCATTGAAGACTGCAGCTACTTCACATCCAATTATGGTAGCTTTCTTGAGCAAAGTGTTAGAATTTTGTCTTCCATTCTTCCTTATTCCATAGTTTCATAGTTATATTGACCTCATGTATGAATGGTTTTGACATAAGTCACATCAAATACTCCAAAGGAAATATAGGTATAAATTCTGTAGAAGAAAATAACTCTAGCTATCAAGATGTAAAAGAAAAAATGACAGACAAATAGTAAATAAATAAATAAATAAATAAACAAATAAATAAATATGAAAAGAAGGTACTTTAATATGTCAGTACTCCTGATGTGGAATCAGTACCCTAGAGATTGTGGAAGTGAATCAATGGCAGAGATATGTGTCATTTACAAAAGTCCTAAGGTAAGTGAGTCTGTGATTATATAGAGTTAAACTCACAGAAAAGAAACTACAACTATTACTCATGTTGATGCCACTAATTTAAGACATCATAGATGGTATTTTATACTTATATTGCTTTGGTTTCTTACTAAATTCCATTTTTACCTATTCCTTAATTGAGTTATGTCCTTCTGATATGGAAAAAAACCTTTCTTTCAATACAGTGTTGTGAGTTCAACTTCCCTGCCAAAATATGTTATACAAACTGCAGTGCACTCATATCACAAAAGGATTTGGGTGCCAAAGGAACTGGCAGATATTCACCACATATATGTAATCAGTCTAAAACAAATATGCACAGGCCAGTTGTATTACACCAAGCAATTTTATTTTCAGTGGTTTTCTCTGCATTTTCCAGTTTATAGCTTGTTCATGGAACATCCCAGAAGCATTCTCTCACACAACACTTAGGAAGAACCAGGGTGACTCAAAGTTTTAATGCAATTCTCTCCAAATTAATTATCTAGTCTCCCTAAGTATAGTTATTATACCATTTAGAGTGAATTTTGACTACTTTTTCAAAAACATAAAGCAAAGAAAATAATTTCCACTTACTTTGCATGCTATTTATACAATTAGTAAAGCATTTATTTTATTTAGTTAATATTCAGGAGACCATTTAAATCAGGGCTTTCTACATTTACTAAGATTAAAGCTGCCATTAAACCCATGAGACAAAGCCACAAATGGAAAAATCACCTCACTGTGTAAGAAATTAAACCAGGAAAATATCTTTTGAGTTACTATTTTATAGTTTTATCTTATCCTACTTTGGAATTGAAATCATTACAGATTTCAAAAACCAAAAATTAGTATCATAAGCATTGTTTGATTTATACAAAATAGGTAGATACTAAGAAATTTGTGTTTGCTGATTTTAGTCTAAAGGAGGAATGGCTGTTAAGATAAAAGAAGGTAATTTACAAATGACATGGCACAAAAGAAGAAAAAGAAAGACTGCTTAGGGTTAAGAGGAGAATGAGCTGGAGGAAGGAAGAGGTGTGGGATGGGGTAGTCGCCAAGGAAGCTGAAAGAACAGTATGTAGACATACATGTTTGGGAATGGTATAATAGAAACAATTACATTGACTACTAACATTTAAAATGAATGAAAAATAAAACCTACTTCAATGAGAGAATGTACTATTAAAATAAATTCTCTTGATTTTTTTTATTTCTTGAGAATGTCATGCATGTATACATTGAAATATGATAACATCCATCTATTTCCCTCTTTACACTCTAATCAAATCTATAACAAGGCCCTCTCCAAAGAGAATGTCCACTTATAATCCATTTTGACCAATTAGTGAGGCTCATATGTATACAGGTATGGGTTCATCCATTAGATGACAAAAAAAAATCTAACAGTGGCCATGTATTGAGAGAGAGAGAGAGAGAGAGAGAGAGAGAGAGAGAGAGACAGAGACAGAGACAGAGACAGAGAGACAGAGAGAGATTTTTTTCCCCATAAAGACCAATATTTCTCAATTATAAAGCTGAGATTCTGAAATTACTGTGAGTGATATATGATTTGCTGACATAACACCTGAATTCATAGTGCAGGAAGAGGCATTTCATCCCCTTTCCTCAAATCAATCCTCTCAAACCAATGAACTAGTTGACATTCAAAGTTCTAGGAAACACTGTATCAATACTCTCTCACTGTATTTGAAGATTCTATCATACAACTGTCATAGAAAATTCAGAGTCTACCTCATATCTTAATATCAATCTACTTGAGGCATTTATTTACCTTACTTGTAAAATAACTTTTACAACAAAGAAAACTTAGAAATGTCATTTTAGTTCCATAGTTACTCACAGACAGCATCTTTTATGTTGAGTTAAAATATTATTAGAAACATCAAAGTCAGTGAATCAAGTCAGCCATCTTTACCGAGCTATTGTAAATATACCCACATACACATAGCCTTAAATATGTAATCATGGACATATTGCACATATGCATAAATATATGTAGTATGTATATGTAACTAACTAAAGGGAACTAGATAAAACATTATACAAAATCCTTTTATTTTTTAATTATTCATTCTGTAAAGACTAAAGATTAATTCAGCTTTGTTATAATAACATTTAGAGCTTGCTGCTGTAAACTAGGCATGATAGTTTTTATAAAGCATTAGTCAAATATCACTCTTCCCTATCTGGACTATAGTGTTGGTAAGCAAGGTGCTCCCACTCAAGAGTACTTGACAACATGCCCAATAGGCCTCATTATATTTAGGTCCTTAATAGTAAGACTTGATATACTGTGTTTGATCTCAAAAATAAAGTGTCATGTTTCATTTTATTTTCTATTAATTAATCATTTTATTTATTTACATACCATAAGCTGCAGGGACAGGTCAGTACTTAAGATTATTGGCTATGCTTCAGAGGATCTGAGTTCTGAGTTCAGATTCTCACACAGTGATCTGTAAATCCAGCTACACAATAACTCTTCTAACTTTTTCCACATTTATATGTACATATGTTCATACATACATGAGTTCATACATACATATGTTCACTTATTGCCTAAATGTCTTAAAATATTTATTTTCTACTTCAATGTTTTCAGAGTTACTATATTAAGGTAGATCTGAACATGCCTGAAACTATTTTTCACACTTGAAAAATCCAACTTGTTACTGTACTTCATTTTATGTCTGTGTAATCTACCTGCCTTTGGACAGTAAGAATGTCACTAAAACAACATTCAGAAGAATAGACTTATTTTTAAATGTACAAGCATACATTTAATGTTATATAATTTAATGTATGTTCACATATAAATGTATGTTTATATACAGAACATATTCATCTTCCTTCTGTTTATATGTTAGTGTATGTGTGTAGGTGGTATAGACATGTTTAGATATTGTGCATGTGCTTATTTATAAAACTAAAGGTGTGAGGAATAGATGCCAGATATCTTCCTATAGTGTCCTCTCCATCATGATGCTGAACATGGATTTCATTAATATGCTGAGGCTGACTAGCTAATGAGCTCCAACCATCCTGTGTCTCAGCATCTGAATCCTGGGGTTACAGATTCCTTGCTGACTCGTTTTTATTTGGGTACTAGGTGTCTGGACCAAGGTTCTCATACTTGCATGGGAAGCATTTTACCTAATAACTCATCTTCTCAGCTCTTCAAATTTCTTTTACTGATCCAAACTTATATTAGCCTGAATATTATTTTTAATTCAACTCATATTTGCTTTATTTTTCTTATAGACATATAATAATAATATGTAAAAGCAAAATGTGCTAACATCTGAATTTAATAAAAATGTTAATCAGAGGCTGTCTTATCTAAGCTAATAAGATTTGTTGAAATCAAAACAATGTATTAACTTTACACAAAACATTTTTAAAAAAAGAATCAAGATCAAATTTCATACTATAGAAAGTATGGGTATTGTTGATTTTTCTACCAGAAGAAATGTCTATACCACACTGCATTTCTTAGAGAGGTTTATTTGGTGTTCTATCTAGTCTTGTATTGTCTTTTCTTTTTTTTTTTCTTTCTTTTTCTTTCTTTTCTTTTCTCTTTGTCTTTGTTAACTTGATACAAGCCTAAATTGTTGGAGAAGCGGTAACACAACTGAGATGATACCTACATAAGATTGGCCTGTAGGTAGCTATGTGGGTCATTTTCCTGAATGATAATTGATGTAGGAGAACACTTCCAGCTCTCTGCTTTTCAGCTCCAACTCCTTGCCATGGAAATTAAGCTAGTAAACTGCACCCCCTCCACTGCCTCTGCATCAGTTCCTGCCTCCAGGTTATGCCATGCTTGATCTCCTGACTCTGCTTCCCACAATGCTGGAATGTGGTCATTGTATGTATGTACACAATATGAACCTTGTTCTTCTTAAGTTGCTATTGATCTTTATTGATCATGGTCTTTGGCACAGCAATTGAAAACAAATTATGGCATTTGGAGTGATATTTTAAGTCTTCTGGTTTTGTATTATTTTTACTCACCAAAGTAATATGACACTTTATGCAGATCACATGCTTGAATAATATAAATGTAGTTTAAGTAGCAATTATAGTATCATGTATAACAAATATCTATAGTTGGTCTTTAGAATATAAAATTTCCACTTCACGTTGAAATTCAAAAGTATCATTTAAAGAAAATAAGCTGTGTCATTCCCTTGTGTGTCTGACCACAGCTATATTATTTTGCAGAGAACTTTCAAGGTAAAAGTATTTATGATTCCTCAAAAAAGGACATATTTCAAAAAGTTTAGTTTTTTGTAATTTATAATGCAATTTTTTTAATTTGGTTCATTGAATATGTGTCAAGTGAAAATAAAATACTAGAGAAAATGCACAGATTTTAAATTTTATAATAAACCTGCAATACTTGATATAAGAAAATAAAAATTTTAAATTGAACTAGTAATTTAATATATGTGGGTATATTTTTTTATATTTTTGGTATATATTTGTATTCTATATAGATATTTGTCATATACTATATTCATATATACCATATATATACAATGGTTATTTATTTACAGATATTTACATATGTGTTTGTGTTATATAAAAATATTTTAAGAGAAAGGATTAAGGCCTTTCATTGTATATGTTATCATGGGCTCATTCCCTTAAAATTTTCTAGAAGTGTTTCTGATGTTTATGTGGTGAATGACTGCTCCATTACTGGACCCAGGTAGTGTTCCCCCTACAGAAGATAGATTTCACTTAAAAATTATTAGTGTGTAATGAGTCTAAAAGTGGTAGTGAGGATGTCAGGCAGAGATCCATCATGGTGAGAAGTTAATATCTGTATCTGCATTACACCCTAATTGATGGCTCTGCCTGATGCTTGAAAAGCATTAAATTGCTGATGTGCGTGTGATGGAATGCCTATTGTCAGGCTGGAGATGAAAACTCGCTCTCATCCTTGCAGTTCGCTTTTAAATGATTCATAGAGAGATGACTTTGAATGTTTATATTAGAGGTCAGAATTAGAGTTCTCACAATTCTGACATAGCTCTCATGTGCCAAGACTTCATTGAGAGAAGCCATGTTTTGCATTCAATACTAAAAACTTGAAGAGAGAGATGGAAAGAAAGAACACAGAGTGATTCCTATTCAGTAAGATGTGAGACAAATCAAGATAACTTTATTGAGAACAACTGGCCAAATTCATCAATTGTATATGAGCTAAATATTTAAAGACATCATGGAAGGGTAAACAGAGAGAGGTGAGGAGGATAGGCATGAGGGCCTAAATAGATCACAGTATATGATATCTTTCAAATAAATTGTTCCTCTGAAGCAGGTAACTCTTTACAGAGAACATAGCCTTTGAGAGCAGGCATGGAAGGGTGAGGAGGGCAAGGACCACATATGAGATCAGGCTGGAAGGGAGAAAGTGAGAATGGAAGTCAGCAGTTAGGGGAAAGAAGGAAGGAGAGTCAGCAAAGCTGATCACGACAATTAACATGGTAGATCTCATGCCATAACAAGATGTGTTAATTAAGTGATGTTGTAAATAAAAAAATTAATTCCTTTGGTATAGGGTATGATAAAATAAATTTGCCTGTGGAGTATTAGTCATAAGTTTATCACCTAATTTCTAGTCATATTTTATATGAAAACTCAGGTCATTGAGAAGGATTAGTTCCCAAAACTGACCTTACACTGTCTGAATGAGGAATTCAGTTTTGGATTCTGGTTCACACAATGGTATGGCAGTGTGAATCCTTCATTCATTCAGCTATCTTTGCAATTTTCAGACTACATTATATTTTCTCTTAAATATTTCACTTACATGAAGAATTGTTTGGTGTCTGCTTGTATTTTGTAATCAAACATCACTTAAGATGTCTGAAAAATTGCCTCAAACCTGATATGTCATTATCTGCTTATTCTGAGTTACAAAAATGGAAAACAAGCACATAGCTTTTTAGGTGAAAAAAAAAGAAAACAAACAAAACCAACCAATTTTATGCAAATATACAACTTTTTCTTAATGGTTTAGGAAAATTAAATTACAATAGAGTAAGGAGTTAAGGAGTGAGTGAAAAAAATAGTACTTGGAACTACTGCCGATGTTTTAACACCTACCAAACAATAACTGCATGATGATGGTCAGTATATCAGAGTTTTATTTTGATATATAGACTTTATTAGTTTCTTCTGTCATCACTGTGATCAAATAGCTGACAAGAAACAACTTAAAAGGAGAATGATTCATTTTAGTTCATTGTTCAAGGACATCTAATCCATCAAAATGGAGAAGTCTTTCCAGCTAGGAGCTCTGTGGAAGGAGAGTATGCTGTATGACGTTTGACATCTCTGTGGATCAGGAGAAAAAAATGACAGCAGAAGAAGTTAGGCAAGACTATAATCTTCAAACAACATGTCCACATCTCTACAACTAGCCACAAATGTTAGAAAGTTCCACAACATTGCGACCTCCAGCTGTCTATGTCTATGGGGACATTTCCTAGTCACACCATAGTGTGGACTATATGTAAATTAAGTAAATTTACAGCTCAAACTATACTATATATGTATGGTTATTTTATGGTCTCCCATTATTCATAATATCTGAGAGAATTGTATATTTATGCTACAATGTATAATTCATTTTTTATCTTCAACATTTTACATTTATATTTTTTGCCTCTAAATATAGAAATATTGCTTCTAATTCTTTAAGTCTAATCTACAAACAGTAGATAAGTCTTAGTTCAGACTGTTCCCATGCTCAACTCGTAGACTGGAGCCCTGGGTTGTAATAGATAAGCTCACGTTCAGGCTATTTCCATGCTCCCCCCAGAGACGGGAGGCCTGGCTTGCAGAGAATTTTTAACCATTTCTTGGTGCTCTCTTAGCTTTGTCTCAGTATCTGTGGCATGTGATCATCCTTGGCTAGCATATCATTATAAGACTTGCAAAAAGAAAAAAAACCTGTATTCATGGTGTTTAAGTCTTTGAAATATGGTGTCTGCTTCATATTTCTCACCTTTTGATAAAACTACAAAGGGAACTGGTCAGATCCACTGAAATGGGAGTTATCCACAATGTGGGCTCTTGGAATTAAACTTGGGTCCTCTATAAAAGCAGCAAATGCTCTTAAATTCTGAGCCATTACTCCCACCCTAAGCATATACATTCTTAAATAATTTTATTCATTGTTCTGTGACGCAAATATGTGGTATATTTTTCAATAATGGCTTACTGTCCAGTTGTAGAAGTAACCAAGGATAATGTATATAACCTAGAATATCTGGTTTTCTGGGGACCTTGCTGGCTAAGAACGTAAGAAGAAATTATCATTTTCTAACACGGGGGTTGATATTTGCCAACATCTGGTGTCTAGTTTGTTAATTGCTATACTACGCTATAATCATTTTGTTATAGATTAACTTCATTTAAATTTGGGGTGTGTGTGTGTGTGTGAGTGTGTGTGTGTGTAAGCTTTTACAAAAGTAAATTCCCATATAACCTTTTTCAAAGTGTCTTTAGTGCTCATTACCACATCCTGAATATTTTCTTCACCTCCACCTCATCTAACCCTTCCAGCTCCAATACTCTCTCCTCTTTCCCTTTTATACCATCACATTGTATCTCCCCATCCCTGAAAGCCCTCCCCTTCTGGTCTCTCACATGTTTCCTGAATACAATGGGTATTCCACAAGAATCACACACATCTAAATATTCAAAACTATCTTCCACATATGAGAAAGAAAAAATAAACAAGTGAATTTTGTCTTTTTGGATCTGAGTTACCTCAATGGAACCTCTAACTGGGAACATAACTGTAGCTAAGAGCATGTGACTAGGTGGGTCATAAGTCCTATGGGAGAATCCTCTACTATCATTCTACTAAATTAATATCATAGTAAAATGAGTTTACTGACTTATCATTACATACAGATATTAGTGCATCTCTCAGCACTCATCTGAGAAGCTTCTTATTGCAAGAAGATAATTGATAGAGACAACTTGCCAAAATGAAGAGAATAAAAGATGGTGAAATATTCAGCCCTAATTGATTCCTTGAAACATACTTTCTTCCCTCAAGGTATGCACATCATAGAGGAAGAAGGAACATAAAAACTGTAAAAGCCATAGGCTGTGTCTGACGGCATTAAAGCTATTTTATGGACACAATGGTCTGTTGCATATATGGTCACTCAGCATGCACAATATCTATAGAAGTTCAAGAGAAACAAAATCTCAGCATTTGATCTGGGAAGGCGAGCATCCCTAACTGAGGACTCTTAAATATAATTGTGAGCCAGGTTTCTTTAAGATGTTATGACCCCTCCTTTTGTAGTAGCATGCTCTTCACCCGAGTAATTGTGGGAACAAACAGACAAAGAAGCTGAAAGAACATGAAAATCATGAAGCTGGGTGAGTAAGAATGTAGGGTAGATTTATAAAATATCAAGGTAGGCAAATGAATATGATCAAAATACATTACTGGAAATTCTCAACAAATTAAGACAAATATTAAATAATAAGAAGAAATCTTAAAAACATTTCTCCATAGACAACTCAGCACATTTTATTGTTCCTGTGTGTTTTGTATACACATTTTTCTCCTATGATTGATTGTCTTGTCCTATGTGGGAAAAGGGACCCATTCATCTTCACTTTTGTTGCCTCTCCTGACGACAAATATAAATGACATACTTGGTTTAGGGTCAGTTTTTGATAAGAATCAATCTTATTTGATAAAGTACCAAATGAGATTTTTAGAATTATATTTTATTGTGTATGATTGAATATTAAGTTATGTGTAATATTTCTAAAAATTCAGAGCATTTTTATTATTTGGGTCTCTGTTCACCAACCTGTGAAAGGTCAGTATTCTGTGACTAATGCTACCTTCTCTCATGTAGCCCTGGTTTTTATCTTCTTTGTTATTGTTGATTTGTTAGTGACTATCATTAAGAATTAACTTATAAATTATCAGTTAAGCTTTGTGTTTTACTTCTCCTACTGTATGTTGGAGATATGGAAATGTCATAAATCATGGTGAAGGAGCTAAATATCCAGCTAAGATGACATCTAGTGTACAAAACGTGCAAGTGTAAACAATGTAAACGTTATGAATCTTCAACAATAACACTATAGTGGCTAACAGAACTGAGACCATTTACTGTTAATTAGACATGTTATCCTAATAACCTCACTGTAGGACATAATGTATGGTCATCCAAAACAGTAGAAGAGAAAAACTTTCATCTGCCACTCACAAGGTTATGAAATGAAGTCCTCTCAAGGTGGTGAAAACTTTGGATACACGGCATTCTGGATTTTTACATAAAGTTCACTGATCTGTGTGCTAGTTCATGTCATAGGACCTGTGAATACCTTTATCCTGTTTGATAGCTTACAATTTTCAGTAATTTTTTTTTTACCCATGATTATTTAGGTACACTATCTTTTACTTTTTACCGTTCTATAAACCTTATACTGCTTTATCTATTTTGCCACTTCTAATCTTAGGTTTGTTTTCAGAAGCAGCTGAAGTGTACATAACCACCTGAAGGTCTTTTATACAATTCTACTCTTAAGAAATCAAGTCATTGCTTCACTGCATCTGTCTGTAAATTGTTTAATGTTGTTTCTAAACATGGTAAAAATTGGCTTCATTGTTTTACATTATGGATATTTGTGTACTCCTGTTACTCTCTATGACTGCCAAGATTAGCTCTCTGTGTGTGTGTGTGTGTCTGTGTGTGTGTGTATAGGTGTGTCTGTGTTTGTGTGTATAGTTTTTAATACTTTTCCTATAGGCTTTCTACTCCATATTTTCAACATTTATTGTTTATATAACAGCAAAGTATAATTAATAAGGTTTCAACCTCTCCTCTAGCCCACCACCCAACAGAGGTAGTGGAAGAGAAAAGTTATTAGGATGTGGGGCAAGTGGACCTGTTCAGCAACAATAGTTCTTTCCAGGTGAGCTCGATCTTCCTTGGCAGCAGTTCAGTCCCATAGCAAATACCAAATATAACTCAGCAGCTGCTGACCAGTCCTGTAGGCAGGCAGATTCCCCACATGAACCTCAGCTTCAGTCCAATCCACTAGGCATGTAGACACCACACAAGAACCAGCAGCTATAGATCAATCCAGAAGAAATCACAAGGCTTGCCAACCAGCCTGAGGTGAGACCGCAGAAGGGACAACTGTTGCAGGAACCTCAGGAACTGTTATTTGGCGAGTATCTCTCTGGCATCACCACTAGTGGAGCTCAACAATGCTATGGAAGGCAACCCAATACATGTGTGTCCTTAATGAAGAATAGTGAGGCAGAGCAAATCAAATGCTTACTGCTCCTACTGTCTGTGGGGTTACATTTATACTCCGTCAAGCTTCCTTTCAAGTGTCTGACATATCAAAACATTCTTTCACCTGTGTGCCCAAGCAAAATATCACTTGACATAACTGGTTTTCCAAAGAACAAAACTAGAAGTTTCCACTTTGTGTGAGTGTGTATGTATGTGTGTGTTATGTGAATGTGGGAGCTGGACATGCACACATGTGCACATGCATGTGAGGGCCAGAGGTCAGTGTCTGGCATTATCAATTACTCTTCACAGTGAGACAGGGTGGAAGAGCATGAATATTTATCTAAGATACCACTCCAACAGCCCCAGGAATTCTGTCTTCCCAAGTCCCCAGTGCTAGGATGACAGGAGCTTGTATCATCACATTCAGCCCTCTAGCCTAAGTACTGGAGTTTGAACCTACACACTTGTGTTTGAGTTATACATGCCTGAGCAATCTGTCCAGGCACTAAGCATTAAAAGTTTTGTATACCCAAACAGGCTTTCTTGTTTTTTATATTGTTTTTACTTTCAATTAAAAAAAACTAATTATTTAATAAAGCAAAATTTTCATTTCCTTTTAATTCCATAGGTAAAAAGATGGCTTATCAGAAAGTCAAGGCAGATGTACGAACCTCAGGACATTCACAGTACTTAGACAATGATGACCTTCAAGCTACTGCCCTTGATTTAGAGTGGGATATGGAGAAGGAACTAGAAGAGCCAGGCTTTGACCAGTTTCAACCAGATAATGCTGAGCATCAGAACTTGGGTCACTCTGAGACTTTAGATCTCCATCTTGATTCTATTCAACCAGCAACATCACCCAAAGGAAGATTCCAGAGACTTCAAGAAGAGTCTGACTGTGTGACCCACTATCCAAGATCTGCACCAAAGAACTACCACTGCAACTTTTGCTACCTGTTAAAAATACTGTGCATAGCTACCGCTCTGTTTATTTTTGGAATTATAATAGGTTATTATGCACACATGAATTGTCCTTCTGATGCCTCGCCATCAGGAACAAATAACCCACAGTTATACCAAGATATTCTCAAGACAATCAAAGCAGAAGATATCAAGAAATCCTTCAGGTAGGTGGAGAGAAATGAATGTTGTTGGGATGTATTTCCTGGGGAGTAAATTTAAGAGAGCTTGACCTGGATATATAAGTAAATTTTTTAAGTGAATGGACACAACTGACATCAGGAATAGAAACTTCTGGAAGGATGCACAGATTCAGATATGTGGTTCTGGGTTCTACAATATTCATTTATGGTGTATTTTTATGAACTTATAAGGATAACTATCATCACAATGGCTCTAGCCTATTCCTTTCTTCCATTTGAGAAACACTGTTAGACTATGATGAGATAGAAAGATGGTTTGAAACAAAGGTTAAAAAAAACTAGGATATTTTTCATATGGTTAAAAAGTTTAATGGCATCTAAATGAAATCAGTATTTTTATGGGATGAGATAACTGCCATAAGTTACTCACTGGGACATTAGGAATTGTTGATACCTCACAGTCCTCACCTTTCAAGTAGACACTCCCTGTTTAAACACCCGAGGTTTCACCTATCAGATAGTCCAAAAAGATCCTTTCTGAACTGAGCATGACTTAATGGATAGCTGTGGGAGCTGCATGCATTGTTTGTTTAATTGAAAGGTAATAAATCCTTCTTATGGAGAACTTAATCTGAATTGTTAGAAAGAGCTCCGATGTCACCCATCTGACAATTTGATGATTGTGTTTTGTTATTGGTGCAAACTGAGTTGTAAATGATTTCCTAGTTAATAGACATAGTAAATTGAATGAGGAAGAAAAACTTACATTCCAAGAAATTTAGGAGAAACAAACAGCTCTTTTGTTGTTTGTACATGGATAGGATCCAGCAGTACTGTTTTCCCAGAGGGTTTGTTGTAGGCCACCATGATTTATGGCTGAGGATTTGCTGGCAAGTATGCATTTCTAGCGATCTTCCAGGAAACTCTAATACTGAGGATGTATGATGCGCAGTGATGCTGATGAATTCCAATACTTTCACTGAATACATATCTAAATGACACATGGGAACCCACATCCTGTGCACAGCTTGTCTGGCTTACATCATTCCTTAAGCATTCCTGGAAGAGTAATGGGCAGGTGATAATGCTTTCCATAATATTATCCAATTTAAAATTTCTCTATTGAATTGAGTGAAATGTGTTTTATAAAGATCTATTGTGTCAGTTTTGAGTTGACCTAAGCATCAGGACACTCTTTGGATATTCTAAGCAATGAGTACTCCTTATATTTTATTTTGTGTGTTGTACGAGTTTATGAGGGGGATGTCAGAAGTCTTCCTCACTTTTCCTCCATATTTCTCTTTGAGTCAGCATGTTTCTCACTGAGGCTGATGTGTATATATGCAGCTAGCTGACGAGCATCCTTCAGATGTCTTTCCCCTTTCTTCTTCCCACTGCTGAGATTGCAGCTGTCACTTGTACTCATGCCTGGCTTTTACATGGGTGCTATGGCTAGAACTCAACTCCTTATGTTTGAAAGACAGACACCACTCCAGCTCCCAAGCTGGATACTCAATGTAGACCTGTTATTCCATCAGTGATGAAAAATGGGAAATTAATCAGAAAATACTGAGGCATCCCAGTACGAAGCTACCACTAATCCTAGGAAAATAAACTGCTAGAAAGTGAGTGTTTCGACATACACCAGTGCAAGCAGGATACAAACACATTTGGAAACACTGAGCACATTACCTCTAGAGGGGGTGAGAAGTACAGGGTCCCAGTAACTCTTCTAATAGATGAATCCTGAAGTAAGCTGGCATGGAACATGAGAAATGTCTCATAAATGTCAGAGGCTGAGGCAAAGATGGAATAAGCCTTTCAAAAGTCGGTATCCCTGACAGAGGGATGCAAGTTTACAAAGACAACAGGTAAAATAGAACTTTATGAAGCTATGTTTACTGTAACTTCAGCAAGGACATCCAGGCTATATTGTAAGGGACCCACAAAATTAATTTGTTTTAACATTAAGAATAATTGCATTCACATTTCTTCTTTTTCATTAATTTATTTATTCATTTTGCATCTTGATCACAGACCCCTTCCCTGTTTGATTCTCACAACCCTCCTTCCCCAATTACTCCCCAAATTTTCTCAGTGGAGGGGAAGACCCCTGTTGCCACCAATCCTCCCTGGCCTGTCAAGTTACAGCAGGACTAAGGACATCCTCTCCCACTGAGCCAGATAAAGCTAGAGGAAATTGATTCAGAGTTAGATAATAGATTAAGAGACAGCCCCTGCTCCAATTGTTAGGGAACCTACATGAAGGGCAATATGCACATCTGCTAAAAATGTGTAGGGGCCCTAGTTCCAGACCATGCATGCTGTTTAGTTGGAAGTTCACTTTCTCTGAGCCCCTATGGTCTCAGGTTAGTTAGCTCTGTAGGTATTCTTGTCTCCTTGACCCCTCTGACTTCCTTAAACCTAGCACTCACTCTTCCAGAAGACTCCCTGAGCTCCAACTAATATTTGGCTGTGGATCTCTGTATCAGTGGCTGAATGAAGACCCTCAGATGCCAGTTATGCTAGGCTCCCATCTTCAAGCATAGCAGAGTATCATTAATAGTGTCAGGGGTTATCTTTCTCCTATGGGCTAGGTCTCAAATTGGGTCATTTCTTGGCTATCCCCTCAATCTCTGCTTCATTTTTATCCCTACATATTTTGTAAGCAGGATAAATTTTGGGTTGAAGGTTTTATGGATGAATTGATGCCCCTCCCTTTTCCTGCCTTCAGTCTCCATATCTCCAATTGCTATGAGACTCAGCTAGAGTCAGTTCATTTTCTTTCAGGCGCCTCCCCTATCCTGGGTCTCCAGCTTGCCCCAGAGATGCCTCAATGCCAGTTTCCATCTGTAGCTATATGTCAGTTTTCAGTTTATGAGCACAGTATATCTCATAGCCTCAAACACACTTTTTTCTCTTGCGCTTAGTCAGTTTACAGATAACTCTAAATGCATTTTATTTGCTAACTAGGATATATATATATATACATATATATGTATATATATATATGTGTGTGTGTGTGTGTGTGTGTGTGTTTTATCTATATTATACATATAGATCAACATTTATCATCCTATATAAAATTCAACATCAAATAAGTCAAGGATCCCAACATAAGACATATACATATGCATATATATATATATATATATATATTGTATTTTTGAAGTAAAATAAATTGATTATATTTTGAAAGTAAAAAATTTTGTTTGCCTTTTGAAAATCCAGATGCCATGAAATATAGGATGAAAAGAAAAGCATGTATACTCTAATAATCTCTCACATATGTGTGTGTGTGTGTGTGTGTGTGTGTGTGTGTGTGTGCATGTGTCTTATGTTGTGATGTAGTGATCCTTGATTTATTTGAAGTTGAGTTGTGTGTTGGATGATAAATATTGATCTACTTGCATTCTTCTACATGCAGCCTTCCAATTTGACTTGCACCATTTATGCAAAGAGATGCTATCTTTTATCTAACATGTATTTCTTGGCTCTTTGTGAAAAATTGGATGTCATAATGTGTGAACTGTGCAAGCTTTTTCAATTCTATTCCATTCATCAGCATAGTGGGTCTTATGCCAACAACACACTGCTTTTATTACTATAGCTTAGTAGTAAAATTTGAGATCAGGGTATTAATACTTTCAGCAGTTATTTTATTATTCAGAATGGTCCTTGCTATCCTGGAATTGTTGTGGTACATATGAAGCTGAAAATTGTCCTTTCAAGGTGTGAAGAATTATCTTGGAATATTGTTGAGGATTGTATTTAGTCTGTAGATTCTATTTGGAAGGAGGACTGCTTCATTATGTTAACCCTGATTATATTTTTGAAGTAAAAAACTTTGATTATCTTTTGAAAATCTAGATGTGATGAAATATAGGATGAAAAGAGAAACATGTTATACTCTAATTATATCTCACATTAATTTTATTTAGTGAAAGTATAAGGGCAATATATACAAATGTTATATTTTTTCATTAAAAACATTCTTTCACATTTATCTATAAGTAAACAAAATCTCATTGTGTCAAAAATATTTTTGATAAGTACTTGAGGTCTATCTTTTAATAATGATATTTATAGCAATATTTCACATAAATACATACAAGTATAAATAGTTACATTAACATACTGCTTTGTATTAAGTGCTATATGTGAGACGAACTTTCTTACTCCACTTCTTTTAAGGGAATGTTTAAGTTCTTCCAAACATTCTTAGAGATAAATGTTTGTATGCTTATTTAATCATTCTTTTTTTCCATAAATGCCTGGAAGCAAATAACCATTTTAGAGAGTTTAATTTCGTTGTTTACTTTGCGTTATGAAACTGCCTCGCAGAACTTCCAGCCTTCTAGGTCCCCATTACTGTTTGTTTTTGATAGATCAACAATAATGTTACCATTTTTCATATGTTAATTGACTTTATTTGCATTTAGTTTTTGCTTACATGAACTAATTTCTGAAAAATATGCCCCACCCCATATTTTAGAGGTTTAGAAATAATATATTATAATAGAAAATACAGAATGCAGTGTACATAAGACTTTTCTAAGTTTATTTTATGGAGACATTTTCCTTTTTACATTTATTCTTCTCTCATACAGTATATCTTGACTTAAGCTTCCGCTCTCTCCCTTCTACCAGTCTCTCTAACCCACCTCTCCTCTCCCACAGATTCTTCCCCTCTTCCGTACACATCCAGTAATAAAAGACCAGAATTCCCATGGACATCAACTAAGTACAGCATAACAAATTCCATGAAGGCTGAATGAGGCAACCCAAAAGTCAAAGTCAGTCCCTGATGTCACTGTTAAAATTTTCACAAGAACTGAAAACTACTTAGCCATAAGATATATGCAGAGGACCTAGGCCAAACCCATACAGGCTCCTTGGTCTCTGTGAGCCTGCTTGATTTCTGATCAGTTGATCTGTAGACTGGCTGTTTTCTTGTAATGTCATTAACTCTCTGGATCTTCCAATCTGTCAGCCCCCTCCTCCATAGGACATCACAAGCTCCACCTAATATTTTTCTTTGGGACTGCATCTGCTTCTGTCCGTTGCTAGATGAAGTCTCTCTGGACTCTCAAATGAAGATGATGCTAGGCTCTGGTCCTAGAACATTTTGCAAGCATGATAAATTGCAGGTTGGAGGTTTTGTGGCTGGGTTCAAGCTCCAGTCTCTCCACTTGAGGCTTTACCTGGTTACAAAGGATAGCCAATTTTTGGAGTTGTTGACACTCTCATTACTCCATCTTTGCTAGTGTCATCATTCCTTGGAGATTCTACCTTACCCTGAAATCTTCCTCCCGATCCCAGTGTTTCTTCCACTATTTTCCACCACATCCCAACTAATTCCTCCTATTCCCATTCTGCCTTCCTCAAGTCCACCTGTGAAATTTATTCTTTTAGTCCTTCCGAAATAGATCCTCGTGCCTGCCCTATACTGCCCTTTAGCATTCCTTGCTAATTAGCCTCTCTGTGTCTGTGGACTGTACCTTGGTTATCCTTTACTCTACAGGTAATGTCCACTTGTGAGTACTCACCATGTTTTTCTTTAAGGGTCTGGATTACCTCACACACACAAAGGATAATTTTTTTTCCAGTTCCATCCATTGCCAGAAAATTTCATGGTTTCATTTTTATGATGTGTAAATATGCCATGTTATTTTTACCCAATCTTTGGTTGAGGGACATCTAGGTTGTTTTCATCTCAGGCTGTTATGAATAAAACTTTGTAGTCACATTTTTTAAAAAAAATTTTGGATTTTGTTTGTGATTTAACACATGAATATTATATTTAAATCATTTCTACCCCTTCTAGGCACTCTAACTCCCCCCCCATAACCCCTGTAAATTCTTGACCGATTATTATGGATTTATACACACACACACCTCTATTAATTCAATTTTCTGTAGTTCAAATATACATGTGGTTTGAAGTTAACAACGTGGAACAGTGTAAGCTATAAGAATGCTTATTTGAAGAGGAGTAATTCTTGTCTCTAACGCTATTAATTGCCTTTCACTTCTTATCTAGGCATAGGGCCTCCTGAAACCTTCCCCACTAATATTGAAATTGTGCATTCCTTGTTTAGGCAACCATATTGTTGATATTTTCAAGGTGTAGTTTCTCTATCACATATAAAAAGTATCTTGCAGATGAGGTCCTGTTCCTCTGGCACTTTTAGTCTTTCTTCCCCCTCTTCTGAACTGTTTCCAAAGCTTAGGTGTACTAGGAGTTTGTTGTCAGTGTATCAATTTGGATTTGAGACCACACAGCAAACTGTTCCTAAATTTTGTCCAGATGTGGATTTCTGTAATTATATGTCTGCTTTAAGGAGAACATAATTTTACACTTATCTGTGTGAATAGGATAAGTATTTGAAAGGCAGATAGTAGATGGTTAGGAACTACAACAATTTGGAAACATGACAGTGGTATGTTCTTCTCAATGACGAATGATCTTCTCTGTCACAGTTAGATTTATAATACTAGATATTAATTCCTTCCTATTGAGTGAGCTCAACATCCTATTGATATATATTGGATTCCCCGGGATTTAAGTGCAATGCTAGTGCTTTTGGAATATATTGTCAGGCTGATCACTGTAGTTTGTTGTTGTTGAAGCCACGTGAAGGTATTGGTTGCTATTCTCCTTTGGCAGCTTACATAGCAACTTCTGATATTATGAGAGCTAGTCCTGAGGGAAGAGGCCTCCAGACCAGATCCAGTCTAATACTTGAATGTCTTAATCCTCAAGTATGTGGCATCCTTAGGAACAGGGTCTTTCTTTCAAGTTCTCAGAGGTGACTGAAGGTAGGAAATAGTCTACATTGTTTGAGGAGTCTTGTGTCCTTCCCTGTTCAGTAACTTGAAGAAAAGATTACCATGCCTTTTACGGTATTTTAAATTTTTATTTTGTTTGTTTATTGCTGTTGTTATTGTTCTTTTCTTAAGATATTCTATGTGTCTGGGAGGAAGCATTATCACCTCAAGTACCATAATTTCATTTTAAAAATATTTTCAAACATATATGTGTGAACACATATTTAAATATTTATGCAATTTAGGTAACTGTGTTTTTTATAACTTTTCAAACAGTCTTAATGTTAATTTCTTCCTTTCGCTTCTGTATTTCCTCTCTCTCACATCCCCAGTCTACCCAACTTTTGCCAAATTCCCCTTTATAGATCCTATGTTCTACCAACCCTCAAGGAGCCACATTTTGTTAACAAATACATTGGATAAAACATAAGGTTCTCTAGAAATTAGTCTTATTTAAATGTCTACACTTTTGAACAAAAGCAGAGTTTTAATTTGTAGCTTCCTTGATATAGTAAATTAGACACAAGTGAGGCTGCACTATCAAGTCTTAATTAATGTATGTAAACATTATTGTCCTTAGGTGGGAATTAACAATTCATAAACTTTAGGAAATATTGTAAGTATCATAAGTATCTTCAATATTCTGGTGATGATTGAGAGCTTGTTCAGAAATGTAATTAACTGTGGGGTTTCAGATATAGTAGTATGCTAGTAATTATTTTATTTAATGTGATTAATGGAAGCTTGCTCTCGAATCCCATTTGCTTTCTGCTTTTCAAACTGTATTTAGAAACATCATCTTCTTCCTTCCCACACTTCCTCTTCCTTTTTCTTAGAAGAAGAAAGACTTAAATTTTTATATATTCATATGTGTCTGGGTGTGGGTTTATTTGTGAGTGCAGTGCTACAAAGGCTGGAAGATGGCATTAGGTCCCCTGAACTGGAGTCAGGAAGTAGGAAGCCAATTATCAGGAGCTTGGATTAGAATTTGGACTATCTTAACTACTGAGCCACTTCTCTCTCTCTCTCTCTCTCTCTCTCTCTCTCTCTCTCTCTCTTATCTTTTTTCTTAATGTCACTCTTTTCTTTCTGATTTACCTTATTTTAGTAGCTAATTCATTATATATGTACAAGATAATAGTCTTTGTACCAAGTAAACCTTACTAAGAACATTGTAGTTAGGTATCTGTGATTTAACACTATCTCTTGCAGGAACAAAAAAATTTGCAATTGGCTTAAATTCCCTTCCTGTTTTCTCTCTCCTGTGCCCATGAATCACAGCACTCTGCTCCATAGTGTCAAACTTTCTTAGAGCATGTTAACTTTATATATTAGCAGGCCTTACCTCTACCCAGAGCTACAGAATGGAAGATTTGCTAGACTTATGCTAACTGGATCTCTTGGCTAGATTACATGATGGAAGCAAGCTTAATTGAAAATAACTGAAAGAATCTCTCATTTTTAGAAAGATTAATGTCACACTTTGCCAGGGTATCAATCAATAGCAGCAGCAGCAATGCTGACAGATACCCACACCCTTCTACTCAGAAGCTCCAAATGTAAGAAGCCTGGTTTTTGTATGAACTGCCATTTTATGATGTTTCAAATTTGATCACCTCTAAAGGATATGTGGGTTCAAGACATTTGGGAACAGAACATATGATTTGTTTTATTTTTCTCCCCATTTCTTGTCCTTTTGCTCATGGATCACATAAGTGTATAAAGAGCTTTGCTCCTCTGCTGTCCATTTACTTAGCCCAGTCTACAATGCCTACTGCCTTTCCTTTGTTCAGTCTTCATAACTGTCATCATCCCCACCACTTTCTATTCTAAATCTATTTACTTCATCACTAAGAAATATATCATTGATCTTTTTCCATAGTATTTACAACTACATATTTACATTTATAAATGAAACCAGAAAATATTATTCATGAAGAGCCACAGGTCAATGTCTGCATCATCAAAGAGTTAGAAAGAGTTTGGTGTTGGTGGTATAGTTCTCTTCAGACTCCAAGGAGGTAGGGATCTGCTTCCTGTGTTTATACAAAGAACTGTTTTTGCTATTTCTTGCCACTGCTCTTCTCAGTCCACAGCTTTACTGTCTGCTTCTTCTTCCTCCACATTTCATTTTAATTTTGATTGATTTTACTCCATCCTTCTTTTTCTGTTCCTTATCTTTTTTTTCTATATCTTTCATTAGAGAAGATGATAACAGGAAAGTTGGGATAAAGGAAAAAAAATAAAGGCACTGCTAGTTGGCTATTTTAATTAAAGACAAATATCTAAGTATATAACCAAAGTCATAAGTCAATCTATGCACATGATAAGTGAGTATACCAGGAAAAAAAATAACCCTGATGGTTTCTCAAGGAAGTAATTAGCTATTCTACAATTGAGCTCTCCACATTACAAATGTACAGTGTCTTAAATTCAATAAAAGAAAAGAAAGCATAGGATATGGTAATTTAGATATGCAGAGAACCTCATTAAGCTGACTTTTAGATAAGGCTTACTTAATGTAGATTGTTTAGAATCTTGCATAATTACATTACTATTTTTTACTGATTGTATATAACTTGCAGATGAGAGTTAAAGTCCCAAGTAATCCTCAGATAAATGAAGAATTTTTAAAGCATAGATTTTGCCTGCAATGCCTTCCATTTGACTTACTTAAATACTGGATGCCTAGAAATTCTGGTCAAGGTGATAGCTCTGTCAATCTTTTTATGATGGTTCATCACCTCCTTCTCTCCCCCTCCCCCTCCCCTCCTCTCCTTCTCCCTCTTTTCCCTCCCCCTCCCATTTCCACTCCCCCTCCCTCTCCCTCTTCCCTCCCCATCCCCTCTCCCCCTCCCCCTCCCCTTCCCCCTCCCTCTCCCTGCCCCTTC
>NW_021604564.1:9402519-9481408 GCF_004785775.1 Grammomys surdaster | reverse complement strand
CTCTCCCTCTCCCTCTCCCTCTCCCTCTCCCTCTCCCTCTCCCCTCCTCTCTTCCTCTCCCTCCCCCTCTTTTCCTCTCTCTCTGCAACTCTATGCACTTTAACTACTTAGAACTTTACTGGTTTCTATAGTGGAGGAAGAAAAGTATATTTTACACATTGAGAATTTTTGACACGATTTCAATAAATCTTTCCTAAAACACATATACGTAGTCCATGGGTGGCCTTGATAAACCTTCTTTCCCTGTACATTTTGGAAAATAAAATAATATAACATAGTTACTCAAGTTTCTTAGTGAGATTTTAAATGAAAACTATATGTATGTGAATAGAATATTTTCTTTTCATTTTGAAATACATTTTATGCACACTTTAATAGCCTATATCTCAAATTGATTTTTAAATTCGTAGATTTTTTGTTTTTATTATATAAACATGGATGTGAAGTGTTACAATTGTCCAGATGTGCTTTATGGAAGTTTGTTTTTTACTGGGTTTCTGTTTTACTTTAAAAGGTCACTTTCTGTCCCCTTCATCCTCCTCCTCTTCCCCTTCCTCCTCTTCCTCCCCTGTCATCATTGTCATCTTCATATTCATCTTTTCTTTTTCCTTCTGTGTTTGTTTTCTCATTCTTCTTACTCTCTCAAATTTTACTGTATAACATACAAGAGTTTGAAACTTTCTGTGTCTTCCAGCCTACTCTTAAACTCATGACTCTTCTGCCGTCAGGATCGCTAGACTGAGTCAGCTGACTGTCCTGGAATTTGATTAACTTTAAGGTATTCATGCATTTTTTGTAGTTTCTTTCCATTTGAACTAATTATAATAATCTTTCCTTTCTATTCACCTTTTAACAATCTTTAGTTCAAAAATAGACAAGATCACTCGGGATTGATAAAAGGAGATTATAATAATCATTTCTTCAACAAACCGATATATTGACTTCTTGCTACTTTGCCCAAATTCCAAAACTCACCCTATAGGAAAGTTGGTTATGATCACACTAACTACAGTACTGTGACAGTTCAACAGGTGGCACTGACAATGAGATTTCTTTTTAACAGGGAAGGAAATAAGGATTCAAATAGCAGCAAAGTCATTTGAAAGATGAACTATGGAAATTTGAAAGCTCTTGATATCAAGCAATAAACTTGAAATTTTCTGCCAAAGATATAAATTCTATAATCCATAAAGAGGCTTTACAGATGAAAGGGTAATATCTATGTAAAAGCAGATTATACAAATTTTCTCAAAGAATATGAAATAATTTATAATATTCACTGAAAATTTCCCAAGGATAATTCTAGATGGGATAGAAGATAAGTTTGGTAGTTAGCTCAAATCTATAAAATAGGCAAAGTAGCAAAGAAAAAAATCACACACACACACACACACACACACACACACAAACACACACACACACAAAACTCTTCTTGATTTTGTTTCTCTGAAAAATAAAGGTACATCTCTAGTATAATTTAAATAGCTAAAAAAATTCCTGTGCCATTTTAGAATATTATAAACCATTAGCCGTTATAACTAGACTTAATATTGATACTGAATTTCCTATGCTCAACCAAGTGTAGTTCTTCACAAATGTATTATAGCTTCTGAGAATTTGGAATAGAATAATGGTGAATTTAAGGTGCATGTAATGGAAGACCCTATTTAATACAGAATTTTTAAGGGCATAGAATAATGGTAAACCTTTTGCCTAGGTCAAAATTTTAGTACTCAAAAATGTTAATAATTATGTTTATTTCATTGATTGATATATTTTCTATCTTATTTTAATGTAGTAATACTAAACTAGTACAAAACACAATTTCAAATTATATTCTATTGTATCATATCAATGTTTTCAAGTATTTTATGAAAGGTAATGATTTTCTTTGGTATATCCTGCTCATGGAATCAAAATGAATTCAATTCCCCTAGCAAAATTACACTTCCAAAATATACAAAGTGACATTCTTATCTAAAAAAAAAGAAGCAACCTTTCTTTTTATTATAAGTGGCCAAATGTATTAAATTTTCTATGTCTGATTTGGGAAATCAGTTTCAGCCTTCAATATCTGATTGTGTGCTATGCCTGGGTCCTTTACAAATGAAGTGCAATTCTATTGCTTAAAAATTGCTTTTTTGTGCAACATGATATAGTAATGAATTAAATCCAAATGAGTCTCATATTCACAGTGTTATTATATGGAATACATCCCTTGTGGAACTTTTTTATTATCTAGTAGATGACAAGCTAATGTCTTTCCCTCATGACTCCTTCTCTGAAGGGTATGCAGTTCTCAGTATAAGAAATAAAGAAAACTCTGATTTGGCATCAAATTACCTTTTTATAAACTCTCAAAATCATCTAGAGTACTTTAACATGTCCCCAAATATGCAAGTCAAATTTTGGGAGAACAAGAAATAAAGGAAGCTGTTTCATCCTTAGAAATATATTTCTGTATGTAATAGGACAGAAATGAAATGGAACCATTTTCTCTGAACAGAAATATGTGCAGGTGGTTTTTACTCTCAATAAAAATAAAATAAGTGTGGGCGTTTTCTCTCTTTTTCTTCTCTGATTTTATGATATTAACTCTGTTCAGTGGGGAACGACTTCTAAGATCAGCTTGTACCAATATTGTAGTTCAAGCTGCTACATAGATTTAAAGGCTTTAATTTATTAGCTTGATAAATTTTGTAATTCACTAATGCATGAGTTATCCTTTGCAACTACCTAAGGCATATCTGGATGGCATATTTGAATTTAACTTGGCATTTCACAATGTATCTTGCCACTGTGTATGGGTAAATAGTAAAAATGGATAACATTAACCGGATATCACTGTGACACCTCTATATATTCTATGGGTTTTCTTTCATAGGCTATTTATTCTGGCTTCCCAAGTTCTTTGTTTCAAGATCATTGATGAATGCCCTTTCCAGATTTCTCTATGCTCTGTCTTGCTCAATGTCATGTTTTTTATTTGGTGTAACATATTATCCAGACTTAAGCCTCTCCTTTCTCATTTTCAATATAAAACATAAATTCTTATATGATGTTCATTTTCTGTACCATAATAATGTAAAGATTTGTGCATTAAGTAAGTCAACCTCCTGTTCAACATAGAAATCTATTGCATAGGTTAAAGAAGGCCAAAACTATATGTGTCTGTAAGGAATATCTCTTCCTAATAAAAAATTTGTATTGTTCTTTTCTAAAAAAAGCTTTGATTTTATTTCATGTTTATGGTTGTTTTGCCTGTATCTCTGTCTGTGTGCTACTGTGTATAATGCCCACAGAGTTGAGAACAGTAGCAGATTCCCTAGAACTGAAATTAGAGACGGCTGTAGCTTCAACTTGGGTCTTAGGAACCCAAGCTGTGTTCTCTGCCAGAGCAATAAGCCCCTAAGCCTCTTTCTTATCTACTAAACCATCTCTCCAGCCTGAATTTTTCTTTATGAATACATATTTCAATTAAAGAAAAACACCTAATAGCCTTCCATCACAATTATTAATCAAATGTCTTTAACACTAGTTCATAAGTCACTAGATCTGAGTCTGAAAGACTCATGAGTATGAGAAAGATGATTAATTGATGTTACCATTGCTTACTATTTTATTTTGGGGTCCAAAGTCTATCTATTCTCCATTGATGGTTTCTCATTGGCCATCATCTTTTGTAAGCTGCTTCTTGGTCTATCTTCCAGCCTATGGTTCTTCCCAATTTCTTCTTTTTTCTGTTATTATTCTCTATTCTGCAGCATAGTATTCTGTTAAGTACAAAAAATAGAAAGCAAAATGAATGTATCCTCTAAAAACTTAAAGTCTTGTGAGAAAGAATTATTACTTTTACTTATAAACTGTGATACCATGTTTTACCTCTCCTTTGATGGTATATAGATGCTGCCAATACTCATAAAGGGCTAGGCAAATTCCAAGACAGGGCATCTGCAGCTTGTGGTCTGTCTTCTGTCTCTCTGCTTGCAAAATCTAGATCCCATCCAAACACAGGCTCAGGAGATGCTGAGCAAAGTCACAGAAGAAGGCCTTCTTTAGGACTCTTAGTGTCAGGGCTTGTTTAATCAAAAGTCTTTCTCTGGTTATCTCTAATGAAGCAGCTCTCTGAGATGATATTAGCTTGTTCATATTTCATTATTGAGGTGGCTGTAAACACATATGCTTTATTTGGGGTGAATTGGGGATTATATAACTTGGGGGAAGGGTATGACAGTATCTAGGAAAGGAAGGTCATTGAAGGCTAAGATTTCTGAGATGTCTCATTAGCATGAAGAGGCATTACATGTGCTGTGTTATGTTGCTGGTTTCCTCCATTGGTGTTTGTGGTAATGTGTCCCAGGGCAGGCATAGAGGTGAGTAGGAAGCAGTTCTACTCCTCCTATCTCAAACCTCTGAAGTCCCCAGAGTTTGAGCATGCTCTGCCTCACCAGTTTTATGCCCATCTGTGTGCTGTATAAAAAAATTGCAAAATGAGGCACCAAGTATGAAGTACTGTAGAAGAGGAGGATGTACAGAGAGCTAGAGGAGAGGCTCTGGGTTTTGTCAGAAGTGTGCCCAGAATGGCAGAGAGGGATAGATAAAAGAATACATGCCTAGGTGGTTTGACTTTTTTTTTTTTTTTTTTTTTTTTTTTTTTTCGAGACAGTGTTTCTTTGTGTAATCCTGGCTGTCCTGGAACTCACTCTGTAGACCAGGCTTGCCTCGAACTCAGAAATTCACCTGCCTCTGCCTCCCAAATGCTGGGATTAAAGGCGTGAGCCACCACCATCGCCTGAAGTGGTTTGACTTTCAAAAAGGATACACAATGCCATGTGGGCAAGAAATAATGAAGAGAGAATCCACATAGCTGTTACGGTTGCATTTTTCAGAAAAATATTTATAAAAGACCGAGTTTTGGGAAGTAAATTGAAATAATTTCATGGATTATTTTGGCACAAAGTTCTTAGATGTAAGCTCATAAGTAGCTCAAAATTGGAAATATAGACAGTCTGGAAAGGAAGTAGTTATCCATTATACAATTGCCAAACAGTAAATATATCAGATAAGTGATATGCCAAGAAAGTGGTGGAGTGCCAATGGATAATTGGACACATAGCTGTATTCTAAGAGATATGGTACACATAAATGGCACTCAATATTCATCAAAAACTTATACCCAACTTTGTGTAGTTAAAGTTTTGATGCTTTGAGATTCCTGTGCCCCTGCTATCTTCTTTACAGTCGTTTGTCAAGAGCCATGAACAGCCTGAGATTTTATAGCACTTTTAACATAGTTAGCCTGCTATGGTTTCATGAATAGCAACAGAGGACTTGGAACTCTGGGTAAAAGACAGACATATAGTGTATTACTGCTTTGCAACCTCTGCAGTATTTCTGCATGAGTACTTTGAGCCCCATTTCTTACAAGGATATTAAAGAGGCCTCTATGTCTCCCAGAAAGGCGGTGGTACATTAAGAATCTTCATTCAGTGTTGACACTGAGGATCCCCACTTCATTTTTACTGGATTTAAAGTATGGCTTTCAGTTGCCTTCAAGGAACCTACTTTATTCATTGGTTCAATGGTGTAAACAAACCTGACCACTCTTCTGGAGGAAATGCTATTGTTATCATCCAAGACTATTTTCTACTTATAAATTTTTAGAGTCATGATCAATGGCAATCTGTGTCTTTGAGATTTTCAGAGTCTCAGTAGAGCCGTTTTTCATCTCAATATACTAAGCACCGCTTCATACAAATAATACTTCTTTGCTTTTAAGAATAGGTATTCAGAAGACCATAGTCTGAAAACTGGTTTCAAGAAGTCTACTAAGAGACAGAGAAGACCATACTCACAGGTGGAAGCTGACTGTTTAAACTTTAGTAATACACAGTCAAAGAGCTATCATGAGAAAGGCCAGCATTCTCATTTGAGGATTTTTAAACTACATGAATGTGACTGTAAAATTTGTCATCATTTTGTGTTAACTATCATAGCAGACATAACTGAATAATCAAAGCCAAAATGTAGAGGGGATAAAATAATCCAAGGATGTCTCAGGGTCAGGGCCCAGGACAATACATGGATATATGTTTTTTTTTTATAGGTACAGATTTATTCCAAAATAATATTTTTAGACTTCTATGAATCTAACTAATTTACTATGTTAAGTATGTATTACATTTTAAATACAGTCTCTGTGTTTCTTTCTGTATATTATATTCTTACTTTGTTAAGAGGTATTTTTACACTGAAATAAATCTAGCTGTAGCATATGATAATCTGATGAAATACAAGAAGATTCAAAGAATTAGAATTGATATGTTTTAGAATATATTCCAAATCCTAAATTATTTAGCTATAATCATAACATTTCAGCAACATAATGATGTTCCAAAATGCTCAAATTATACCTGATGCTTGAAGTTTGAAAGGCGTGAGTTTTAAACAGTGGATACACAACATTTTGTCTCAAGGAATGGAAGATTTTGACTATTGTAGTGGATTTGGGAAATGGAGGTAGAGAAGTGGGAAGGTACTGGGAGGAGTAAAGGGAGAGAAAACAGTAATCATGATACACTGTATGAAAAAAGATATATTTCTAATAAAAAAAATAAAAATGAAGCAATGAAACATTTAGCAAGTCAACTTATACATTGGTGACAGTAATTCAGCTTAGCCAATTCCATTTTGAAGAGGATTATTTTTCATATTTTTATGTAACAATTAAATTTATTAGCTAATCTGTGTCCAGCATTTTATGATAAACTATAATAGATTATTAAATTGTTGAGTATAGAAACAAGGACACAGAAACACATGTATGTTGGCAGGATTTGTACTGGTGACTCACAGGTTCTGACTCTGATTAAACACATTTTAACACCTATTACATACTTGAATCATGTTTTCAAAAATGACTACCTAGTTCTCAGTCATTATTGTATTGGAGTGAACCTTCAGGGAAGAAAGGGGTGTAAGGCTTTGGAGGGCAGTTGTGTGCCTGACCTTACACAGAGCACATAGATTGTTTTTGTTTGTTCTTCAAACATCAAACATGTGAATGCTCAGTTGCATTACACCATAGATACCAAGAAGTTAACCATAGTTCATTAGCTTATTAATGTCATGATTTCTGCAGAGCACATAGTAACATACATGTAAGTTTATTTTTGGTAGTTCAAATGCTAAAACATTTACAAGTCATACATAAAACTCTAATCACTTATCAGTGACAGATGATATGCTTATTTGACAATATTTCAGGCCAAGTCTATTAAGTATAATGATGACATAAAATTATTTCCTTTTAGAGAGTAAGTCTAAATTTTTCAATATTTTTGGGCTAAAATTGATCCATTTTGTAGGCATTTGCTGGGTATATGGATTGGTACATCAAGATCTTTACAGTAGAACAAAGTGAATAAATGTATGTACTTCTTAGATAAGATACTAGCTTATTTTCCTTCTGTCAAGTCATATTTAAGACTATAATCATTTTGAAACTTCAGTTTCCTCCTAGCCCTGCACAGTCACAACAGCCACATAAGAAAGCAAGAATGATCCATTTGACTTTTGTGTGTCATTAATGAATATTGAATGAATCAATTCAAATAGAGGCAAAAAAAGGAAGGAGAAAGGAAGGAGAAAGGAAAGAAAGAGAGAGATGGAGGAGGGGGGAGAGGGAGAGAGAGAGGGAGAGAAAGAGAGAGAAAGAGAGAGAGAGAGAGAGAGACAGAGAGAGACAGAGAGAGACAGACAGAGAGAGAGAGACAGAGAGAATGAAATGGTCCCATGGACAATAATGAGTTATTAGTTTATTTCACCAAATGATATGGTTTCATTAGAACAGCATGTTGGTACATTTTACAAAAACATTAAATTGTGAATAGACCACTCAGAATATGCTACAGCTTGGCTATACAATGGCTCATTCCTGTGACTCTTATATTCAATATACTATAATACCTAAATCAAAGTTTTAAATGAATTTTAAAAATGCAAGTTATAGAAATCTGCAATCAGGTTCTGGTTAAGCAAGCATTGTCAGCATGGCTTACAAGGGTGCACTTTTTTTTTTCTTTTTTGCTCAAACGATGTCATGATGAATGGAGAATGGCACCTGCTGCCCATTTATCTCCAATGATTACTGCTTTGGGCATATTGATTCTTTCTGTGGCTTCTTAGATGCAATGCTGTAGCACAGATACTGATAGCATCAGTTTTATGCAGTGTGCTCTTAATTTGCTCCCATTTCCACTCCTTAGAAAAGATGTGCTAGTCAATAACAAGCAAGAAATTAAATTTTTACTTATTGTAAGCTAACACCTGAGAATTTTCACAATCACAATACAGTCTACTGCTACATAATGAGGTTTCATTTGACAATAGACTCTACATACCATGGTGGTCCCATGAGTCTGTACTGATCACAGATAGTGAAGCTACCACAGTACCTATAAGTATAAGCTTTCGTATACTGGAAAAATTACCTAAGGGAAGGTTTAACTGGGAGGAATGCTGTTATTAAATATATTTTTATACTCAAAGCAGATATATAGAAATGGACATTAAAAACTGTAAAACTATTACAAAAATAATCAAAAACTCCTAAATTTTATCCTCCATATATTTGAAATTATGTTTGCAAAAACATTGGATAACACGAAATTTAAAAGCACGTAACTGACAATCTTGTTTAAAATATTAGAAAATAATGGGTAATGATATTTAATTAAATGACAAATTGAATATACAATTATATGGCCAACGACTAGGAAATCACTTTAGGAAGAGTTATTAGCAAGGTTTGAAATAACAGGCTGACTCACACAGAGCTGATAAAACAAAACAAAAAGCAAAAAACCTTCAATAAGATTTGAAGAAGCCTTTTAAGAAGAGAAATAATGCTGTCATAGGTATAAGATATTCCAGTATATATTTATTTGGTACATGGCATATGGTCTGTGGTTCTGTGAGTCTGAACTGCAGCATATGAAGATGTAAGGTAATTTTAGTACAAGGGTCGATAGTCAGAGGGAGAGAAGGAAAAAAGAGAGAAGGGAAGAGGGGTAGAAGGAGCCACAGAGACATAGATTGAGGTCAGATATAAAAGGTACTTCTATGCTGTCTTAGAGCATTAGATTCATTTGGAAGCTAGAGATTGATCAGTCACTTAATGAGATACACAGTTTGAAAGAATTAGATGCAGCAGAGAGATGGATAGTATGAGGGAACATAGAAGAACTGTTGTGAGGATTTTCATTGTATCTTTCATTGAAAGTTGAGGAAGAAAAGCAAATTAATTAATATAAAGTCAGCATGTATCTTCCCATGGTCCTTTAGATACAAATGCAATGGCATTTGCTGTTCTAGAAGAATACACACAAGCAGCATTCTTGGTTCTTCCTTACTGAAATTAAACTAAAGATGGTATTAGGTTATATAATTTTAATACTTTGTACAATTTAATAATCATTTTCTTGTTGCCTATCTTAAACAAAGCCCAGCATGATACACCATAGTGCGACTAAAACACTATTATACTATTTGGGTATTGAAGAATTAACATTATATTAACACATAGCTTCTAAAAGATATAGATTTGCAAACAGAGTGTGAAGAATCACATGGCCTTGTGTATTTAGCATCTTATTTATCTGGGACTTGTGATGAGAGCTTGGTCTTACAGAAAGAACTGTGAGTTGTAGCCTAAGCCAGTATTCATGTAATGACTGAATATGAAATGAACATCAAAGACCCAAAATGACAGGAGCAAGGCCATTAACGAGCAACACTTGGAATCAATAAAAAATAATGAAACTGCATTGGCTCAAGTATTAATCAATTTTAATAATCGTGTGTTACAATGGCTTTTGCAATAAAATGGCTGCTATTTTCAATTCTGTTCACTTATCCTGTGACCACATGGTTGTCACAAAACTGAAAAGCATAGCGATTTTCAACACCTGTGCTGTAATCCACTTCATTTATCTGCATTTTCTTTGCAAGTTCCATATAAATCCCACGTTGGCTAATTGGTTATTGAAAGTGCATAAATGAACTCTTGCTTTCTTGCTATATAGATATAACCTTAAAGAGTCTGCCTTCAAATAGAGCAAGACTAATTGAGGATAATAAAAAATCAATACTAGAACAAATGGTGCCTAGATTCATCAGCTTTTCACAAAGCTATAAACTGATTCACTAAAATAATCATCAGTCACATCACAGACAGATCTTGGTTTTCTCTCAGAGTCCTGCACTTTTCACCCCTTCTTTCAAATGATAGCTTACATTTTCATGAAAATTTTAAAGGAATCAACTACCAATTATGTATGTTTTCTCTTATCCAGACTGAAGAAATATAATGAGTTCATTTACACAGCATAAAGAAACAAGGACTTTTACTGATCTCCAGATATCTGCACACATACCTGCACGTGCCTGGAGACTCAATGGATGGTGCTTGGGTCATCATGCTAGTAACTTACATTCTTGGGACAGAATATCTTGGGCTCTTTAACCCCAAGTGTAAACAAAGAATGAATAGGTGCCCATCTTTCTGCTTCAAATTCTAAGCTTACTATTCTACTGCCTTGGGTATCATTGGCTTATAAAATGGAGAATAAGAAATTTCAAACCTAGATCAGGGAGCAAAATAATGAGTAAAGAGGCAGATAGGACTTGATTTTAATGGCATCTTCAGATTAGGGGTGTGTTTTGATCGTATTCACCTACACCAACTCTTACTAGATTCACACCTATTCCTTATCCACAAAATTTTGTGTCCTTTAAAATAATTCTATTGAAAAATTTGTTTTCATACAGTATGATTGTGCTTATCCTTTTTCCAATTCCCAAATCCTTCCTGTGTTTACCCACCCAACTCTATACCTTTTCTAGTTTTCTATTTTTAAAAATGAAAGAGTCAACAAACAGTAAAGAAAAAAGACAACAAAAGAAAAAAGAAAAGAAAACACACACACATACACACACATACACACACACACGAATGAACAAACTAAGCTTTATGAGACAAAACCTCTACCAAAATACCATCAAGTTCTTTCTGTATTGGTCTTCTACTCCCAAACATGGAGACTACCTTGAAGTGTGGTTAATTGTGGGGAAAATTACAGGCTGCAGCTGTGGAGTTCCAGTGGGTTTCCACGCTGCAGCAGGTCCCACATGTAGGTAGGAGGTCTAAGGTTCCAGAGGCCGGAGACTTTGGCGGTGGCAGGCCCCAATGACAGGAGCAAGTCCTTGGTTCCAAAAGGGGTTTATAGTCATGACAGATGGTGGATGGATTTGGATGTACGCCCCCCCCCCAAAAAAAAACTCAGGGAAGTCTCAAGTTATATAGGGAGGGAGAAAGTGGGAGGATTGAGGGAGGATGGGGGAGGATCTGGGGAGGCATGCTTAATTTTCTCGCCCTCTGGCCTTCATTAGTATGTAAATCCCTAGAGCCAGAGGCCTATCGTCTGGCCTACTTTACTGAACAATGTAATTCTATGGAGACTAGACTGTTTTTCAGGACACTGGGTTCTTGGGGTGCTGAACTTCTGCTGGTCCTCACACAGAGTCTAGGGGTTCTAGGCAACTGCCCAACCATGACCCAGAATACCCTTATGCAGTCCCACAGTTAATATACTACATAAGATTTCACTAGAGAAAACTTGTTTTAACTTTGCAAGTAGATACCAATTGCAGATAGCTCCTTGATGAGAGGTGGGAACTCATTCCAAAATTCTACAAGACAATTTCTGATGCCCAAATAAACTTGGATATAGGGTCTTCCACCTGAACATAGTTTGTGGGGCAAGTGAAACTATGTCACCAGAAAGAAAAACTAGTAGAAAAGATTAAGGAACTCTGGCAATTTTCATAATTGAGAATGGTAAGTGTTTGAATCTGCACCCTACCAGATTCCTATTATGGAGCTTGTAACCACAGCACCCTACTAAGAGGATGATGACAACTTGTCAAGTAGAATAGAGCCCAGATTTCTCCTTAAAAATGGGGTATCTAGATGGGATGGCCCTGAGGGTTTAGTCAATAAGCTCTGGGTCTAAAAATCTTTCTGTCCCTCTCTTCCATTATGATTACTGAAACTTAGGAGGGTGTGAGGTATATTTGTTACCTTCAGAGTTGGAATGCATGCTTCTTTTAGGGATGAAAATTCTGAAAATATTACATGTGCATTCTTGGGCATGTAATGTCTGTATCAAAAGTCATTCTAAGTTTAGGGGAAATAAAATAAGGACTGGGTAGCCTTACCCTATCACTTTATGAAGTTAAAAGTAAGTACCTACTGCTCTTTTGGGTTTGATCCAAAGTGTTCCAATTTCAAATTAAAATATCAAAACCATATCTGGTATCCTGACACATACCTGTAACCCTAACAACTGCAAATCTCAGGTTGCCTAGAGTGCAGAGCAAGAGTGTCGTAAAAGTAAAAAGCAGTAGCAAAACACTTTGTTTAATATTTAACAGTTTTAATTACACTTTGAGGCTAAAGGCTCCTACCATTTGACTAGAATCAGTAACTTATATACCCTTCCTGCTCAAGACTTGTTTCCATCGAACATCACCAGATCAAGACATATCCAGTCTCAACCCTGATATTCTTGTGTCTTTCTGTTGATTGCTCGTGAATGTGCCTGCATAGCTTAACTTTCATTCTTTCTCATTAACTTATCTAAGAATTGGAACCGGCTGTGTGTTTTCAAAAGAGACAGATGGGACAAAGCCTTGTTGCATTTCTTGACTGTTAACTATGCACCGCTCCTTATTTTCTGATACAATTGTAGTAGTAGAAACAATAAGAATAAATAACCTCTCTTTCCTGAATTAGTGTGGAATCTGATAAAAAAAACACTCCACATTATAACATAGGGATCTCAGAGAAGAAAAGGGTGGGACACACTTGTGAACCCCAGTTTCACATGGGGTTTCTGTTTAGCATATTATGCCATGAAACAGCAGGTAAAGTTGTGTCTACGATTGCTTTGAAATGGAATAGATGTCCATTCTACACAAAAATTGATTGTCCCTTGGTCACAGAAATCAACAGAAAGAAGAAAATATGGTAGGTGAGAAAAATTGACAGCATGCAGATGATTGATAGTTCATGATCCCACCCGATGCTGCAGATACCATTGATTTTGAGTTAGGTCTTGTTTAAAAATCTTTGAGGTGAGAGAAGAAAAAAAAAAGATGTATTAAGCACATCATTCCAAATGTTTGTGTATAAGAGAAATAAGACATCAAATATTAATAGCATGCAAAAAAAGACTAGAGACCTTCGGGGGTGGTGGGGGGGGGGAAGATTTGGATCAGCATTGCCTAGGACTGCTGAACTCATAATGCAGTAGCAAGTTAAAAGGTGAGAGTCACCTGTTGTAAGTTCGCCTACCTTGACTTGATCTTTGTGAAAGCAAATTTCTCTTTTGTTCACAAGTCTCCACATCCTTCACTCTACCACATAAACAACACATATGCTTCTTACAGTTCCAGTAACAGAGAAAAGAATTAGGAACATTATCTTAATCTCTGCGAGTATTGGTAAAAAAAAAAAAATCACAGGTTAAAAAATTAGAAAATGTATGGATGTGTTTTTCGTGGCTGTGGAAAATAACAAGTCCGTGTCCAAGGGGTAGAACTCATCAAGATTTCTTAATGCATTACATGGATGAAGGTAGAAATATGAGGGATGCAGAGATACAGACACAGAGAGAGAATAGAGACATATAGACAGACACAAACAGAGAGAGGCAGAGAAAAAGACGGAGAACACAAAAGAGCTTAATAATTATTGATATAATTTTAAGAATTCTTATAGGATCATCATTAACACTTAAGAAGTCATCTATTTATCTATATAGCATCACTACAAGACAGTACATCATCATGGATCTGCAGAGATCTGCTCCAAAGGGATATGCTATTGCTTAGTGATTGTTACATATGTTTAATAATAATAGGAAAAGCATATTAATAGCAGGAATCTTTCCTAAAATAAGTCCCTCACAGCCTTTCAGGAAGAGGACTCAGATTATATAATAATCCAAGGCAAGCCATTTCAGGATGATCACCTGCTAATTATTAGCTTGTCCCATTATGGCTTCTGACAACTTATCTTAGTGAAATGTAAGTGGAGGCAGTAAGAAGAGAATAAATTCTGTATATATTTTGATATCAAAAATTTAACTGGTAGATGTTCAATATGAAATAAAAGGAGTAAAAGAAACTGTGACTACATTCATGGCCAATGGGCTAAAGGAGTGGAAATCTTATTCACTTTTGAAAAAATCAAAAGGCACATATTTTATAAATGCGGAATCTGGAACCTAATGAATATCAAATAAGGTATCTTCCCCATTTGATACAGAAGAAAATATGTTGAGTCTGTAGCTCAGCAAAAAATATGCAGTTTAGAGTTGCCGGCATATTGTTGATATTTAAAGCCTTTAGGTTTATTGAGAATAAGAAAGAAGTCAGTATGAATGGAATATATCTGAAGCAAGAACTGACTGGACTTTTAAGCACATGCAGCTTTCATAAACACGGAAGCAGTAAAGCACACTGGGAAGTAACTAGAAGCAAAAATATATGCTGATGAGAGTCAAGAGGAACATATCACTCATCTTTATCAAAATGCCCATAAAATGTATAAAATATGCAACTGATTATTAGGTTGAATGGTAGATGCCTGTTCACATATATATGTATATATGTTTATGTATGTGTTCATGAGTATATGTGTATGTGCATTCATGTATATCTGTGGTCATTTTGTGCTCATATATGTGTGCATATGTATGTATTTTTGTCAGAGTGTATGCATGTGGTTATGTTTCTGTTCATGTGGATGTGTGCATATGTGTGTGTGCATATGTGTATGCTTGTCAATGTGTGTGCATGTGCACACAGGACTGGAATATCAGACATATTAAACAATACAGACTATAGGGTACAAGCGGGAGAGGAACTGATTGAATTAGATAGAAAGGAAGATTTTAATAGTAGATGAATAAATTCTTAATTACATTTGATTACATAAAAGAAAGAGAAGTATCTTTTAAAGCAGCCATGTTTCCTTTTGACTGGTTCTTCACTCTACTGCCATTCAGTGTGTGTAAATTGACAATGTAACTCATTTTAAGATGCCTTGTCTTTTTATCAGCCCACCAAATCTATATTTTAAGAGCAACTTAAGATTGTGTTTTTTAAAAGTCTTTATTGAAAGACATGATAACAAAAATATTTTTATTTAACTGAATAATTGTAACTTATATTCTAAAAAAATTCTTTTAACTAAAAAGCCACTTATCCAAATACTTTCTGTTTATTTTAATAATCATTGACCAGCTAGTCTGTAGATGCTGAAGAAAGACCCCCCACAAGTGCCTGCCGTGATACCACTATGATAGACATATGTATGATGGAGAAATGGGGAAGATTGAGTACATTTTTCAAAAGTCAGTTCTATTTCTGCTTTCCTAATTTTACAAAGATTTTCAAAAGTTGTATAAGGAGTCATTTACTTGCTTTGCATGGCCATTAAATATTTTTCCAACACAATAGGAAGAACAATAATATCATCCAAGAAAACAGTAAACATAGATGGACCCATGACTCCAGTTGCTTATGCAGCTGAGGATGGTCTTATCTGGCATCAATGAGAGGGGAGGCCCTTGATCTACTGGAGGCTCAATGCCTCAGTATAGGCAGATGCTAGAGGTGTGAGGTAGTAGTGAATGGGTGGGTAGAGGAGCACCCTCATAGAAGCAAGAAGGTATGGTGATGGGATAGAGGGTTGGCAGAGGAGAAACAAGGAAGGGGACAAACATTTGAAATGCAAATAAGTAAAATAACCAATTTAAAAAAGAGAATGTAACAACACGGAAAAATAAAGGAAAAATAAAGATTTTCCTGTGAAATATCATTTTGAAAACAAAAATCAAAATTTGCCTTTTTATAATCAAGGTTATTTGTCCAGAATGTCTCAGTGGAAATTGAATTTCTCAGGCAAATATTCTGATTAAACATTTGAAATTCATGAAGTATGATATTTAGGAAGAATATAAAGTTACACTCATACTAATTCATACACAGAAGAACTATTAAATCTTTTCCTGTTTAAAATGTATCCCTGTTTTGGTAACAATAAAAATAAAAACTATCATTGGCAGTTTATTTAAAAGAAAGATGTTTGGACTGTTTTCTACTTTAATATGTGTTGTGAAAATATTTTCCTTCTCTTTTAATACACTCAAATTGATCTTTCATAAAAATGTAAAAGCCACCATTATCAGATAATGGTGAGAACATGCAATCATAAGCCTGGAAGAGGTAATTTATTTCCTTTCCCTCTGAAATCTAGATAGTTCTCCGTTTACATTTCTTCCAATTCTATACTGATATCTATATTAATATATCTTCACTTGGCATCATCTTATGTATCATTATTATACTCAGGAAAGTTTGCTCAAATTCTAACCTCACTTTTTCACTCTGTAATTTAAATTCATTACCTTTAATCCCATTTTCGGTTGAAAAAAAAAGAATGAATGCTATGGCCAAATTATATCTGTTGTCATATTTGAAGATCACGTAGGTTTTCAACTTCCATTTCTCCACTGTGAAAAACATTTCTTAAAAAAATTATGCATTGCAAATTACTTCTATGCCCCATAAAATTGGGTCAAAAGCAGAAAAAAATGAATAAGGGAGTAAGTATAATAATAATAAAGCTAGTGAGATTTATCCGTTAGTGAAATAATATTCATCGAAGACTGATTGTTTAAGAAGGGAGAGTAGGAATGAAGCTCATGATGTAGATAGGACATCAGCCTGTCTTAATGCAGCTGTGGTATAGCAGAGAATGTATGGGTAAGCAAACTGGATTTAATAAAGAAGAAAAAGCTTTTGTTCTTCTCTCCCGATAACCATCTGAGCTTTCTATAGAAACCATATTATTGTAGAAGAAATAATTGATGTCTCCATGAACATATAATTAAAGGAAGCTATCCTGAAGTCTCAGTAGAAAATGCTAAGCAAATTTGTAAGTAAGAACCTTTATTAATAATAAAAGTATAAAATAATTTCAAAGAATGATAAGATGATACCTTAGTGCTAACGTTTGCATATCTTTCTACTTTATTTTCTCTAGAGTTTTAAAGAAAACTATAATGCAGTTTCCTTTTTGAGTATGTTATCCAAGAATCATTCATCAAATCAATCCCACTACAAGTTAGAACTGACTCTAAATTCCAGTTCATGGAATTTATACAGGTGTGTAGTGGCAAAGAGCCATCAAAGGTGTATAGAGTTAGTATTCATTCATTTAAGGTGAAGGGGGAAAGAATTTTGAAAATGACTCTAAACTGTTACTGAATATCCAGTAGAATGTGGGTGTCACAACACAAATTATCAGTGTATAAAATGCAGACACATGACCAAACACACACACAAAAACATATGCACACACGCACACACACAAACACGCACATGCAGACACATACACACACACATTCAGTTAGGCATAAATATCTGTACATACTTACAGATAGAAAATATACATATGTATATACGGCAAGTTGAACTTGTGTGTGTGTGTGTGTGTGCTTCTGATTATGAAAGTGATGTACAATCAGTATTAATTCTCTTAACTTTCAGAAAATAGGAAGAGTCAATAGGCATCCTAGGCACAGTCTGTATGTAGATCCCACTCATCCTCTTGTATCCACTGTCATATCTATGGTTACTGTTAAATGTCTTCTCCATATCAGGGAACAGAGGAAATCCTGAGTACAATAATTGCATTCACTTTCCGAGCAATTGTAAAGAATGCCTTATATTTATTCTTGAGTCTCAGATTTAAGTTTTCTCCATGGCCAATTCTGATATCAGATGTCTTCAGTTTTGATCTTTAGCTTGGCAATTGTGTTTTCAAATTTCCTGTAATTTAAAATTTTTTTTACATCTCAACATAGTGTGTTTTAATAGCATAAAAGTAATGTTTTCAACAGTGTAGGTTTTAATTTTCTTATGGATAATAAATCTCAAGGTTTTAATAACAGCTTATTTTTATTCACTATTCTTCTATTATTGGATCTATTAATTTGTCATGCATATCAAATTTAAATTAATTAATTTTTAAAAGCTTTGTATATGAAACCTTTAGCTATATAATTCTCCCTTCTTTGCCCAAACACATCCTATGTTCCTCACTCTTCCAAGATCATGATGGGATATATACATATACTTACCAAGTCACGAAATAGCGAATTAGTGTTGGTCTTGTTTCAATTTGTCCATGGCTAACTACTTATGATCGGACTTCCTATGTCAGAATTAACTCTGTCTCTCAGAAATCATTGACTACTTTTTAAGTGGTTTCTTTATTTTATGTTTTAAATTTTTTTTGAGACAAAGTTTCTCTGTGTATCTCCATCTATCCTATAACTCAGAGATCCATCAGCCTCTGCCTCCCACCTGAAGGCTGCCTCGACTGCCTGGCTGCATGTGATGAATCTTCATCCCATCCAACCTCACTCTACTGCTGCATCTTCCATGGAGGCTATCTCCCCAACATCTCCCTGTACTAAATTCATAGCCTGTTTTATTCGTTAGTAACCCTCCAAGCCCAATCCATTAGTGCTATCCTTATGCACATGGCTGTGCACCTGCCTTTTCCTAGTCAACACACATCATCTTTCAAAGATTCCAAGTCAGTGTCCCTTCCTCTTTGTTACAGTAGCTTCGATTGGTTTGATAATGTATGATTGAGCAATCTACCTTTAAGATATCGTAAATACTCTGAGTTTTCAAGTATTCTTCCATAATGGCAGCATTTTGATAAAGGTACATACTTTGGTTTCAAAACATTTCAATAAATTCTCAAGTGAAATATTTTTCATTAGAAAAAAATAACCTGACAAAGTTATCTTAAAGGAGGAAATGATTAACTGGGTTCAAGTTTTAGGTATTTCTTTAACTGATTTCTTGGTTCTGTTAATCATGGGCTTGATAGTGAGGAACTTGATAGCTGTGACTTCAGTTTGAAATGAAATTGCTTACCTGATAGTATCAGGAAGCAGGCAGTATAAGTGGGGACAGGCAGGAAAAGGACACTTTTACAAAACACATCTGCGGTGACATGCTTCTTCCGTTTCCAAAAGTTTCTACCATCTCGTAATACTGCTATGTAGCCATCAATACATTAAGCTACTGCCTATGCTAGAACCCCCATGATCCATTCAATCATTCCAAATAGAGCTCAGATTTAAATGTTCTAGCACTAGGAACCACGCCAGGAACAGGATTTCGGATCCTAACCATAACACTAGTTTACCTTCTGAACTAGCATTTTTTTTTTTAAGTATTTGAACTCGGAAAGCAAGATATAAAATGGAATGAAAATAAGTTGTACAGATGCATGTATTCAGTCTTAAAAATAAAACTGTAAGTAAATCAGGAGCTAAACCTAGGGATTTGGCATTTCTTTGTTAATATGTCAGTAACATACATATTAAATTTTGTTAGTCTTGACACAATAAAGTGCTTAACTTTATTGTTATAAAAAATCTATGCTTCCTTCTAATTTTGGATAAACTTATGTGTTTGACAACAATAACATGTATTTTCTTTTGTATCTACAATATTTAAACTTTGTAAGATGTCTGAAACACTCTGCCTATAAGTTCAAAAGATTTTGAATTTTAAAGTATATATTAATTTTGTATATTAATAAAATTTTGCTTCAAATTTTCAGAGATGTAGTCAAAATCAAACACAGACTGACTCCTGTGGATGTTAAGATGATTTTTACATAATTTCATAGTGTACGGATTGGATTAGAATAATTCTGTATCTTCACCTCATTCAGAATTTTCCCTGTCAAAAATGCGATACACTATATTTGGTCATAAGTACTATTCATAATCTTTGCAGTATAGTGAGAAATCTTGCCAGTTGAACTGTCTCTGCAGGCTTATTATTGAAAATCATCTTGAATTTCACATTAGAACCATGTGTATTTGTTGAATACTAAATACTTATAGAAAAATAAATTCAGTTCCACTAAGACTGACATAAGCGAGGTGTTTGATTGTGAAACAACCCTCTGACCTACCTAGAAACTAGGGAAGGATCTTGGAAATCAGTGTTGAATAGTCTGAAGTATGATCAGATTTGGTATACCACTGCCTCACAGTTTTGATAGAAAAATGGATAAACAATCTGAGGTTGACTAATATATTGTAGTTTGATATTTTCCTTTCCCATACTCTAATAAGGCAACCAATCTGTAGATGACCAGGAAAAATAATTTCCCCTTGGCAGAAATCTGGAGAAATGTTCATCAGATGGAGTGAGATTCAGAGGAATTTCTTCTTAATTATTCTAACAGAGCATTTAACATACATTACTAACAATTTGTGCTTTTTGGAAATGATTTTCAAAAAGAATAGACTCAAACTGTTAAGGACAATTGAATGAAAGACATATTTATCCTGTTTCTTCATTATGTGAGTGTTTTCCTGTATCCACTGGATGTCTAACTGGTCATCTGTTGATGTGCACTAAAGCTGTCTGTATGCCTCTGCCTTGTGAGTAGCACTGTTTTAGACATGGAAGGCAGGCTTCTCTTCAAGAAGGTGTTTCTACTTCTTTGGGCTTGGTGTTAGAATTGCAGTTCTTTGATAAGTGCTTGTGAAACCACATTGATTTATCTATAACTATTATACAGGTTGACACTCCTATCAAACATTATGTGTAAGTCTCTTTTTTGCCACATATGAGTTGTCAACTTGTCTTCTTAATGATAACTATTCTTAGTTGGGTGATATGATCATGCACTGTGGTTTGAGGTTTGCATGTACAAAATGGTTAGTTACACTTAGCAATCATTTACAGGCCTGTTGGTAATTTCTATGTTCTCATTAGAGAAAAGTTATTTTAGGTCAATTGCCCATTTTTAAACCAAATTATTTAGCTTCCTACTGCTATTTATCTTCTTCAGTCTCTTGTGGATTCTGGATATTACCTGCTTGACAAATGTTAGATAAGGTTTTTCTATTCTGAAGGTTGTCTGTTTACTCTACAACAAATAACTACATTTTCCTATAATTTACAAATTAATTATGTTTTGAATGTCTTTCAGAGTAAATTCTGTAGGTTGCTTTCTATTACATCTTTCTTTAAAATGTTGAACTAATATCTACTGAAGTAAATTAAGTTAAAGAAAATAAAACTGATTTTTAAATAGATCTTAATAGATTTATATTTTGTGTTTATTAAAATTGTGTAGTTGAAAACTTCTAATACACAGAAAACAAAAAAGTTTTAAGTTGAATAAGCTATCACTGTTTCATTTTTCTAAAGTTACTTTAATACCAAGAAGGAAAGACTACCTCAAATTTTAAGAATTATTTCCAAATTAATTACTTACGTTATGTCATTATGAAAACTTTAGTATCTTTGTAATGTTTACTGTAAAATGATGCTAACATGTTTTACAGCTATAAAATAAACTAACTTTGAATCATTTTTCTAAGTAATATTTTGTTTTTATAAAATAATTTTTAGTTCATTCATGACATGATGTCATTTTGGGGAAAAACAGTAACTCCATTTTGATTTATAATTAGTTTTCCAATTTTAATATCATTAAATGCTAGAGTATTGCTTCCAATTTAAGCATCACTATAAAATTGTGTGTCAACACTAAATTAGTGGCTTGATCCTGAATTAATACACAACCCATTACTGGTGAAAAACTTTCAGGTTTTATGGAACCATATTAATGTTGCATGGTACTTAACATTGTGGACTCCAGAAAGCCACCTACTTCTGCAGTAATAACAGACTATTGGATGTCAGCCAGGCATGCACAATGTTCAAACTCATTGCTTATGTGTTTGACAGAAACATCTGGCAGCACAGATGCTGGCTTCTAGAGAACCATAATTATTTTGAGAGAAGGAAGACGTTGTTGTACACAGTTATTATCATGCTACTACTTCAGGTATCAAAACGTGGTGATCATTTGTGTTTCTCTGGCAGCACAAACTTTCTCGGTTTTACAGATAGAATTTCTATATCACATATAACATTGAACATAAAGATCTTTATGTGGTATTAGGCTATCAAAAAGTTCCAAAAGAGCATAGAGGATGTGAAGAAAGTGTATTGTTGTTTCCAAGTGTCCATCCAACAAGCACTGAACTAGGTGACAAAAAATTCACAGGCTATCATGTAACCAAGAAAAGTTGATGACAAAACTGGCTCTTGATTTCACTCTCTATCCTGGAAACACAAATAAGAGTGTCAGATTTTTTTTTAAATTTTTTTTTTAACCACTGAAAGTATTTGGGTTTAGCTTTGTCTCAGCCATTATGAATTCTCCTTTTCTATTTCCTTTAGAAAGATTATTAAAAAGGATGTGAGAGGCACCATTGAATCTATCTGTTGTTTGTCTTTTAGAGCAGTATTCCATTATGCCATGTGCACTCACAAAAATAATGATCTAGAAATTTTGGGGGAACTGTTACTTCAAAGACTCAAAAATTGATATTTATGACTGGATCCCATAATAACCAGTTTGGGTAGCTTACTTTTGTGACAATGAATGGGGTAGTTTTTAAAAGAGTTAGAATGATGATCAAGGTATGCATGTTTACATTTTACTTCCCTTTGCTGCTCAAGCTGAGAGTCTGAATAAGAGACTTTCTTTTATTTCTTTTTTCTTTTATTCTAATAAGAGACTTTCATGCATTGATTCATTCTTTCTTTGTTTCATCAAATGTTAATGATAGCCTACCATGTCCAGCGTGTTCTAGTAAGTGTCAAACACACAATAGTGACTGAAATGGACACAACCACTGCCTTCCTGTAGTTCACTGGTTAGTCACAGGAGTACAGTATTAAATGTAGCCATGGCCAAGGAGGTAAAAAGGCCAAATGAAGCTCTAAATAGAATCCTATAATTACTGGTAGAGGATGTGGCTGAAGGGGAAAGGATGTTCTACCAGATGTAATCAAAATTCAAAACAGGGTAAAAAAGGAAAAGGAAAGATTCACATGCAGTCTGAACACTTTGGTTCTCCAACATGAGATTGAGCTTTCTCTATGAATCACATGACATGAATGCCAGAAGACAGTTACATTCCATTTATACTCAGATTGCTTCTCTTATCCAGCATCTCTCTTGAGACAAACAGTGGACAGGAGTGGATTTGGAGAAGTGAGCCACAGCGAATGTCAAGGACCTGTAACTTTAGATGATTGTGACCCACGACTCTATAATAGAACTGCATACCTTTGTACCTTTTGTACTTCTGGGAACTAACTATGTTGATTTGTTTCAGTAATAATAGCGTTTGTATGCACTAATCAACCTGTTTATTGTTCTATAAAGTAGAAAATTTTTGAATCCTTAGATTTGCTTATTCAATCTCACTTATTTTTTGTTAGAATTTTAATGTTTGAGAATAACATACCTGAATAAAATGTAATTTATTTTTACAAACAGACAAACTGTTATAAAGTTAACTCAATCTATCAGTCTATTTCTACACTAAAAATCTCCATACCTTCTTGACAAAATTATATACAACTCAAATTTAAAACTTATAAAAATGTTTTATTTTTACTAATAAAAATAAGAAGTGACTAGACATTAGCATGCTTATACACAGACTGACCTACTGTGTATTTTGAGAGGTATAAAGCATACATAAAATAAATATTTTAATGTAGATAAATGTCTTAAGTAACTTTCCTTGGTTTAGACTCTAGCATTCTTATACAGCAAAATATATGAATTGAATAATAGTAATTATAAGTTATAAAATGTAGCCACAATAAATATAAAAAATTAACAGCCTTATGTTCCAATTAACATGAGAAAAAAACAAAGTAGTATCAATCACATTTTAGACTCATTTTATTATAAAATAGTATTGTTATTATTGACTCTAGTCAATGCTATTTTTTAAAAAAATCAGATCTTCCTTGTAATGTCTATAACTACACCTACACTATGAATTTATTTATCTATTTAGTCTCTCCCTGTGTGTCTCTCAGTGTATGTCCTTCTCCATCTCTGTCTCTGTTTCCCTCTCTTCCTCCCTATCTTTCCTCTCCTCTCTTTGTCTGTGTGTCTGTCTTTTTCATTATTTATTTATTTATTATTCATTCATTCATTAAGACTGAGTTTTACTGAGTAAGCCACAGCCTGGCACAACACTCCTGCCATCTGCTGTGGATTCTGAGTTTACAGTCACATAGATGGATACCTTAAGATACTTGTTTAATGTTTCTCTTAGCCTCTCCTCTTCTCTCTCTCTCACTCTCTCTCTCTCTCTGTCTCTCTCTGTGTATGTGCATATATGTGTACAAGGCTGTTTGTATGCATTCACATGACACAACTCAAGTACAGATAATAAAGAATAACATTCAAGAATAATTTTCTCTCTCAATCATGTAGAATCCAGAGACCAAACCCAAGCCACTGGTTTTAGCAGAAGGAGATTTTACTTGCTAATCCATCTTGCCATTTCCCAAATATTTGTTTATAATAGTTGATAATATTTGGGTAATGTATCTCAGTCTTCATCAGGATTTCTAAGATTATATGATTGATTTGCTCTCTCTTTATTATGACTTTCCACTGAAGTTAACAACATCTATATTTGTTATTTGATTTAGACCATAAAAAAATAATATTAATAGAAAGTAGAAAGGCTTTAGATGGATCTTTTTCCTCAGAGGAATGTGAGATATTTGTAATGTACAGAATGATGAACTGTTGAAACAAAATTTCTAGGAAAGATTAAAAATAAAACTCATGGAGAGAAACTAGCTTTTGGAGATTAAAAGTAATGTAGATAAATAATAGTTATTACAGTGATATATGCCTGATAATTCTCTGTGTCTTAGTTTGGGTTACGATGGCTGTGATACAACACAATGACCAAAACCAATTTGAGGAGAGCGGGTTGATTTTTCTCACAGTTCCATATAAAAGTTTATCTACAAAAACAGTGAGGACAGGAACTCAGACAGGGCAGAGACTTGGGAGGCAGGAGCTGATACAGAAGTCATGGACTGGAACTGCTTACTGGCTTGCTCAATATTGCTCTACTTCTTATTTATTGGATATTTCACTTACATTTCAAATATTAACCCCTTTCTAGGTTTCCCCTGCCCCAGGAAAGCCTTTATCCCATCACCCCTCCCCTGATTCTATGAGGGTGCTCCCCTACTCACTCATGCACACACTCCTGCTTTCCTGCCCTGACATTCCCCTACACTGGGCAACAAGCCTTCCCAGGACCCAGAGCCTCTCCTCCCACTGATGTCCAACAAGCCCGTCTTCTGGTATATATGCAGCTGGAGACAAGAACCCCTTCATGTGTAGTCTTTGGTTGGTGGTTTAGTCCCTGGGAGCTCTAGGTGGAGTCTGGTTGGTTGATACTGTTGTTCTTCCTATGGGTTGCAAACCCCTTCTTTTAGAATCCAGAAACATCAGCCCAGGTATAGCACCACCCACTATGGGCTGTGTCCTCCCTCTGTCTATCACTAATTTAAAATTGACCCAGGGTTTTGTAAAACCCAATCTTAAGGTGGCAGATTTCTTTCTCTTTTTCTTTCTTTCTTCCTGTCTTTCTTTCTTTCTTTCTTTCTTTCTTTCTTTCTTTCTTTCTTTCTTTCTTTCTTTCTTTCTTTCTTCCTTTCTTCCTTTCTTCCTTTCTTCCTTTCTTCCTTTCTTCCTGTCTTTCTTTCTTTCTTTCTTTCTTTCTTTCTTTTTTTCTTTCTTTCTTTCATCCATCCTTCCTTCCTTCCTTTCTTCCTTTTCTTCTTTCTTTTTTTCTTTTGTTAACACATGTATTTACTTTACCTTTCAATTGCAGCTTCCACTCCAATCTCTCCTCCCAGCCCCTCCCTCCGTTTCACTTTTCCTGTCCCACGTCCTTTTCTCCTCAGAAAAGGAGAGGCCTCCCATGGATATCAATCTACCTCTACTACCTAGTTTCTTCCCTCCATCCACCATGATATCTATTTTATTTCCCCTTCTCAATTAAATGAACGTGTCCTCTTTTCTTAACTTAGGTTACTTACTCAAAGATAACTTAAGCTTGCATCTATTTCACATAAAACTATCCAGTGCAACCTGCATTGGGTTTATTTTACTTTGTTTTGAGACTGGTTTTCTCCCTGTAGTTCAGACTGGCCTAGAAGTTACTATTGAAAGACTACCTAATTGTTCTGATCCCCTTGCATCTGCTAGATAGCTTCATGCTCTGATAACAGGCATATGTCATAACACCCTCTCATGTAAAGAAAGACGCCAAGTTAATGAGTGCTAGGCAGGCACTCCACAAGCTGATCTAACATATCTGGCCCATCCTTTGGTGAAATGAGTAAGTAGTCAAGTCCAGTCCCATTGGAAAAAAATTATACACAATTCCCAGACAAGCCATGTGTAAAAACAATATATCCACAATTATGAAATTCTTTTTCAAACTTTAGGTTTTCACATTTCTCTGAATTATCAGGTGACTGTTTGAGGATTGGAACTTTTTAGTAACACTTAAAAGGATGCATCTACTTGTCTCTTGAAGATAACTTGTCTTCCTGAATTAACGCCTATCTCAAGATTGGTTCTGAGGTAGTGTAAATTATCAGAGTATAGTGAGCTACTAGGGTCAGACCTTAAGTAAGCCCTGCTTCCCAACCAACACTCCTCTTTCTCTCCCTCCCATCCTCCTTTTACTCCTCCTCCATCCTTTTCTTCGTCTTCTTTGAGTTAATCTAACATTATTTTTAGTTCAACTTAAATTGTTTCATGTATTATATTTTGATCATACTCTTTCTCCTTTCTCAATTCCTTCCATGTCATCCTTTCCTTCCTACTCACTCAACACCAATGACCTACTTTGTGACCTGCTGAGATGAAAGCAAACTATTCTATAACCTAACTACCATGGAGGCTGACATGCTTTTCCAGCCTTGAAATTGTGAACCAAAGTTAATCATCCCCAAAGTTACTCCTTTTATATATTTTGCTATATAGTCTAGAACAGTAACCAGTGTAAACTATTTCTCTGTTTTTAGTGTCCATCTTCTCTTTCCTTAAAAGGGAGAACTGAGATGAGAACCCTTTCACTGCCTCCTTTTTTTTATCATCGTTGAAGACAGTCCCTCTAGCTAATATCTTTCCTTTAATCATCATCTTTCTTTACTTAAGACCATAGAAATGTTCCTTGTTTAGCAAAAGGTCACAGGCACTGTCTCTATCACTACACGTTGCTCTGTATGGGACTCCTCACATATGTAGCTCTCTACCAGCACAGTATTTTGAGAGATAGCTCATGAAGTCTTTTGGGGGGTATCGTTCTGCTACAGGATTCTCGGACAAACTCTGTACTAATTTCTTAACATGCAACATCCAGAAGAACTGTAACTGCATTTTAGTTCAGCCACATTTACATTTGAATGATTAGAAACATTTTTCTATACATTCTTTATTGAAATAAGAAATTACAACTTCAAATTTTTAGAAACTTTTTTATTTTTTATTTTTGTGTGTGTATCATATGAATGCCTAGTTCTCCAAGAGAAAAGTGTTAGATTTCCTGAAAACAGTATAGATGATTATGATTCATTATGTGGATGTTGGGAATCAAACCCGAGTTGTCTACAAAAGTGTCAAGTTCACTTACCTACTGAGCCATCTATCCAGGCCCCACATATTAATTTTTGAAAGTAATATAAATAATAAGTGTATTAGTCTTAAGCAAAATTTATTCTTATCTAGATTTTTGGCTGGTGAGCTACAGATACAATTGCTTATACATTTTGTCCTTTTGTTCTGGAGTTAGTCTACTATTGATTGGTTAATTTACAAAGTAATATTGTCATTGACCAGATGCCCAACAGAGCCTATTTATTCAATTGGATTTTGATGATTAATTGATATTTTAAAACCAGTTAGGAAACTACAGTAAAGTAAGGCTCTGATTTAGTTTGGCTTCTGTTGCTGTAATATAAAAAAAACTGGGGAATAAAGAGTTTATTTTCACTTGATGTTACAGATCACTGTTGAGGAAAACTAAGGCAGGAAGCTGGAGTCAGGAACTGAAGTAAAAGCCTTGCAGAAATACTGTATATTGGTTTAATTCTCATGACATATTTGCTTTGCTTTCTTATACTACCTAGGACCACCTTTTTAAGCTAGCAGCATCCATGGAGGGCTGTTCCCTCCCAAATTTCTTATTTAATTTAAAAAGGGGACATGACACACACTTGTCTACATGTCAATCCTATGGAAACATTTTCGTAACTGACAAAAGAAGGCTTGTCCTACAATTATGAAGTTAGAGGGGGTCATTAGTGTTCACATTTCTATTCTCAACTAATGGGACTTCAAAATTGTTTTAGGCACATCATACTCAGACACTCCATTCCATCAGAGGTGCTAACACAGTACATGCATGAACTTCATCTCTGGGGCAGTAGAGCCTAGGAGTCAGTATTTTTCAAATCTCCCAGAACTGTGTTAACTCTAGAAGGAATTAGCTTAGCTTGGCATTACTAAAAGTTATCCTTTCTTAGAATGAGTCACCAACATGCCTTGTTTTTTTCAACAAAGACACCACAGGTGATCTCTTCAGGCAGATTGAACTTTTCTCTGATTTTTTATTGCCTATGACTTCAAGATGAGTTTTTTGTAATTTTACAAGAGAAAATTATATACATCCAAAATTTCGTTCTTGTTGCATCTCTCCTTTGAAACCTGGAAGTGAGTTATGGGAATAGTATCACACCTCTCTCATCAGAAAAGTTCAATCCTTCTAGAGGACAGAAAAGAAAAAGCCCCTATGAGCTTAGATTTCCAGATGTTAAATCACAGATAATCTGCTAGCTTGTTGCTAGGTAACAAGGAAGAATTTATTTTGTCTCTGTGCTTTTCATTTATCATCTACAAATTAAGTGAAAATATTACTTTTGTCATTGACTTAGAAAAATTAAATGAATTATTACTTGTAAAGTATTGAAAACAGTTCTGGTCCAAAAGTTTCACATAACACACAGTATGCTAATGTCATTTTTTAAATCACTACATGTGATTAGTTACATGTGAGTAGTTGGGAAGAAAGAGAATCTTGGCAACTGTCATTGTGTTTTTGTGGTTTTCTTGTTTCTGAGGAAGAATGTATGGTGTATATTGACACCTAAAGTACAAGGATATAGGAAATAAAGAAGAATTAAATGAAACGCACCAGGAAGATCAAAGTCCTACATAACTGACTATGACAAAAGTCAATGTGTAAGGGAATGAAATTGTAGGGTATCACTGTACAGTGAAAGCCCAAATGCTAGAACTTTAAATAATTAAATTACACTGACCATGATTAAGATCAAGCTTTCCTTAAAAAAAAGGTAGGGAAGATCCTGAAGGTGGGAGTATGTGAAAAAGCTTTGCTGTCTCTCATGGAAAGTTATCACCTTGACCCTCTGCTTGACTAATAGCACATGACATCAAGATTATTCAGGCACATCATAGTCAAACATTCCATTCCAGCAGAGGTGATACACAGTGCATACCTGAACTTCATCTCTAGGGAAGTGGAGCCTGAGAATCAGTATTTTTCAAAATACTGTTCAGAACTTTGTAAGGTACAACATGTGTGAAAATCTAAAATCTTCACAGAGCTCATTAGCTAACAAGTATGTAACAACCACTGTTTGCAGCTGTCACTTTTTTTTTTATTCCTTGTAATACTTATTTATTTTATTATTTTTTTTATTTTATTTTTTATTGGATGTTATATTTATATTTCATATGTTGTCCCCTTACCCCATCCCCCACCCACCCAGGAACCCCCAATCCTCTCACCCCTCCTCCTTCTTCTCTGTGGATGTAACCTCTATCTACCCCCCCACTCCCACCTCCCCACCCTCAAAATTCCCACCCCCTTGGGCGTCCAGCCTTCATGAGGTCAAGGATCTCTTCTTCCACCTATGCCCAGCAGGGCCCTCCACTATTACTTATTCAGCTGAAGCCCTGGATCCCTCCCTAAGTGCTCCCAGGCTGGTGGTTTAGACCCTGGGAGCTGTGGTTGATTGGTATTGTTGCTCTCCTCATGGTGCCTCAAATCCTTTCAGCTCCTTCAGTCTTCACTCTAACTCCTCTATTGAGAACCCCATGATCAGTTCAATGGCTAGTTGTGAGCATCTGCCTCTGAATATGTCTGACTCTTGAAGGCCTCTGAGGAGATATCCATATCAGGCCCTTATCGGCATGTACTTCCTGACTTCCACATCAGCATCTACCTTTGGTGACTGAGTCTTTTTTTCTTTACATTACTTCTGATGCTCACACTTTCAAAGTGACAGGACCATACATACATGGCTTACTTGTGTGAAGCTACAAAACATTCTACAATTGAGATTTATTGCAATTTTAAACTAAAAATGAAATCAGTATACTTTGATGTATAGTGGACACTTTGTGCTTCCATTTCTGTTTATGACGTCCTTTTTATTTACCTTATGCTTTCTCTTGCTAAATCCTGCATGTTACTACTTATGCTGCTTTAACAGCCAATGAATATTTCTCCTACATAGTAATGAGCTGAGTTTCAAATACTTAGTCTCTGCTCCATATTTGTGCAGAAGGTTTACTGGAGAAGCTTTTAAAAGATGGAGGGCGGCCTTTAATCCCAACATTCAGGAGTCAGAGGCAAGTGTATCATTGAGTTCAAGGCTAGTCTGGTCTACAGAGCAAGTTTCAGGACAGCAAAAGCTACACAGAAAAACTTTGTCCCAAAATAAATAGATAGATAGATAGATAGATAGATAGATAGATAGATAGATAGATAGATAGATAAATTAAATATGCAGAACAATAGGCTAAGATTTTTTTCAAAACCTTCTTTAATAAGGGTTCCTATGCTCTTCAACCTCTCTTCTATTACACTGACAAAACGCAGGGGAAAGGAAATGTTAATAGGATATGGGATTTGTAAACCTGTTCAGACGTAATTCTTTGAGATGATTCCAATCTTTGTTACCAAGGAACTTTCAGCATTTAGCTGATTCATCTGCTGCATGTTTCATAGCTGAGTGGTCAGCACAGATAAGAAAGGATATTGCTCTTGTGGCCAAATCCTGTGAGAAAACGAAACACTCTTTCTCAGAATGAGAGTAATTTCCATTTCAAGCAAAAAAACAAAACAAAAACAAAAATAAAAACAAAAAAAAACCAAGAACACTGTTGTTGTTCATGATACTCAAGTCTAGCACAGATATTACTCACTTCTAAATCAGAAAACACTTGGAGCAAACAAAAAGGCACATCTCTAGATGCCTGGTGCATTTGTGGAGGAAGATGTGTTAGGTTGACTGATGAATATGGAATTCAAAATCTCAGAGAAAGGAGAGTTTGTTTTCAGATCATACTAGAAGGAAGAAAATAGAATAAAATGAAGACAGTATATGTAACTATCAGAGAGGAGATTGGAATTGAGAGGGACAATCAAGTCCAAATGAATGCGTACTGATAGACATTAAAGTTTAGATACATGTACAGTTTTGTGAACCAGAAAACCTTGCTTGTTACCCCGCAGGCTTCTTAGTAACTAAATTCAAGGAAATTTATATTTCTTTAGATCTGTTTTATTGTATATAAAATGGAATTTGAAATAGATTTCTGGTTCTCAACCCATAAATGTGAAGAACATCTGGGTTAATTATGTTGTGCAAGAGCAGGGTCTGCATTTAACTCCCTTTTGGCTGATTCTGCTCTCCAGTTAGGTGAGTGAGATGATGAACTTGATGGTTGTACGTTCTAAAAACTGCATCTTGGAAGGAGATAGAGATGCAATAATACATGCTGAACTGAACTAAACAAGAATATATTTTTAAACTATGAAATGCTCATTTACTTTGGAGATTTTTAGAAAACTTCATTCAAATTTATCATCTCAAAAGGATATCATGAATTTTTGTTGATTTCATTAATAACAATTTCACTCTTCTCTAATTCCTACTGGCCTCAAATGCAGATTCTTGCCCTATATAAAATTGTATATTTGACATATATACTACCTATCTTGCATGTGTTGCTTATTAATTTGACTCTATTATATCAAACAGAAATTAATATGAAATTTGTTTTATTATTAATTTTCATCAAAGACATCTAAGACAAGCCACAGTTCTAAACAGTAGTATATGAGACAAAGATTCTTTTTCTGTATATACCACTGATATAAAAGTAGAGAAAATTCTGACCATGTTAGAAGTTTATAAGAATGGTTCAAAAGACTCTTGATAACTGCTTTAAAAATCCACAATATTTATTTTTTCTCTTCTGTGTTTTTATATATAATATGCAAACAGAAATGAATTTTATACTGAGGCCTGTTTGATCAGTGAAAAGAAAATGAAGTTTGTCACTGAGAAATAAAAAATTCAGAATAAAAATATGAAGGTTTAAATGTTGGAAAGTGTTCCAGGAAGCCTATGGATGCTGTTGTCGTGGACGCTCAACCTTGCCAATACATCAATGACTAACCATTTAGAGAGTATCTTAAAAATGCCACATGCTGTTTTTCCATAGACTTCAAATGTACGTTTACAAAATTTTCTTTCACTACTAGTTGAATTTTACTTTTGACATATATGTAAATTATAATATGTGGAAATGTTAGCATTTGCCATTTAAATTTGTTTTGAGAATTTGGGAGTCAAATTCAGACAAAGAAAAATGTATATTAATAGATATGTGCATTTTGGATTCCCTCTAATACATAGTAATTTCACTTTTATGTTTCACTTAAAAAATAGATGACTAAGCTATTCAGATAGACATAGGCTGGACTTTATTTACAGATATTGAATTATCCATAAATGCAGGAAGAAAATGTCAGCATTTATATATGTAAGGTTCTCTGTGAAATGTAAGAAGATATATTAAGCATAACTCTTCAATTTTCACCAAGTATAAGGCTCAGATTTAGCACTGTTAGAGAGATGAACTGGAATCAAACAAGTAGTCAAATGAATACCAGGTTTGTCTAAGTCTCCGATGGCTCCAAGAAAGGGAATTAAAAATTTAATTAGCACCATTTTAAGATAAGACACACCACCACCGCCGCTGCCGCCACCACTGCCATAGCTATAGCCACTGCCACCACCTCTAACACTCATGTGCATCCATAAATTTAATATGAAGAGGGATTTGATAGAATATAAAAGGGTTTGAGGGTTTTTTTGTAATTGTTTTTTCATTTATGGGACTGTAACTTGAATGTAGCAGTACTGTGCATAGCTGCTAAGCTATTCAATTAGAATAGTAGTTGATCAGTATATTATTGGCTCAGTCAAATGCCTATGGCACAGTAAACATTACAGAAGATGGAGAGAAAAGAGTGCAAAAGCCATAGAATCAGATAGTTTGCTGATATTGCATCTGTTAGGAATGTCAGAAGCTACACTCATAAAGTCTCACCAACTAACTGCTGAAACATGAGCTAACAAGGGAGATACCAATGGACATGTTAAAGTAGGCTAACTATAGACAACTAGGGAAACCTAAAACTGGGAGTAGTAAGCTTGCCCAGGAAGCAGTATACCAGTTTACCAATTGTTCAATGCCAAATGATAAGCCTTGAAATCATACATAAGAAGTAAAACTGGACAGAATGAGAATGTATACAATATGTATATATATATATATATGGAGAGAGAGAGAGAGAGAGAGAGAGAGAGAGAGAGAGAGAGATGTGCATATTTGTGTCTATATTTATGTATGTGTGTGCATGCTACAACACAATCAGTGATAACAAGAGGCCATGAGTTTGAAAGAGATGGTTATGGGAGGGTTTACAGGGAGTAAAGAAAAGGAAAAAAATGTAATTATATTATGAAATCCCTCAAAAATATGTTTGAAAAAAATGAAAAATATGAGATATAGACACACACATACATAACAATCTGTTCATCCACAAAATAGAATTATGTGGGCTATTTGAGAACTCGATTCAACCTGAGATCATCACAGCAAGTGAAATAAATCAGATGCAGACAGACAAGAATTGCATGTTTTCTCTCATTTGTGGATCTTATAGTTCACATAAATTACTTGTCTGTCTGTCTATATATCTAGCTCTCCATCCATCTAGCCTAGTCTGTGCATATATTTGGGAGAAGAAAGGATACCAGTTGGTGAGATGGAGAAAATGGAGTGTTCAGGAGTGAATATGATCAAATTATAAAATATATTTGAAATAAATATCTTTGCAAAATATTCCTAACAGTGATGCAAATCTATGAATACAGAACAATTTAAAGTTCTTGAAATTTGGCCTTCTGTTTGAAATAACAAATAAATAATAGTACCTTAGCAGTTTTGAAGGGTACTGAGGTAATAGAGGATGTGACAAGGAATACTATTAAATTAAATAAATGGTTACATATCTACATATGTAAAAATTATAGTAAAATGTTCTTTCATGTAGTGACTGGCTACTGACTAGATACCCATTTTGGATTCATTTTTAATTTAAATTGGCTTTACCAAGGATTAAATATTAAAGCAATTTTTTACAAAATACATACAAGTTGTGAAATTTTATGTATGCAGTCATCTCATTGTGTTCTTGGGAAACTAGCTTGAAAACTTTTGGCAGATATCAAAGTAGAAAGATTTAAAAATAGGAAGATGTTTAAGTTCATCAAATATACAGATTTTCATTTTTATTTAATACATATTACATGGAGAATGAGCCAAAAGAGCCATGAATTTAGTTTTCAAGTCACTATATTGAGTATATAGTAATCCAAAGTAAATGCATAAATAATATGAAGATATAGATAGATACATTGATGATGGTAGACAGGGAGAGAGAGAGAGAGAGAGAGAGAGAGAGAGAGAGAGAGGGAGAGAGAGGGGGAGAGGGAGAGAGAGAGGGAGAGGGAGAGGGAGAGGGAGAGGGAGAGGGAGAGGGAGAGAGGGAGAGAGAGAGAGAGAGAGAGAGGATAGATACAATATTTTCAAATTGTACATTGAAAATATCCAATGCAAATCAAGTAATCCCGTTAATTGAGACGTGTAGGTAGGGTTCCTTTTAAAGTCTTAGAATGATCAGTGCCCCATCTCATGTAGTTTCAGAAAAAATAATAAATAACAGTATAAAGCTAGTATCAGCAAATTGGGCACTCTCAACATCCAGCAGAAATTGCTTGGGGAAATTGAGGCTGACAGCTGGAGAACTTCATTGAGATTTTCTTTCATGGATAAGTTTCTCATCATTGAATTTAGATTTCTCTTTCCAACTGTAGGCATTTTTATGTTATGGGACAAGCATGGTAAACATCTATTGGAAACAGATCTCTTACTAGCTCTTCTCCAAGGCACAGTGTTTCCACTCTTGGTCTGTTTTTATTTACTCTTCTATCCCTGTCACAGCCCAGAGAAGGGGTCTTGGGGAACACTTGTCACACTTGGATCTGAAGAGGAGAGAAGGGTAATCCAGCTTTCAGAGCCAGCTTTTCTCTGAGCCCAAAAAGCCCATGCCATTTATTGTTACAAGGATGATTGCATGGATGTATATCCTCCTACATACTTTAATTGCTTTATAATACCTAGTGTAGTGCTACTCATTTATGATATTGGATATCATGCAAATTTAAGTAAAAAAGAATTTAAATGCTATGTAAATGTTGCTAGACAAATTTTTGGAATAAGCACAAGAAAAACTCTGTTCATCTTTAGCACAGAAGCAATGTTTCAACTATTTTTGTTTCTCATTTACTTGACTCCAAATATATATGTGCACAGAGGGGCAATATGTAATTTCTCATCACCCTGATAATTAATGAGTATTTGTAGTGAATAGAAAACATTGTGATCTTGAAAATTGTCTCTAAAAAGTTCAAAGCATAAAGCAATTTTTTAAGGAGAGGATAAAATTATATAATAATTTATGGTAATTTGAAATATATGTCTTCCTATACATCATCAAAAATAGCCCATGGAAATAAAACAGATTTTCAACAAGTTCACATTTGAGGTTTAAAAGACAATTGTCATAATAAAATAAAAACAAGTTCAAATGGCTATTTTTATTGAGTTCTTACAAAATTAATTGAATTTCATTAAATAGGTATAAAAACTTCACAAAGTCAAAAGTAAAGGTATAGAAATTCAATCCTTCAATTACATCTCAACATCACGCTCATGGGTGCAGGTAAACACACACACACACACAGACACACACACACACACACACAAATAAATAGTTAACATTATCCAGGATTCCTTCAGGTTAATGGTTTGCTAATGCATATTCTCTGGCCATGAAAGTGGAGATTGGAAATCCTAGGACTTACAAGTATTTAGATTCCTACATGTGATTTGCAGTAATTATGGCTAAGTTTATAGAATGGCAAAAGTAGGATAGCTATTATGCTGCACATAGAATTAGTCTGAAGACCGGACTAAAGATCTTTAAAGATGTGAATGGAAAAAATTAAGGTATGCAAAGTCAGAGGAGGCCCACTGATCACTTCATTGGGATAACATTGCTGACTATGCCCACATGAACCTTACATCCTTGACATAGGACAAAAGAAAAAGGAACACCTCCCCCAAACACTCCAGTTCTCAGGATGGAAGAGGCATCATATAAGGTTGGAGTAGCAAAGTCATGAAAACTCCTTTTCAGTGATAAAGGCTAGGCCTGTGTCTCAGGAAAAAAAAAAAAAGGCTCATTACCTATCAACTTCCTAAACACTGGTATATAATCCGGGTTATGGTACCTTAGTTTCTATTCATTTTCCTGTGATAAAATGTCGTAGCAACTTAGGGATAAAGAACTTTAGCTACAGATCCAGGTTACTGTCTGTGACACCAAGGAAGTCTAAGCCACAGAAGCTTGAGGGAGCTGGTAGCAGAGGAGCCAGAATCAAAGGCAGAGAGGATGGAATATATATATTATTGCTAAGTTTGCTTTTGTACTCTTATTCAATTCAGGATTTTCTGCACACAGAGTGGTACAACCAAAGGTGAGATGGTCTTCATAGTGTAAAGGCATGCACAGAGTAACTCTTCTTGAGTAACTCTATAATCTGTCCGGTTAACCATCAAAACTAAGCATTACATATGACAAATGTATATTTTGTAGCCATTTGTGCTTTTTCAAGACTTCCATAGGATGTACAGGGATCTGATTTGTTATCTTCCTGTCTCTAACCACATACCCTCTATTGCTATGGGAGTTAGGAAAATTGAAATGGCTTGGCACACTGTGGCTAGCAATAAATGTCTGCCTTTAGTATGATAGTGTGCAGTCTAGCTGCTACAGTTTCTAAAAGACTGTTCTTTATAACTCCACCTTCATGTGATGCTCTTGCAGAGTGCCATCTAGGTGCACATTACTTTTGGAAGCTGACTTGTCTTCTATATTTAGCACAGTGATAGTGATTACGATCTCACTGTGTAATTTTTGAGCTTTTGCAGTTCACCATTGTTGTGTGCTTTCTGCTATTGTGTCAAAGTTGTTGAATGCCTCATACTAACTCTAGGGTCTCGAAAAACGTTCACGTAGGCTTATTGTGAAATGTAAACTGGATCTGGGAAGGTAACCCATTCGTTTCCCTTTGAGGTATGTGGTTAAACTTCTATGGATGAAATTTATTTATTTATTATTCTAAGGAGAACCCACCTTTTATTATACACTTAAACGGTTGTGAACTCTCCATGAATAAGCAGACAACACATACTTTATTCTCAAGTTAAACTCCAATGTTTAATGAGCACTGTTGTAGATAGGGGATATATTTCTTCATTCTTATGAAGAAATTCTAATGGGTGTTATCTCTTTAGTTTTGACTGACTCCATGTCTGTTTCATATATAGCTAAGTCAAATTACTTTTACCTTTTGAGAGTATGTTATGTATTGAAGCTCACTACATAATTATACCGTTTGTAAAATCTGGGAGTTAATTTTGCCAGGAATCAGCACTTAAGGGCAAGCTAATATGCCATGGTTTTTGAAGATATTGATTTGATTTCATTTTTTAAAGTGCTTTGTCAAAATAAAGGAATGAAAGCAGCACAGATTGAATTTTTTCTTCTTTTTCACTTGTGGACTAATCTCTTATCATTTCTTCAAGAAATATAATATTTATATAATTTTTAAATATTTAACATTATATACAGATTTTTCACTGTGAACAGCATTGGCCACATAAATATACCAGCTATTATATATCAAGCTACTGAGTGATGGTAACCAAGGAAAAAATGATAACACGGTATAGGCTGAAGGCTAAACTCATCTAATGCTTGCCTCTGGACTTAGGAAAGTAGGTCTACTGCAAATATCGACTGTGATGAGATCATTTTCATTTATTTATTGCTGTGTCCTGCTCTAATTAGTTTCATGGCAGGAGAAAGCTTGTTTTGTGTTTCAATAAAGTTTGATAAAGCCAGCACCTAATGAAGAAAGTTCATATGGTTGAAAAAGGTAAAGAGTTGAGAAGTTGTTCAGAAAGATAATTACTGATGTTTTCCCTCTTCAAGAGCTTTCTTTTATGAGATATTCCTTCTGCTAAGAGAAAGAAGGGAAAAGGATCAAGGCTTAAAGATGCTTAACATAGCTAAGCAAAATTAGTACGTGAACTGAAATGAGCTGATACAAGTGGAAACAAATGTTAAGACTGGGGGAAAAGTGATTATCACTATAAACCTGGAACATGATATTTTAGCATATGGTTAAAGCATAGGAGATTTAAAGCCTTTTATTTCTTTTTTTTCTTTTTTTTCTTTTTTTCGAAGCCTTTCATTTCTTCATTCTTCATTTGCTTATTATTTTATAAATACTGTTAGTGCCAGGAGCCATGGACCCACAGCACTAAGACTTTTTTTTTTACTTTGTATACTATTGTAAAATGATTTCACTTCCACCCATCTATTTGAACCCATGTGAAAGAACTACATATCTCACTTTCTGTGCTTCATTGCAGTTTCAGATTGTACAAGCCATGCTTGAGTACTACAGGGTCAGCTGCTCACGAAGGAAATTCAGTAATTCATGTGTGTATACAAGAAAGAGCAAAGGCCGGGTTTCTTCTGGAAGAGAGTCTGAAAGATTCTGCTCTCAATGATGCAGAAACTTAAATCTGAAACTGGTTTGATCATGGCATTTTGACAAAGGTCTAGATTTATTGAAGTTCATGAAGTAAATGCTAAGTAGGTTCACAGGCTTTAATGGATGTTTACAATGTGATTGCATATCTCATCATTGCAGACATTTTTGTTTTTTTAAATCCAATCAAGTTTATTATCACCTTCAGTTTTAAGATATTTATTGGTTTTTTAATGATCAAAATAAATATGTGTTCCTAAGAGTTCAATTATAAAACCACAATGGAAAAAGCCAGGGAGATAGCAGTCTTAGTTATCATTCTGCATTGATATATATATATATATCAGTGAATGGCAAAAAATTTATGTAACATTTCTAATAACCAGTATGATGAACAGCATTGTGTTCATTCTTGTGGAGTCACATCTTGAAACTGAAGTACCTCTCATTTATTTATTAACATGTCTTTTCCTATACTAATACCACATGGTTATTATCTTAAGCTCTGTAATACAGTTTAAGAGCAGAGATGGTGATACCTCCAGAAGTTGGTTACTATTATTATTATTATTATTGTTATTGTTATTGTTATTATTCAGAATTGTTTTGGCTATCCTGGCCTTATTGATATTGATTTCCCATATGAAGTTGAGAATTATTCTTTCAATATCTGTGAATAATTGTGTTGGAATTTTGATGGGAATTCCACTGAATCAGTAGATTCCTTTAGATAGGATGACCATTTTCACTATGTTAATCCTACTAATCTATGAGCATGGGAGATCTTTTCATCTTCTGATATCTTATTCAATTTCTTCAGAAATTTGAAGTTCTTGTCAAAAAGATATTTCACTTGTTTGGTTAGAATTCTGTAGGTTTATGGGTTCCCGAATCCACTCTGTAACAGGGCATGGCCATGCAGAATCAGAACACAGGAAGTCGACCAGCGCAGGGACACTGCTCCAGGAGTGGGAAGCGCTGTCTGAGGCACGTGACAGGCAGAGCTGGCTTGGGAGTCCCCGGACTAGATCTGGGAGTCCCCAGACCAGATCTGGGAGTCCCCAGATGGCTGGGGCCATGGGTTCTCAGACTCTTATACACCCAGGCCCAGCTGGGAGCTGAGGAAGAGCTGAGAACGGAGTGGGGACCCGTGGGCTGTATCTAGGGCTGGGGAAGAAAGGGGGAACTCCAGCTGGTCCTGTGGTGGGAGTTCTTGGCTTGATGGTGTTGATGGACTTGAGCTCAGTGGTGGCCGTGGTTGGGAGCACAGAGTGGCAGGCCTTCTACAGGAGATTAGATGGTGGCTCTATAGGTGAAGGCCTTCTTTATGGCTCCCCAAGGCAGATCCCGATAAAAAGAGACAATCTAAGGTTTTAAGGCATTTATTATCATACGGAGAAATAGATGTTTGAAACCATACCCCACTTCTCAGGGTGGGCCTGAGGTTAAATATCATTTGCAGGGAGGAGTGTCTGGGAAGGAAAGTTTATTGGCTAAGATCTCCAGGCCTTTAGGTACCTCATTAAAATGGAGATCTGTCTTCAGCATATGTGACCACAGGTCACCTCCTCTACCTGTGGAGGGGCTTGGGACATTGCCCTTACTTGACTGAAGGCCACAAATCTATGGGGAGCTGCTCGTGATAGGAGCCTTGTGGCTGAGAACTAGGCAAAGCACCTACCACCCCATCAAGATCACCAGGGTTTCATCTCTTAGCTCTACCAGAACAAGGCTACCTTTCAAGGTCCCACAGAGTTCTACCAAGATATTTTATATTATTTGTGGCTATTTTAATGAGTATTACTTATGTTCAGTAAAATTGGTTATTCTGGCTGAACAATATGAATTACGAATTGGGAAGTATTGTTCTTCTGATGTAGACACGAGACAGTACAGCATGAACAGTAAGAATGTACTAGAACTCCAATGCTTGCTCCAATCTAATTTTTTTATGACAGTTTTAAGATCTAACAAACTTTGGAGTCATTCTCAAAGTTGATTTTAGATATCACATCTGATTTGTCCAACATGATGGAGTGTCCTCAACTATTGTCTAACTAATTCCCTGAACTATAATTAAACAAAACCTTAGAAGACAAAATACCTAGGAAAGAACAAATGAAAACACTATCTTTGAACATTTCATATTCTCTAATGAGCATAACTCTCTGCCATCCTTTTCTCCACAAGTGTGTGGTCATAGAATCCTATCATGTGTTCATTTGGAGTTCACTGTCTGGTAGACACGGACGACAGGGTGGAAACGGCCTTTTCCACCTCCATGATGCCAACAATCCAGTCCTCATATTATGTAGTACATTAACCGTGAGACTTTGTCTAACATCTCTCTCAACCTTCAAAGAATCTTTCCTTTCACCCTTATAATGTGCAATGATTTCTCATATATCTTGTTCTCTACACTGTGAATTTTTTGACAGAAAGTATATGAGGTCAGTCTTTGAACATCTGGTGTTTTGTGAGAGCACATGGTTCTGAATAAAATGTTCATAAAAATTTATTAGATAAATCGATTATGAAAATGATGAGTCAATAGAATATTGTCAGCAGAATAATAATTACAAAATACAAAATACAATGAAACAATAATGAAACTTCAGATTATGATATTTGAGGCTTAATGTAATTATTAAAATTTATAAAATAGTGAAGATGCACTTATATCTGTACATCACATTTTGGAAAATATAACTATGTTAAGGATACAAATATACACCTAAAGAAAATGATTCACGGGTTAGTTTAGATCAGTGTAAAGATTATTTTCTAATGAATTCCAGAGGCTGAGTTAGGTTCAAATACAGGGGAAAAATGGGGCAGGGGAGGAAAGAAAAAGAGATCTATGAGCTTATTTCCAAAACAGTTTTGTGCCCAGGAATTCATGCAGTTGTGGTTACACAGGGATGCATGCAGCTATGGTTGCTGAAGCATCACTTGTGTAAGTCTGGGCCCTTTGTTGACTGTGAGACTCATCCCTGGAGGATGTGCTCCTTACCCTTCCTGAGGTGCTCTCTCTGGTGGTAATTCTTTCCTGACAGAGAATCCTCGGAGACAAAGAGTGCTTAGTCTCCCACAGTTGTTCTTCATGCACTAACTTTATCAAGTCTCTCTCTCTCTCTCTCTCTCTCTCTCTCTCTCTCTCTCTCTCTCTTCCTCTGGTTGTTTGGTTGTTTGGTGACATCTCCATTTCTAATTATTTTGTAGTCATTCTTTACATTCATCATGTGTTCTAACAGTATTCCTACAATAAAATAACAATAAACCCCCAAACCAACCAACCAACCAACCAACCAACCAACCAACCAACCAACCAACAAAAAACTGCAAATGCCATTTCCTCCCTTCTCAATAGAACACAAAATGTCAGTCTGTGTGTTTTATTCCCCATTTCAGCAATGTTTCTATACACTTTTTTTTCTTATTAAGATACTGTATGCACTCTCATAAAAGAACACCCACTACCCACTTTTAAGGTTTTCATTACCAGTGACCATTTTGCCTCAGACTCTTAATTGGCTTCATATCCTTCCTTCAGCCAATAGACCCACCATTTTCTCCCCTTTCCTGTATGATACAACTATTTCTATTGTTGTAATGGAAGGGTCTGTGATTTGCTGAAAAATGATACCCCAAACTCAATCCAAATGAAAAAGCAAAGAGTGTTTATCAGCAGAATTTCTTGCATACAGGACTCTCCTGACTCAGGAGTGGTGATACCTGATGGACTTGCAGGCCCAGTTTTTATTGTAGTTGGGGGAATTCCAGGGAGGGATATGTGCCTTTTACCTTGATTGGTTAGCTCTATCTCTAGGGGCCTGACTGATTCTATAATTGGTTAGGGTTTTGAAAACTTTCCAGGGTGGTTACCTATTCAGTCTTGGTACCTATTCTTGCTTCAGACCAGATGACAAGTTCCTGACCACAGGTTCCTGTATCTGCGTTCTCATTTCTGGGAAACAGACTTAGGCTTAGTCTCCTAAACTGCCAATCTGCGGCTTGTCATGGGGTCAGGCTGGCTCTGGCTAACTTGGTACTCTCATTGCTTCACTTGCATCTCTGCTGATGAGGAGATGCTCTATGAATTAGTTCTCTCATTTTGGGATGAGGAAATATGGCTTGGTGAGTAAGGAAGTGCTCCTGATGATCATCCAGCAAACACAAATTTAATTCCTAGCAACCATTTTGGGTGGCTCAAAAGGACTTGTAACTCCAGTTCCAAGGGATCTGATGACTTCTGTTGGTCCCCAGAGGCAATTGCACTTTGTTATAGACCCCACAACAAACATTCAGAAATATACATACATACATACATACATACATGTTTGTAAATGTATTACAGTGTTTGACTCACACAGCATCCCACCCTTTACATGATTTAGAAAGAAACTTTAGTTTCCTGTTTACAGTGTCAGAGTTTTCATCTAGCTTTATTTACAAAATTCCCTATATCTTATTATGTATTAATATTTCAGCTAATTTTCCTAGAACCTGCTTGAATTTGTCATGAATCTGTTGGTTTTCTGTCAAAAATCTCATTCAAATCATGACACTGAAGCTGTTTCTTTTACTAAATCATGTTTCTTCCTTTCTTAAAGCCTTTGAGTTCAGGGGTCTAAAAATGTTTGTCATCAAGGAAGAAGTACTATGTAATGTGAGCTGTGTGGACCATAGTCTGTTGTAAGTACTCAGCAATTCTATAGCAACAGAAAAGCAGCCATGGGCAGTGTGTGTGCTGAGTACTTTACTGATTAAGCTTTCTCCTTAGCTTTGTCTGACATGCAAACTTAAGGCCCTAAGCTCAGTGCCCTGCAACACTGATTAAAACAAATAAAAATCAGGCAGAGCCATGTGCGTATGTTGGTGGACAGAAACAAGTAGATCTCTAGAGCTTGTGGGCCAGCCATTGTAGTCCAACCAGCTCGAGGTTCAGTCAACAAAATTTAAAGAAAGTGACTGAAAAAGACATAGCATGTTGGCCTCTGGCCTCTACACACAGACAGACAGGCACACAACTGTATCAGCCATAGAGATACATTCTTGGATAAACACAAATATTGACATTCCTCCTTGGCCCACTTAATAGAGTCTATGTCTTGGTTGTTGTGTAAAGTCCTGCAGTGCATATGTGGATACTGAGACCTCTTCCGTGTATTCATTTTTTTCTTTTTTCTTTCTTTTCTTTTTTTTAAGTTATGTTCTTATTCTGGAAGTAACTACTGGCTTATACTACCAGTCAATTCATTTGTGTGTGTGTGTGTGTTTTGTTTGTTTTGTTTGTTTGTTTGTTTATGAGGACACTCTATGCTGTTCTCCAAAATGGCTATACTAATGGGTATTACCATCACCTGCAAGCAGGAGTTCCATTGTTCCTATGGCCTTACCAGCAATTGGTATTCTATTCACTTTTAAAACAGTAGCAATTCCTACTGGGCTTAGGTGATGCTCAATGTGACGTCCATTACATGTGCTTCATCATTGGTGCTGAGCTGAGCTTTGTTGCTTGCGTTTCTCTATATCCAAACCCAATGATCTGCCTCCAGGTTGTTTACCACCAAAATACAAATATACAAGGGACTGAAAGACACAAGTGTTTTTCCAGATTTCTTGAGTCTGAGATGTAGAATAAATGTTGTCCTGTTTGAGTAATAAAATTGAGCTCCCTTAGGGTCACACAGCAGTATGCATAGTTCACAAAGTTGTACAGTCCCAAAACCTAAAATCATATCCAATTCTATTTTCTTGTATGTGGCATTGGGAAATTCAAAATCTTCCTTGTAGTTCATATTTTTGTAAGGAAGTGTAGTATTCATCAGAAAGAAGCATTGTACAGGTTGAAGTGTTTTAAGAATGCCTGACAATGTATCATTGAAACAGTTCTCTTTATCCTTGAATGATTTCTGGTATAAATTTCAATTTTCTCTATTTATTACCACTTACACATAGACGTGCTGTCTGAGAACAGAGCTCCATCCTCACCATTGCAGTTCACTTACAGGCTTACCATCACTCAGTCCTAGCATTCTGAAGCTCTGATTATTTTTCTATAAATTTGATGACTACTTGTATTTTATTTCTTTCATGATCATAGATTTTCCAGTAGTACATATAACAATGAGAAGAGAACATTACAGTTACAGCTCGAATAAAAATGGCAGAACTTCACTACAATTATGTTACAAGATGTAGAAATGGTGTGTGATTACGTTATACATTTTCACATGTTGAGTATGAACAACTGACAGTTTTGTTCTGACCTTTATATTTGAACAAATCTAAATCATTAATTTCCATTCCACCTTCAGAGGATAATTAGAGCTAAGCAAAATTCATTTACCTAAACCAATATATTCTTATACATTCGGTGCATGCTAACTACAAGCTAAATATGTTCCTTTTGTCAGTTACAGCTACCTTTTTCTGGTTCCTCAACAGCACTTGTAAACAAATACCTTATGGCCAGCTAAAGGAGCCTCAAGAAGCTGTGGTACACAATAAATACAATTGTAGATATTAAAATGTGCATAAATATGCATTTGCTGCTGTCAGCGAATACACTAGCATCCAAAAAGTCCCAGATATATGCATAAGCCACCCCGTGTGACATATTGACTGTTAGAAACAGGTTTTAATGGCTCAAGCTACTCTTAACTGTTCCTTTAGAATGTGAGCCACTGTAAACCAAGCCAAGGCAGTGGCTGCAAATTCTGAGATGTAAAGAAGTAAACCACAGTAATTATAAAGATAAACATATAATCACTGTACTTTAGAATCTTTGCAATTCATTGGAAATCTGGTAATAGTGACAGTAGCTAAGACTGAGTTCTTTCTGGAAGCAGCCTGATTTTGGCTATGAAGAGTTTTAGTTCAATTTTTAAACTAAAGGTTTCCAGGCAACCAAGAGGACTAGGGGGGGGGGAAATCCTGTATAAAAAAGAATTTTCGAAATTCTCAGGAACACCAACTGTGTTCCTTATGATACTGATGCCATTCTGAGAATATGAGGTGTGAGATGGCATTTCTCCAGGAAATAATTCTCAGTAGTGACTTTATTAAATAACCTAAGGAACTCCCTCTTATATTTGCTTATTCCATGTTCATACTCTCTCTTTGTCTCTCTTTGTTCTCTCTGTGTCTCTTTGTCTCTGTCTCTGTCTTTGTTTCTCTCAGCCTCTCTGTCTCTCTATCTCATTCTCTGCCTCTCTGTGTCACTGTCTGTCTCTCTCTGTTTGTCTCTGTGTCTCTGTCTCTGTGTCTCTGTCTCTGTCTCTCTCTGTCTCTGTCTCTCTCTGTTTGTCTCTGTCTCTCTCTGCCTCTCTCTGTCTCTGTCTCTGTCTCTGTCTCTGTCTCTCTCTCTCTGTCTCTCCTCTCTCTCTCTCTCTCTCTCTCTCTCTCTCTCTCTCTCTCTCTCTCTCTCTCTCTCTTGCTGTTGCTCTCACTCCACCCTGATTGCTAGCTCTCTAGCTCTTGCTCTCTCTCACTCTAGACTCAAGCTCTCCTTCTCGCTCATCTTCTCATCTCACCCCTCCTTCTCTTCTCCTGCAGTATTTCATCTTTGCAGTTCTCTATGGCTCTATCTTCCTGTATCTCTGAGGAAAAACAAAAGGCAGACAGTCGAAGGACTGTCCAGCTAACCTGGGATAATATCCTTTTGCCAAAACCCTGTACTTAATGAGAGCTCCAAGTCTCATTGCATGTAAGGTAATAGAGTCACATATTAGAGCGCAGATGTTTTAGAAAGTCATTATTCTGTTTCCTAGAATCATGTTTTGGAGTGTTCTGTGACAATTTCTGTCTTAACTGGAAACTCACCAAGGGCTGCAGTCTGAAATCTATCCTGTGAATCTGCTCAGGGCTTTCAGCCAAATCACGCCAAATATTTATATTGTATGCAGTAAACTCAAATGTTCCTGATATAATGTTATAATTGATTATTGTCCTTTTCCATGACAAGATGCAATTCATTAAAATAAAGAGTATATAAGTTTTATTAATGGCATTTTCTTATGCAGCAATAAATAAAGAATTATAGTTCTATGGCCACAGAAGATATATTTACAATTATTTTACCCATGAAACCATAAAAAACATTCAGTATGAGAAGCACAGATTCCAATAAACTAGTTTACAATGAAAATGGGCTTTATCAGAATTGGCCCTTATGCTATCAAAATAGAATGTTGTCTTTTCAAAACAATTTCCAGATGAATAGCATATCATAATGTATATTTGCTAAGACATAAATAACTTCTGGAATGCAAAAAGTTGACAAGCATAGATAAAACTTGAGAATATGTATTACAAGTAAAGCATAAATTTTATGATCTACTGTTGCATTTATTTCTGTGCCTATATGACTGTCTACCCAGTATGGGATCTGAATGTTAAAATGATAATTTGCGTATGTTTAGAAACTAATGTTAGACTGAGTGAGTACATGACAGAAATATGTCATTGGCTAAAAAGCAGAAAAGAAAATTGAAGTATTGAAGCTAAAATAGACAAACAAATGCCAGCTCAGTTGTTCTACACAATGTGATTAATTGTTCAACAGTAAGAAGCAATCTGGACATATCATGAATGGAAATCAAATTAAAATGTTGAACATGTGCTTATTTTATGTTCTGTGTATGAATATTTTACTTGCATTTTATGTATACCATGCACATGCCTGGTGCTTGTGGGGCTAAGAAAGGGGAGTAAGATCACTGAGCACTGGAGTCTAAAGTGTGGGAACACCTAATATCAGTCCTGGGAACCAAATCTAGGTCTCTGCAAAAGCAATAATCACTCCTAGCAGGTGAGACTTTTGAGAACCACACAAAATTAATTTTAAAAATATGGCATGAATTCACCAGAGTATGGTAGTTTAGTTTTTATTTTTATTTTTTATTTATTATCCATTTCTTTACATCTCAAATTATATCCCACTTCCCAGTTACCTTTCCGACACCTCCCATTCCACATCCTCCCTCCTCACTCCTCTTTACCCATGTGAGAGTGCTTCCCGCCCACCCACACTCTTCTGCTGCACTTCTCTAGCATTCTACTACAATGGGGCAGCAAACCTCCCCAACACCAAGGGCCTCTCCTCCCATTGCTGTCAGGCAAGGCCATCCTCTGCTATGTATGTATCTGGAGTCATGGATCCCTCCAGGTACACTCCTTGGTTGGTGGTCTAGACTCTGGGAGAACTTGGTGGTGAGGCCAGCTTATGTGGTTCTTTCAATGGGGTTCCAATACTCCTCCACTTCTCCAATCCTTTTGCCAGCTCCCCACCAGGTTCCCTGAGCTCAGTCTGATGGTTGGCTCTAAGCATCTGCATCTGCATTGGTCAGTTGGGAGGTCCAGCCAGCAACTGAGTATGACAAATTTTAAAAACATAAAACTACATAAAATCTATCAATAGCAAATTTAAAAGTTTAGAGGATTATGATATAAGGAAAAATATAAAGGCAAGGCAGTTTGGGTCAGATAACTAAAACTATTTTTAGACATAGGAAATACAAAATGATGAACTGATTAGTAATCAAAGAAATTTCAGAAGTTAGACAAATAAGACCCATCATTTTCTAGACTCCTTAACACAATAACATATCTGCGTATTCAAAATGGCCCAGTAGGTAAGAACATTTACTGTATAAACAGGAAGACTCGAGTTGGCATCAGCAGTGCCCATATAGATTTGGACATGGTATATCTGTAACCCTAGTATCTGGAGTCATTACAAGATTATCACAAGAGCTTCCTTAAACAGTGAAAGTTAAACAGTGAGTTTCAGGTTCAATGAAAGATTCTGTGACAAAGGAATAATGCAGACAGTGAGAGAGGGTGATTTTTCTCTGTCCTGTGCATGTGTACACAGGCCTGAGTACACGCACTGTGCATATACACCCACATACACCAACTCACACACAGAGATAGAAATAACATATAATATATGCACATAAAATAATTTATATAATATATATGATATATTTACATGTACATATAATTCTTCAATGTTCAGTGGTTTTAATTATCAGCAGCCTTAAGTTTAATTTGGAGAAGTGAAAAATAATCCTATAAGAGAAATAATGGCAGAAAAATAAAATACAACATTACATGTGAAGTTTGCTTGTTCAGATGTCTATCTATGAAAGTATTTGTGAAGCAAGCCTATATATTGGTAATTATATCTGATTTGACCACATGTTTGTTTGGCATTGATCAATACACAAAAATCTACCAATTCCTATATAAAAAATTATATACATTTTATAAATTGGTTTCTATATTGTATAGTCATGAAATTTTAATGATATAATGAAAAACAAATCAGGAAGAAAAAGCAAACAATTAAAAAGGTAATTTAATACATGCTACTGTCTTTTATAACTATTGTGCTACTCAGTGTTCTATTGCTGAGTAGATCCACCATGACCATGACAACCCATATAAGGAAAACATTTAACTGGTATGTTATTACAGTTTCAGAGGTTTAGTCCAGTATTGTCATGAGTAGAAGCATGACATGACAGTATCAGGTAAAAATGGTGATAAAGTGGTAGCTGAGATTTATATATCCAGAACCAAAGAAAGCAAGAAGAGACAGAGATACTGGGTTTGGCTTGAACACTGAAAACTCAAAGCCCAACCACAGTGATACACTTCCTCCAACAAGGGCACACCTTCTCATCCCTGTCAAGTGGTGCCACTTCTGGATGGCAAAGCATTCAAATTTATAAGCCTATTGGGGGCAGTTTTATTCTACTCACCCCAACTATTCTGTAATATCACCTAAGTATTTTGCAGTAAGTTTAATGGGCAAAAACTGCATATGTATTTAGTTTGTGAGCACTTGGGTTTTGTCTAAACTTTGAATAACAAACACTGTTGCTTTCTAAACAAAACTTTAAGATTTTATTTTTGTCTTATTTTGTTCATATTCAAAAATTCCATTCATTACCTTCACTCCAGGAAATAATAAAATGAGACTGAAATATGCCACAACACACAGATCATTAATTTTGTCTTTGTTGTGTTTTTGTAAATACAAGAAAATTACTTCTTACTACTTGTGTAAGCAGTATACCTTTTCTGTTTTTCACATTTATTTGAAATTTTCCCAGTAGCAAGAAAAATATAATTAGATATTTAAATAATTAGACAAATACAACATTTCACATAATGAAAATGTTTCAAATACTTCTCTATTGTTTATTAAGGAATTCTAATACTGGTAGCTAAGATTATTTCTTACAAACAACAACTTGGTTATATAAAATTTGGAAAGAGAATAAGTGATTGTAGAATGATCAGCTCTAAATGGACACATACACCTCAGCTTCTGCTCCCAAAAGAGGTCACTATGGACGGGTGTTGCGTGTAGTTTTAAAACCTACTGCATTTGCCCAGGATGAGACAATGCTCTGGCCACTCTTAGCTTCCTCTGTGTTCTACCTGGCTTAGCTTTGAGAGGGGTCATGGTACCAGCCTATTCCCAAGACCTTTTGAATCCTCAGATAAAAGATACACACTCAGCTTTGTTACTTTATAACTTGCCTACTAGGCACAATTTCTGGGTGCAAATATCTGCCACCTAAACTTACATATTTATTATATCAGTTTCTACTTCTGCCCTAAACTTGGTGGCTTGTTTCACCTTGTCCTTGCCAAACATCCTTGGCCACTGTCCTGTAGCAGGTGTTGCAGATCCTGCTACACCCTCCGCCCCGGCCTTACAGGATTTTTGCATCCTTCTTCCTCCAAAGCATAGCAGAAAATGCCCCTTCTTTTTCCTTGCATCTGCCTTTTTCTGGAAATCAGAAATCCTACCTGTACCCTCTGCCCAAAAATTAACCACCCTTGGCCTTCTTTATTGACAATTCAAGAACCAATTGGGGAACAAGGTTAGCATCAGAACTTCCTCTTACAGAAGAGAAATCGGAGAAGATCTAGAGATGGTAAATGACTACAAGCAAATAATATCTTCTGAATTTAGCAGGGCAAGTTCACATAGGTACTTACATTGATTGAGGCCACACACACAAAACCTGTGCAACCCCAAGCCAGACCAAATCTCAGCGTGGAATAGGGGTTAGGGCCTGCAATCTCAAATCTAGCCATAGAGCAAAAATTCTTAGCTACTGGGAGATTTGGTGCTTAGAAAAGCAGTCACCCCATTTTAAGATGACCATCTGCAGGGGAACCCTACATATCCAAGGATATTTGGCTAGCACAAATTTGTCTTGAAGGGTATAAATAATAAACACACACACACATGTGGGTGGTAAGAGAAGGGGGGGTTGTATCTGGGAAAACTTGAGGGAGGAGGTAGTTATGGTCAAAACATATTGTATGAAACTCTCAAAGATCTAATGCATTTTTTTTAAGACAAGCATGTAGGTTGGTATACCTATAATTATAGCACTCTGGCAGTAGAGAGTGGAATGGTGGAGCTAGCTATATAACTAGGCAAGCCCATCTACTGATCTGCATAATTCACTGTGAGACCCTGCCTAGTTATTAATGATAGAGAGCAACCAAGACACCCAAGGTCAATTTCTGGTCTGCAAATGGTCTGGTGTTCATACAAAGTAGCCACACAAGGGAATACATATACACATATATACTCAAAACACATGCATGTGCACAGGAAGAATAAAGGTTAACTGTCCAAGGAAATACAATGTTACCATGTAATTTGGAAGAAGTCAAGTCAACAATCCAAAGGAAGGTATAACTGATGCAGTAGTTAATTGGTTCATTTCTATTAGTTAAGGAGACAAGAATGTGGTCCAGGAGGCTGTTTATAAACAGCCCATTAGACATAGTGAATAAACATTACACATGTTGAATAACATTCCTCTTAAAGTAATACCCTTAGTCATTTTTGTTGGTAAGTTTGTTACTGTTGGGTACTGGAGCCAATTTTTGTGCATGCTTACTCTACCATTGAGTTCAATTCTCAGCCATCATATGATTGGTTTGTTTGTTGGTTTGCTAGTTTAAATCTCATTGGGCTATCCTTGGGAGCATCAGGGTGTAATGACTGTATTTGAGAGAATTGGTTAAGAAAAAAGATAGCTTACTTTCAAAGCTTCTGATAATTACCAAATATAGTATCAAAGTATATGTGGGAATATGAAGCACTAACAACCTAAAGGATAAAGAAACAAAGGGACATAAAGTTCAGTGAGAATGCATGAGGTTGCTTTTGAAACCATTTGAAGTCATTGTCTGATGTCTCCTACTACATATTTTCACTGCTGTGAATATATCTTTTCTGCATTCACAACATGGTTGATATTTTATCATTAAGAACATTCAAGTCAGAAACAAGGTTGTTTCCACTTTGGGTCTGCTTCATTTGTTTTCTCCAAAGGGTCACAACCTTTCAAACATGAAGAGAACTTTAATTGTTTATACTTTTGGAGAAGCACCAAGGTCCTTGCACTTACAGCTAAGCACTAGGTGAACAGGAATGCTAAACACAAATGATTGTCTTTCACTGAGAAATGTGAAACTATTTTTCCACTCAGAATGCTGGGAATGGAGTTTGTTAAAGGCCTAGTGGCCTCTGGTATCTGTAAAGCGAGGCCATACCTAGCTTCTAAAAGCATGACTGAAGGTAGCTATAATTTAGGTGACATTTACATTATCTGTATGACCAAGAGCTCCCCTAAGTTCTACCTACAAGAACCAGAGAAGGCTAATATGACCTCTAATCTATCAATATGGTCATGATCAAATCAGATCTTCCCTAGGTCCTTAAGATAGATATTACATATAGTTTAACTCTAGAATCCATCTTCATGGAAGAAGTAACATGAACCTTGAGTTAAGTTTCGATGTAATTATGCCTCCCTGTGCACATGGAATTGTATTACACCAGGGTACTTTTTTTTTCAAATTTTACTGTACTTAAATATGTCTATTATAAACCTCCCAGTTTCAGACTCTGTAAGTTTGAACCCATACTCAATATTGAGTCATGTTGAACAAGATTTTCTTTTTACTACATGGAATTTTACCCTGCTGGCAATGATGGTCTCAGATTTTCCACAATATTTCAATAATTCTTTACCAAAGGCTGAAATATGTTATTTAATAAATTATAACTTTTTAAATTAATTATATATTTAAGATTAATAATTGTGAATACTTGTGCTACTTTGTGACATTAAGGAATGAAACATTTAAAAAGGATGGAAGAAATCTTATGGTGTCCAATCCCTAGGGCTATAGGCAATACTCAGTATGGAAGTTTTATATTTTAATCAATCTAGAATAACTTGAATTCTTTTTTTTCCTCAAAGTAAAACTGAAACAGAATTCTTTTCTTACAATGTATAAATGTATCGTATTTATTTCTATTTCAGAAAATAACCATTTGTTATGAAAAATCAATAAAAGTCAACCTGAAAGTTATTACCTGTGATGGTTAGTGTTGTCCATTTAACAGAATCTGTCATCACCTAAGGAACAAGCCCACAGGCACATCTATAAAGGATTATTTGTCCTCTGGGGATGTCCAAAGAAATAATGTTGATTATGTTAAGGGAAGTAAAAAGACTCAAAGAGTTACGTTCCTGAACTGTATAAAAACTAGCTGAGTACAAGAACTCATCTCTCTGTTTCTTAACTTGGATGGAATGTGACAGCCTCAAATACCTGGTGCTGTGACTTTCCTGGCAGAATGGACTGGACTTTAACCATATACTGTGAGCCAAATACATTCTTTTTCTCTATGGTAACTGTCTCAGGAGAACTGCCACAGAGACAGGAATAGTAACCAAGATTTTACCCAAAAAGAAACAAATGTAATAGAGATAAATTGCATTAGATTTGCATTCAAGTTCTGGACTATTGAACCCTATTGGTCAGATATCTAAAATTTGTGATCCAAATTCGTGATTTTGCAGCAAATACACGTTTGGATGATTGCATAGAGAGAATGTAAAACGTGTTAAACTCTAAAACAACTAGAGAGATAAACCAGAGGAAAAAAAGTGTGCACTAGGAATTTTGCCACTCTAGTTTGTTAGCACAGATAATAAGCAATATGTATTTCCTAAAAGAATAAGGAAATGAAGAAATATGTAAATTTTGAGATACCCAAGTGCCTCCTGCGTTTATGGATCCACTAGTATTTCTTCATGCATGCTATGTCTGTTCAGAAAACCGAAGTACATTTGACAAATGAAATATTCACAACTGCTTTTTGAGGACAATGAAATAAACCAGAAATGATTTTAAGTGGGTTATCAGTGGACTTAAATCTACTCACACATTGTATTAGTAAGACATGTCTGCCACTTGCATCACAAGAATGGTACACTCTAAGCTGTGGCTCAGAATCACTTCTCTGTACTGTCTTTACTGCACAAACTTCCATTTTCAATACACACAACATAAATATGATGTACTTTTATGAAATATAAGATGATACACAAAATATAGAATAAAGCACCTTAAAAATTGTAATTCTAAGATGCAATAGAATTATTATTCTCTTCAAAAATTAAGGATATTATACCATAAAATAAAATTTAAAACTTAATATTCTGACTATATAGACTACTTTTAAAGTGTACTCTTCTGAATATAATATTTTATAACAGAAACTGTTGAATTAAAAAATACAATAATAATTAAATGTCTGCGTTGTTATTCTAATGGTAGCCTTTTTGTTATAATATGTTTCAGCTCTTATGTATATTATATTTTCATATTTCAAATTATGATGTTTATACTGTTTTAAACTTCTATAATTTTATACTAAACTCAAAAAATGTACCACTGAATGCATTTTAATGAAACCTCACATCACTATATGTACTGAAACATTTATTTCCTCCCAATTGTGAGATATTTATTTTATAACTCTTAAGGTTATTTATAATATGCTAATGTGGATGTGGATATTTACATATGAGTTGCTTTCTACAAATAACTGATAATTTCTTTGATATATATATATATAATAAAATGATATAAACTATAACTAAAAGTTAGTAGTTACAAGTTGAAATGCATCTTTCTGTTCTAAGCAAATAATTTTACATGTTCATTTATTATATGATATATATATCATTTAATATTATTTTATATATCTGTTCTACTTCCTAAATTATAGACAATTTATTTTGTATAAAGTATTTTAAATGTATGATATGTAGGTGATACAAAGTTTAATGATTTAAAACATTATTTAAAAATTCCCTTGCATTTGAAAAATCATTGTATTTTTCATGAAGTACAGTAAAAACAGAGCAAATTCAAAATAAAATATAGTTTGTGGTTGTTATTTTTTTGATCCTTTCTCCTGGCTCCACAGAAAAGGTAAAATCTAGGTAAATTATTAAGAATCAAGTCCATATACCCTATAAAACATTGTATTTCAGTTGCTTAATAAAAATATATTATTAAATACAAATGAATTTAAGAATTATTAACAATGAAGTCTTTCTATAGCACTTCTATTAATCCAAACATTTACCAGGTTGCAAAAAGTTGAAAAAATGGGAAGAACTCCCTCATATTGTGAAGAAAATTTAAAATAGTCTTAATTGTAGAGATTAGAATGATATTAAGTTATATGAGCCACTAACTATAACTGTAAGTGATACTAGGAATTTAAAAGATATGTGTCTCCAGGTATCCATTCCTATGCAACATCCAACAAATCAATGAAATAGCTATCATCAAAATCTGGTTGAAGCTTTATAATGAAAACCTCTAGGGCATTTCCAAACTGGCAGGACAGAAAATGACAAGGGATACATCATTTCAGGATGTAAAACCCAATAAAGAAAAAGCAAGAAGAAATAAAAACTTAGAATTGGGTGGTTAAAGACTAAATAAGAATGCCTATTTGAACTAAACAAAATGGAACATTTCTGCTCCATCTCTAGAGTTATAAACAAAGTAATTAAGCAAGCTGTTATTGTCGAAAGTAGTAATATCATTTAGATATAGTGGGAAACTATATGGTGCATATATTTTAGTGATAAATAAGTTTCTTCTTAATAATGTTACTATAGTTTTCTGGAGCGGTTCTGCACATCAAACTTATAGAAATTGAATTACTCACACCCCCCCCACTGACAGTTAATCAAAACAATACAAGTAGGACTCAAACACAGCTGTCCGAACTCTTGACATACTTGTTTACTTGTAAACCAATCTCTAAAGCAAAGAAAAAAATACGTACAATACAACTTCAAAACACTTAGTCAGGATAATAGATCAGTCTAAAGCCCATGTTTCAAGGTAGCAGACCCCTCAAGTTTTCTTCAAAATAAACATTGCATTTAATACCTAGTATTTAATCATTCTAAAAATAGGCTTCAGTGTTTGATCTAATTTATTAGCTAAGATCAGTCAAAACCTTTTCTACTTCACTTACTTCAATTTCTCTGCATTTTAATACTAAAGTAATACAAATAGAAGATTGAAGGTGAATAATCTATGATTATTGTTTGATCTTTTTTATTGGCACACACACACAGAGTCTGTATAGTCTAGGCTCTCCTCAGCTTTTCCTCAGGGTTGAAATTGCAGGCATTCACAACTCTTTGTGCCCACATTTTTTTTTTATATAATGTATTTTTTTTTTTTCAAATTGTAATTTTTGCTTATTCACACAGGGGTTATAGACACAAAAAGGCAGGACATGGGGAAGGGGATGACACTGGAGCGTGAGTGTTCAGGGGTAATACAGATATCTTGCAGAACTGGGTATCAGCTGGGACAGGTCGCTAGGACTCTGCCTATGATTCACTTGTCCTTATCTAAGTTGGTATTATCTGCAAAGGCTACCTATTTACAAGGTCTATGACTACTCAGACTGGTAAATTTCCACAAAAGCTGCCTGTTTACAATAGCTTATAGCCAACTGTTTCAATGTTTTTCCACAGAGACCCAAGACTTGGTGTTAGCATACATGTATTACAGGCCTATTGCTGATTTTAGGCCTATGGCTGATTTTAGGCCTTCATTGCATAAGCAGGGATGCCCCAGACATCTCCTCCCTTCTCTAAGTATAGAAGGGCTGTGGTGATTCTAATCTTATGAAGGTGGGGATAGAGGCCTGATCTCCAGTGATTGAAGGGGACCTTGTAATGGCTCCAGTCCCCCTGTCGTTGTCCAGTGAGTGCCCACATTTTAAAATATCCATAAAGCTACAAGCTATTTAATTATTTTATATTTTGCAAGAAAAATTTAAATCTATAATATTTTTGCATACTAATTCAAAATAGAAGAGGCATTCTGTGGATTTAATACTCGTGTGTGTGTGTGTGTGTGTGTGTGTGTGTGTGTGTATGTGTGTGTGTGTGTGTGTGTTTTCTTGAATTTTTTGTTGTTTAAGACAGGGTCTCAGTAACCCAGAATAGCATCAAACTCACTATAATGTCTTGGCTTGTCCTTAGCTTGAAGGACAGCAGGATTGGTGACAGTTGTGAATAGGAATGCAGAGAGGCCTTCCACAAGAGATTAGACTGTGGCTTTGTAGGCCATGACCTTTACCACCAAAGTATTAGAAATACAGACAGGCATGTATTACCAAATCTAGCTATCTTAATAAGTAAACAAAATATCTACTGTGGGGCTGTGGACCATAAGAGGAAGCCTAGTAATGTTGAGCTAAAGACTTGAAGACCCAGAGACCCTGAAAGATTTTTGCCTGCTCCTGGCACCAGGCCAAGACAATAGGAAAAGAGACACAGGTAGGCTCAAACCAGAGTTCTCCATGCTATTGTGGTACCTAGAGGGCCTGGGGGCTTAGCCAAGAAGCTTCCCTTCTGAGACATTCCTCCCAGAAAACAGTATTCAATCTTAGGCCCATGCTGAGAAGTTGGGTATGGTTTTTCACATCCATTTTCTACCATGACAATAAACTGGATCCATGAACTGGGACTTTTTAAGGAGATCCATCTTGGGGAGCCATGGAGAAGGTCATGGCCTACAAAGCCACAGTCTAATCTCCTGTGGGAGGCCTCTCTGCATTCCTATTCACAACTGTCACCAACCCTGCTGTCCTTCAAGCTAAGGACTCCCCTCACTTGGACTAGCCTGAGCTCTCATTGTCTCCTGCCCCCTACCCTTGCCTGCTAGATGCAGCCCAAGGGCCCTCACTCTGTTCTAAGCTCTTCTGGGACTCCCAGCGGCACCTGAATGGTCAAGAGCCTGAGAAACCCATCACCCAGGGTCTCACAGCAGGCCTGGGGACCCAGAAGCAGATCTGGCCTTCCTATGTCTCATTCTGCTGTGCTTTTTCACCCCCAGAAAAGGATCTCAGCACTTCCCTAAGACCCAATACCCACTATGCCACACTGGTGGCAGCGTGAGGTGAACACAGCCAAGCTCCTGATGTCCTACTACCCAACTGGCCTGGCCCTGTGGCTGAGCAGAAGGTGGACACACAACCCTACAATCTACAATGTAAATTTACGCTGTTGAAGAGAAAGTTTGTTGCTTTAATTCATTTGAGAGGGCTCCCTTTTTCAGTCATGTTGAAGTCTCACTCTCCCTTAACTCAGTCTCAGTCAAAAACACTACTCTCAGTCTTTCATCTCATGGACATACCTTTCCCCAAGACCCTTCATTGAAGAGACTCTTCCTTTCTCACTGTATCTTAGCATTTTTGAAAGTCAGATGATGGCAAATTTTGTGATTCATTTGTAATATCCATTTTTTTTCCAGTGGGTAATTATATCTATTTCACATTGCCTGTTCTCATTACTAGAGCTTTCTTTCATGTCAGGTAGTATGATGAAACTCAGCTTTGCTCTTTCTGTTATGAATGGTCTCAGTTCCTTTTTTTTCCTAGGGCTTTTAGGATACTTTTTTATTTCAATAGAAATTGATTGAATCTATCGATCCTCTCTTTGTTAGGGTTATTCTGCTTACATTCCCATATCATGTTCATTATTGAAAGAATTCAGACAGGAACTCAAATGGAGAAGAAACCTGGAGACAGGAGCTAATGCAAAGGGCACAGAGGAGAATCTGTTTACTGGCTTGCTCAGCATGGTTTCTTATAAAATCCAGGACCATCAGTCCATTGATGGCAACAATATCCACAATGGCCTGGTCCCTGCTTTTTCAATCACTAATTAATAAAATATCGTATACTTGGATCTCATGGAACCCTATTCTCAATTGAGCTTTTCTCCTTACAGCTAATGTTAATTAGCTTGTGTCAAGTTGCTGTAAATCTATCCAGAACAATTGACTTGTTTTCAATTTGATACACAGACACATCACTGTTAAAACATAACCTTGGTGTTCTTGTTCTTCCTCAGGAAGATTCCTATCAGCATTACATTAACATTCCAAATTTTAAAATCTCCATAGTCTTTAAAAATCCAAATACTTAAAAATTTGGTCTTTAAATTTAAAATGAAAACTTTACATTCAAAGTCTCTCAACTGTATACTCCTGTTAAGTCAAAAATAAAAACCCTTTATTACTTCAAGAAGGAAGAACCAGATCACAGTCACAATCTAACAAAATTAAAATCAAATTTCAATGGCATAAATAATCCAATGTCTGGGATCAAGTTACAATCTTTTGGAATCCTCCAAAGGGCTTGAGTCACTTCCATGACTCTGTCTTCTGCAGAACACAGAGATTGTCTTTTATTCTCAGTCCAACTGCACTCCATACTTACTGCTGTCTTTTGTGGTCAGGTTATCATAGGTACATCTCCAAAAGGGCTGTGGCCCTTTGCTACAACTGGACGTCTCTTTCACCAATGACCTCTCCTGGCCTTTCACAATGCCAAGCCTCAGCTTCTCTCCATGACCTCCTCATACTTTCAAATGCAGTGCCATCTGGGTGGCTCTTACACTGCTACATTGGGCTGTCAACAGGAATCACAAGTTGGCCATTTCTGGAAAACAGCTCCTGTGTGCTGACCCTGAGGAAACACTTTCCAGAAGACTCAGAGAACTGATGATGGTCTTTTCTTCATCTTTAGCTAAAGCTGAGCAGCAGCATCTCAGTAAAAGTCAAGGCTTTACTTCAGTGTTTCTTGTTAATCACAGACGACTCTTCAGCTTCAGCTGACCATAGACTACAAATTCTTCACACAAAATGGCTTGGCAGAGTCTTCACTCCCCTCTGAAACTTCACAAGAACCCCCTCCATTGTCTTCACTGCTTAGCTTTTATCCTATTATCTCTCAAACTCCTACAAAACAACCTAATAAGCTCTCAACCCTCAATAACTTTCCTAGCCCAAAGTTCCAAAGTCTTTACATGATCTTTCCCAAGACAGCGGGGTCATGTCTGTCACAACAATATTCTACTCTCCTGGTTTCAACTTGTCTGATTTAGAGTTATTCTTGCTGTGATGAGACCCCATGACTGAAGCAACATGGAAGGAAAAGGTTTATTTGGTCTTCACCTCCATATGACAGAGTTCATCATTGAAAGTAGTCAGAAAGGGAGCTCATATGGCAGGAACTTAGAGGAAGGAGTTGATATGAAAGCCATGGAGTGGTGCTGCTTACTGGCTTCCTCAGTCTGCTTTTCCCTTGAACCCAATACCAATAGTACAGGAATAATGTCAATTATAATGGACTGGGACCTCTGTATCAATCACTGAGAAAATGTCCTACAGCTCAGTCTTATGGAGATTTTCTCAACTGAGGTTCCTTCCGTTCAGATATCTCTATCTTGTGTCAAGTTGGCATAAATCTAACCAGGACAGACCACATTGGATAGCATGGACATTTTAGCAGTATTAACTAATCCCATCTAGTGTCATAAACTCAATTGCTTTCTCTTTTATGTTTTATATATTTATCAATGTATTGTGTCTTTCTATGTATAGATCTTTACATCCTGCTGTTTGTATGAAATTATCTTAATATTATTTCAAATTTAAATTAAACTATTTGCTATTCTCTTCATTCTTTTCAAGTAGTTATTTTACAAATAGCTAATGTTTTTGTTGATGTTGAGAAAGAAATTTTGATTGATTTTTTTAATTTATTTCTTTTGTCTGGTTGCTTTAAATCTTCTTTACTAACAGTGGCATCTTTTTCTTATTTCATACCTTGAATTAACTTAGAAAAATACCTTTCAACAGTTTTTTTTTTAACTCCATGGTACATGAGTCTATTGCGGGTGAATTTATATGAACATACTTTGTTTACTCATGGCTTTAAAGGAAATCAGAATTTTTTTCTTTATGTTAAGGAGGTCTTACAGCGCTGGCTGAGTAGTGAGCATTTTATTAACAGTTAGAGGGATGTTATGACTTTGCAGTTAAAATGTTTGTTGCACACTCAAGAAGAATTAGTTTGCATGCCCAGGTAAATGCTCTGCAGGCATGTTCCCTATCTTGTAAAGATGAGAAATAACATACTCAAGGTAAGATGACTAATAACACTAATTATATCTGCTAGCTATGGAGTTTATTGGATGACCCTACTACCTTGAATAAAGTAGAACTCCAAACTTACATCTCACTGTCAGAGTACTGTATGCACTCAAACACATGTAAACTCATACCCACAGAAAATCATCAACACCTGTGGAAAAACACATGCACATGAATGTATATAAAAAAAATAAATCTACAGGTCATTACTTAAATTTATTTTCCTTGCTTGTCTCTATTGAAAATTTTAAGTATTATAACTATTTAATACCATTGATAGAAATTAAACATACTTATGCATTGTGTTTATGATTTTTTTCTATCAAATTCTAGTCCTCAAAAAACTAGTCATTTCGAATACGATTTTTTTTTTATTTCCTGATTCTATGGCAGGTAATATATTTTAGATGATTATTTAACATTCTAGTTCCCTTTGACTACAGATATTTTGAGCATAAAGGATAAGAACATTGTATTTTGTATTCATGCAAATTTCTCAAGCAAAAGGTTATTACCTATTATGCGTTATGAGTGAAAGAAGCTGATGCACACAACATAACAAAAATATATAAGCAGTTAATACACATGAAGTCTCACAAAGCAGTCTCCTTAGTAGCCAGATGTTTCCATTCATTCTGGTATGTAGTGGTAACTTTTTGACACTATTTTTACAATCACAGACATTCATAACTTGTAACTCAATAACTCTGATTCTGGTCTTTACCCAACATAATTGTCCACATTACACAAAGGACTTCAGATTTAATACTTTCATGTAGTTTACAGAGGAAAAATGTATACATTTCTTTCTAGTCAAATGGGTAAGCTGTAGCGTGTTTACAATGATAGTGAATATGTACTCTTATTTTTATATTAAATGAGATTGGTTTAATAATCATAAAAGTTAGTGAAAGGAATTATCTATGCAGAAATCTGTATGCATTGCATACAGATATGTATGATATCATCAAGTACACAGAATGTAAAGGAGAGAGATATGATAAAGATATCTACATTGTGAAAGCTTGGGAGTGAGTCTATGGCTCATAAGGATCACTTCAGATGCTGTGAATCAACCAGTGACCTGTGCAAGGCAGGCAAGTCGTCTACTACTGAGCTAGCTGTTCCTTAACATAGTAACAAATTGCAGCAAATGTGGAGTAAACGAAGTCTTTGAATGGGATGTAAAATTATATTATAAATTACTGACCTATTTTTAAGCTATAATTATGGTATACATTTCTGTACTTTTGTGTATGTTAAATAATAAGGTTATATCATATGTTTCTAAATATATACCGAGAACAAGCTCTTCACACATTTTCATTACTTCTGTTTCTATATGTCTATTACTATATCAGCATTGAAAACTATCAGTAAATACATTGCTGTTAATTTGAAACTGTAAATATTTGATTTTGCAATTATTCAGCAAGATTGTTGTATTGAATTTGAGAAATGTAAGATGTCTTTGTACTTTTTCCACCTAATTACTTAACCGTTGGAGATGCCGACCACTACTGTGGAATGGCAGAGCATAGGCATGGGCTTCAATATTTGACTACTTGAGTGATGTCTGATGCACTGCAAATGATAATGAAGAGAACATAGAGTGATAAAATGATGAAAATGAGTTGAAATTTAGTGTCATTCTTCATTATATTGTAATCCTGCCTCCGAGTGTGTGTGTCCTGAGATAATAGTCTTCTTTATTTTGCTGGATCCTAGAAATCAGCCTTGAACTCTTAGCCAGACTTTCCTCACATGTCACAGCACTCCTTACAAATATAGATAAAATACAGTAACTCATGGTTTTCCCCCATGCTTACAACACTGTGACCATTGATATCAGAGATATATGAAAATTTTCAACACTACATGAAGCAAGAAATCAGTTCTTTGGCATTAAACAATGGCTGAATAACCTCTAAGTTGGTACTATATTGTGCATCATGTGATATCATCAGATTCCACAGGTAGAGGTCTCAGTCCTCATGAATGTCCCCATTTCTGATATATTTTGGCCAAACACTCATAGCACAGATTCCAGAAATTCTCTACTGAGAATAAATTACATTTATCAGAGTAGCTAATAGCACTATTTTATGTTTTCTCATTTATATAATACAACATATTTCACCCAAAATACTGACGGAATGATACATAGAATGAGATTATGTGTAGAGATGTGGAACTACATGGATCTCTAAGGAGTGATCAATTGTAACTCTTTATCTAAGTGATTAAATAAGAAGTCTTGTGAAAATTTCCCCATTTACACTAGCTTGTCAACTGGCATGATCATCAATGCAAATCTTGCTTAGATAGGTATGTTGTTGTTTATGGATACAGTTTTCATGGCCTACAGAGAAGATACATGCTCACAGCAGATATCCTACTTCTCTGGCTCTTCCAATCTTACCTCCTTCTCTTCTTTGCTCTGCCCACTTCATAGTGCCTGTGACCCACTATTCCTGTTTTAGAGCTTCTTGATGTCCTATGCCATGGTCAATTCTCACTTTCCAGTTTCTGAGGTTATTCCAGATCACATATACACATTTAATGAAATGGACTCAGAATTCAGAAATAAGAGAATATATACAGTGCTTACCTTTCTAGGTGTTACCTCACTCAATATAATATTTACTAGCTCCATACATTTTCTTGAAGATTTCTTTATTTCACTTTTCTTTACAGCTGAGTAGAATTTCATCCTATATATGCATAAAATCTTCACTGTCTTCTAGCTAGTTGAAAACATTCTCATTTTGTATCCATTGCAAATAGATCTACAATGAAAGTGGCTGAACTAGTTTCTTTGGGGTGGCATATACAGTCAGATGTTTGAGGATATGACAAAAAGTGTTATGGCTAGAATTGGCAGATCTGTTTTACTTTTTACAAAATGCTCCAACTATTTTTTCCAGAGGGGCAGTGTCAGTCTGAAATCTCAGCACTGAATGACGTGTTTCCATCCCTCCCACTACATACTCAACAACTTTTTATTTCAGTTGTTTTCTTGATTTTTAACCATTCGGACTAGGGTAGCAAGATATTTTAGTGTAGTTTTACTTTGTATTTCTTAACTGCCAGGAATACTTTTTAAATATTTTGAGTAGAGCAAAGAACTGTCTTAATCATTGTTCTATTCCTGTGAAGAGACGCCATGACTATTGCAACTCTTATAAAAGACAGCATTTAATTGGGGCCACAATTATAATCCCGGTGAGAAGCATGGTGTCATATGTGGTGTTTGAGCAGTACATGAGAGCTACATTCTGATCATGGGCAGCAGCCAGAAACAGACTTTGCCTGGCAGGGGCTTTTGAAACCTCAAAGGCCACCTGCACTGACACAAATCCTCCAGCAAGGCCACACCGCATAATCCTTCAAGTCTTTTCAAAGAGTTCTACTTCCTGGTGACTAAGCATTTAAATAAATGAGGTTATGGGACTATTTTTTAATTTTCCTTTTTTCTTTTATTGGATATTTTATTTATTTACATTTCAAATGTTATCCACTTTCCCAGTTTACTGTCCAGAAACCCCCTATCTCACCCTCCTTCCCCCTGCTTCTATGAGGATGCTTCCAAACCCACCAACCCACACCCACCTCCCGCCCTGGCATTCCCCTACACTGGGGCATCTAGCCTCCCCAGAATCAAGGGCCTCTCCTCCAATTGATGTCTGACAAGGCCATCCTCTGCTACATATGTGGCTGGAGCGATGAGTCTCTCCATGTGTACTCTTTGGTTGGTGATTTAGTCCTTGGGTGCTCTGAGTGGTCTGGTTGGTTGATATTGTTGTTCGGCTCAGCCAATAAAGGCTAGGCTCATAAACAAAAATATGGGACTGTTCTTATATAAACCTGCCACAGTAGCTGCTAGTGACCAACTTTTTATGGCTTTCAACTAGCCCATGAGGAATGAGGGATGAGCTGACAAATGAGGTATAAGCCTGCTCTGCAAGCTTTGACTTCCATATTACCTTCCAGCACTGTGCTATGCTGGGCTCTCAGTAGAACAGAGGGTGCCTCAAGGAGCAAACACACAAACCCCTCTGTGAAGTGTTAAGTACTTTTTTCTCACATGTCACTGCATTGATAACTCTTCCCATCCCTTTAGTGTTTTCAATATTATCTGCAATTAATACGCATTTGACTGTGATCTGAGTGTAGTCTTATGCTTTGTGCCAGCATAGGTTAACGCAACAAACTGAACTGCTGAATCGAGGTCAACCAAAATTAGCATCTCACACATAAAAACCGCTTTGTATTCTCACTCATTCTTCTGACTCTTATGAACTCTCATTGCCATTAATTTTAGCAGAATACATGTCTAGCAGACAGTTTTAACCTCTAATACCTGTGGCAATGCTAGCAATGATGCTCAACCTTCCACAATGGAACAAAAGAAAAACTGTACACCGATCTTAACACAGAATGCTTAGGGAATACATTGTGCTGATTTCTTTTTATAGCCTTATCAACTCCAGCTAAGAACCAAAACAGTGCTTACAGAATGAAACGGGGAAAAAAATCACTGCTTTCAAGGGGAATTAATTCTACTGAACAGAAAGTTTTCTTGAACTTTCCTGCTCAACTAACTGAATAAGCCTAGTGTCCTGCTGAACTAGCCTTGTCTCGACCTAAGCTGGCCTCGTGGATCAAGGTCTGGAATTCTGAGTCTTGCTTGAACAACCCCAAGGCCACATGTCCTGTATTTTACAGGATCACATTGGATCCCTTAAATATACAAAGTAGCATTTTTGAAGAAGCACATAATGTGTATCACATTCACTGATCAAAATTGAATGCAACCAAATACTTAGGGATTGGTAGAAATGTTTTGCCTTTTGATAACATTTTCAGTTCTTGAAGTTCACAGTGTGTACAATAATATAATGACAATCCAGAATATGGTACTCACAGAAATACTCTGGTTTTGATGGAATGCTTTGAAATTATGAATGGACAAATGGCTATAATATCAGGAACTCATCCTCATGGGAAATGCACATGAATGAACTTAGAAAACTTTAGAAAATCAGCATCAGTTCAAAGTTGGCAATTTTTAATATTTCTCGGTACATTTTGTTTTTCAATTTTCAATAGGATTCAGTATCATTTTTCAACATGATAATAATCAATTTAGGCAATAGGTATAGCTGATATATTATAAAATATATTTTACAATTCTAAGACACACTGAAGATCAGGAAAAACAGATTCTAAAATTCCTTTCTAGAGTATATTCATGTTTCTGGATTATACATAAGGGATACTATTGTTTTTGTATTTTTAACATTTTTAAACCAAATGAAATTGGTGAATTTGACCTATTTTATCTACACTGTGAAGCATGCCAAAACTGCCATTGAATTAAAAGCCAGAAGCCTGAAACCAGAAGTCAGGTTGATGCTATGTCTATCAGTTAAGGTATATGTCCTTCATCAATACATTTGTGATCTCTGAGGATGACCCTCATGCTAGAATGAGAATATGAATAGAGCTCTGTTAGATAGCAGATGTAAGAAGGAAGTGAAAGGAAAATGTAATTATTCCTCTACCTGGGAAGTTATGCATTTACAATGCTTGGCAGTGGGGAAAAATAGCAAGTTCAACATTAGCCTTATGGTTAGGCCAACAAGGGAAATGTTCTCTCTGAATATATTACACAGACATTGACCGTTATACATGGTTATAACCTTGTGCCTCCCATACACATGGAAGATAAAATGCCATCTTGCTATTGTTTCTCCTCTCTGATACAATCTAAATCATGAATCCTAGCCCTTCCTATATTATTCCGCATGCTGCATGTATATAGCTCAAAATAAAACAAAAGCAATTCCTCCATTGGTACTTACTTGGTTTGCTGTTTTAACAAAATGTGCTTTGGATTACAAATTTGATCTCTGCTTTCCTGTTTATTTCTCATATTTAAGAGATCAGGAACAATGAGACATAATGCACATAAAAGAACTAAGTATTGAAAAAGTAAACTAAAACATTAATCATCATTTCATGGAATTTAATATGGTTATAATAATACCACTAGAGCTGTTAAAATTGGAATGCTTAATTTATCTGTGAAATTCTATTAGCTCTTTTTTATGGTTTAGAACAACATGACATCCATTTTCATATAGATATATGCAAGCTGAAGAGCTGAAGAAGGTTGCTATAAGAACTGTCTTTAAATTCTGAGGCTAAGCTAGACCTCTTAAGTTCAAGGCTAGCCTGATCTACATAGTGAGATCCAGAACTGCTAGTTCTATGTAGTAAGACCTTGTCTCAAAACATGAATAAATAAATAAATAAATAAATAAATAAATAAATATTCAAGCAAATAAATCATTAAGCCTAAGATTTCAAGCAGATGTTATTTTTTAAAGAATGATGTTATTTTAAACTAAGAGTTTTAATTAGATTGTTTTATACCAGAAGTGAAGCTAACAAGTTGAATGAAATTTTGCTTCTGGCGTCTGCTGCCATTTTTAGTACGTGATTAGTTATTTTCCTCTTCCTGTGAATGTTTGACAGACTCTCAAAGGATGAATCACAATTTCGAGCTGCTGTCACTTCATCTCTTCCAAAAAGGGGAACCTGGAAATCATTCCAGCAAACCCAAGAACTAAATTCTGAAAATGCCTTCAGGGATTTGACAGAAGTATTTAGCAATCCAAAAATTACAGCAATCTGTCACATTAACTTTTTAGGAAAGGTAGGCTGCTGAAAAGTACACATAGTATTTATAAAAACATACCCAAATGAGAGTATCTTCTTGAATATATAAAATCACATCTGCTTCTGCAAGAATTGAGCTCTACTTGGACTTGACTTCTATTAAAGATAGGACAGGACTCATTAATAATCAGAAATATATTATTAAGAGTATATTTCATTATACATATATATATACATATATATGTATATATATGTATATACATATATGGAGAGAGAGAATGTGAGTAGATAAGAACATTTCTAAAAGTTATTACATTATATATAATTCAATTAATATATTACACATTGCTGTGTGTATTTGTTACCAAAAATACAGTACTGTATGCATAGATGTATATTCAAGAATTTTGTTTACAGCATGATGTGGCCTTCAAAACCAGCACTAAAAATGCAGGTATATAATTTCTTACATATATGTGTATACATATATATAATACACATACACACACATATACACAGTGTACTGGCCAAAATGCAGAGAAGCTCTCTATAATGATAGTCATTTAAGTGTAAAACCTCAAATTATAATGTTAAACATATTAAATTATTTATTATGATGATTTCTGCTCAATAATTTAATATGAACAACAAATTTAATATTAGAAAACTATCATTGTATAAGTATCATGTTTAGTTGGAGTCACTTTTTTTTAATCCCACACAATCAACTGATCTGTACTAGTACAAGGAAAGTAGAAATGTTTAATTATATTACAATTTTAATTAAAAATAGAGAAATGATGACCACAAACTTAGCCTATGAGTCAATTGTGAAACTTAATAATATGTCTTAAGAAGTGAGAGTGGAAAGGCCCTGAAGGTAGAGCCCAGGAGTATGTAAATATGTGAGGGTGGAAGGAATGAGTAAGAATTATAATACAGATGAAGAATACTAAAATTTTTTGTCTGTTTATGTGTTTTCAGAACAGCATTCTCTCAATGATTTTTCTTGGCCTGCTTTATATTTTAAACAAAAAAGTCTGATTCAAGGACCTGCTTTATGTCTGAAAATCCTTCCCTTTGAAATCAATGCCACTTTCTTTTATCAATATATGTGTATTTAAATGAATACTCATGTAATTTATTAAGTCATTTATTTTTACCCATGACATCCTGCTATCATAATAGGTATGGGGTACAGACGATGAGCAATGTAGGGGCTTTCTCTCCTAAAGATGCTCATGTACTGTTTGAGTGAGACAAATAATCCCAAGACAAGATGGCAGAAATGATGTGATTGGGTTCCATGGGGTGGTAAGGTGTACTTAGCAAAGCAAACAACCTTTTCCCTACTGAAGACAATCCTATCTGTAAATGAGATTACAAATGTCAACTCAAATGTGAATCCTAAAGTTGAATACAATGGAGATAAAAGTAACTGAACACTTACAGAAAGATAGAATGGAGACTGGTCCCCAAGGTAACTTATTTCCTAACACATTTTTTTTTAAGATCAACAGTGAGATCTTAAGGATTTTAAGAGGTCAGCATAATATTCACCTCCTATACAGATGGCAGTTGGAGTGAATCTAAAGTTGCCCTTGCAAGACTTTCTCCATGATTGTCCTCTCATGGCTTGTCCTGAAAGCTCTTCACCTCTCTCTAATAGAACACAAATGATTTTTGCAAAGGCTTACATTCTCATTAAAATCATCTTTATTACATTTTAGCACATTTCTTTATTGTACTCCTGTATATCTGTGGGGGTATACACCTGCTGTAGCATATGTGTGGAGATCAGAGGACAGCTTCTGGAACTTCAGGCTTTCCTTCCAACACGAGTCCTCAGAATCATCCTTAGGCTTTTTGGCAGGTCGCTTTACCAACTGTGCCATCTAACCTGTCCCCATTTAAATTTTCCATAGTTCATATTGTACTCTACATTTCCCACTGACTAAATAAATAGACGTTATTCTTTAAGGCCTATGGGGATACAATGCATATCAGGACCCTTTTAAAGTTAACAAACATTCTAGTACTAGAATGAATGTCTCAATTTCATTATCCACAGAGCAAAGATAGAAACTTTCTTAAATATTTAATGAAAAGAATTGATGAAATACATTTGAAAGTATATTATAAGGGTCCTAGGATATTGTCAACACAGATAATGTTAATTCTTGCCAGTAATTGTATGAGTTTATAGGGCTAGTAACTTCTACCAAATATAAATGGTTCTAAAGATAGATTTTAAAATGTACTAGTGTCTTCTCACAACAACAGTTATAGATATATTTTACAGGAACAACCATGTATACATGTATTTGAACAATGTACTCTTTCCTAAATGTTGTTCTTGCATATCAGACATTTCTTCATACTAGCTTCTCAGTCAGTCTCTTGAGTTCTATTTTCTGAGAACTGAATTTTCCCAGACCCAAGTAACTTGCAGATTTTATATATTGCTAACATATTGCTGCATACTCTCCCACTCAACTGAAATGGACCCTTTCTTTCTATTTGTAGGACATTTCCCATAAAATACTTTGAAAAGGAAACTATGTAAGCAGAGATTGGGAAGCAGAAACAGTTTGAGACTCATCCATTCTGAATATTATGAAACATATTCACGTGCAATTTATGTGCATATATATATATATATATATACCTACATACATAGTATTATTTATATATATAAGGTATAGCAATATGAAATACAGACAGAACAATAAACAGGTTTTTTTGTCTGAAGTTATCCAGCTTATTATTATTAACAGGATTTATTTATTTTTCATTATTAAATGGCTAATGTGTTCCAGACATTGCTATAAATATCAAATTATAGAAGTAAATGAAAACAAAAAACAAGAATCACTGTTTGGTATCAGGAACAGTCACTGCAGTAAAAATATGAATGCAGAAATTTTCCATGAATGGTGATCTCAGAAAAGGAATATGTGAGAAAAGGACCAGGGGAGGTGTAATGTAGCAGGTCTTTGAGGCAAGATAGAACAGGGCTTACACTGAGGAACTCACAAAAATGATCTTTTACTGTGAAATATAAATCCATAGATTGTTCTGGGAAATTCTTTGATATATTTATGTGTGAGTGTGTATGCACATGATTCTTGATGCATAGATATTCTGTACTGCTGATTACTGTGCTATTTTAAAGTTTGGAATCTTGCGACTATTTAACATAAAAACAGCATTAGTGATTCAAGTACTCTCTGACCAGTATTGTAGGTGTATGGAGGTCAGAGGTCAATGTAGGGTTTCTTATTTTATAGCTATCCTGCTTATCCTTTAGATAGGTCTCTTATTGAACTTGGTGTTCCATGTGTTCATTAAACTGGTTGTCCACTAAGTCCAAGAACCTATCTCCTTCTCCTCCTACTTGTTCTCCTCCTCATCCTCTTCCTCCTCCTCCTCTTCCTCCTCCTCTACCTCTTCTTCCTTCTCCTTCTCTTGCTCCTCCTCTTCCTCCTCCTATTTCTCCTTTTCCTCATGGATGGGATTTCACTCATGCACCATCCAAATTTTTACCTGGACTGGGATCTGAGCTCTGATCTTCCTGACGTTTACATAGGAAATGTTACTGAGCTGTCTCCTAGCCCTTCTTTGATACTTTTAAAAATTGATCCAACATGAAAAAGAATATCCTGTAAATTACTAGAAAAATTCCAGATTTCCCTCCCCCTCTATTAATTTATTTTGTCATGTATCAATGACAAGCTGCTATCAGTACCTGTTTGAGAAGCATGGCTAGAGAAAGCAGGCTAGGGCTCTCCCTCATCTCTCACTGCTTGCTAGGACTGTATACAAACACAGGTAAATTTTTAGTTCTGAGAAACTGATAGCTTGTCTAGTAAGAAAGAACTTAATTATTAATTGTTATAAATAGTGACTAAGGTCTTCATTTCTTCCCTTAAATTATGTTTTTATAATTCGTACCTGTCATATTTCACCTGTTCATCTCCACTTAACACAGAAATCTATTGTGTGCATGTATAATATTTCACATACATAACCTGAATTAACAAGTGAATTATAAAATTACATATTAATATAGAAAGGATATGATTTGGGAAATAAACTTCAACAAGAGAGCATCTCTAGTTCTCTTTAGGTTGAAACTCTTGGTAAATATCATGAAACATCGCAAGACAAAAAAGTATTTCTCAGAATTTTTAATATTAAAGAGTCATGCTTCCCCAAACTCTAGGAGATTTTCATAAAGTAACCACTGTTTTTATGAGCAGTAAAGACAATCAGATTAATGTTTGGAGTAGTGTCCAGAAACAAACCAAGAAAACTAACACATGCACTTAGAAAAGAGGATTTGTTTTCTAATTCCAAACTCAGAAAAACTGAGGTGAACAGTTACTCAGTACATATTTATAGCTCTCCTTTTGGGACTTGATATTAGGACATGCTCAGCAGTCTTAAACAAGACATGATGTTAGATGTTATGCAACTGTCTTGTCTATGCCAATGCAATGGCCGTGGCCCCAGAATCTAGTATCTGTTTATGTCAGAAGGCAAAGTGGAGATGCCTGCTGCCAAAGTGTACTGGCTTCCTCCTATGCTTGTTCTGAGTGACAGGATGTGGCATTGGGCAGGCTTAAGTACAGTTTTCACTTTGTTTATGCTTCATCTGGCAGGAGACAGGTTGAGCTGTAGACATGTCTGAAGGTATAAAAAGTGGTTACATGTTCCACATCTTGTTTTGTTGCTGTCCTTAGGAGTGACATATAACCTCCCTGAATGTTCTGGAAGCCTTACTAATGTAATATGAACTTATGTCAAGTATTTTGAAAACATAAATTGATCCTTGAAAAGTAATTAAGATAAAAATTGACTAAAATCTTCAATATTAAAAGCAGATTGGATAATTTGACAGATAAAATATATCAATGACAATTCAAATGTTTAGTTCAAAGCCTAAGTTGCTATTTTATGTCAATTACTACAAAATTCTATACATTCTTCTATATTACAAACTAGAATTCACTTTCCCCAAAGACTTTTTATCTTTTGTCATCATTTCCTTGATATTATTACCTAAAATATATTCTTATATCAGATTACTCCATATAAGCTTACCCTTTCCAATAGAATTTTTCATTTGTTCTTTACCAAATATTTAGAAATTATAACAAAATCATGATACTAATGAATCTTTCTAAAGCTCAAGTTAGCCAGACTAAAATGAACATTTGTGAACATTTCTATCTTAACATTTTCTGTAACTTATGATTATCTGTTTGCATGCATGCATGAATATTGCTGCCCTCATAGATGATATGCTAATAAGGTTTGAAGGAAGTGTGTGCCTATTCACTACTGAAGTTCCACCAGCTTACACACATACAGGCATATTATAAGTACTATTAAGTATGAATGAACTATATTGATTGATCAAGGAATAAGTGCTTAAAACTTGCTAACTTCTGCTGCAGCAATGTTTCAGATGCATGTCCCTGGCTTCCTCCATACTGCTTAGAAGTTTCTCCATTTCTTTATATCTAATATACTTTTCTAGTTCTTTGATAAACACTATCACATAAGACCATGCATTCTTAAATGTGTTTTAAATATTAGGTAAGACATTTTTTTCCCCTAGTTAATCCATGTCAAGAAAGGTTGGCATTCCCAGGGAACTATGGGTAACAGATTAACATGAAAGTAAGCACAGAAACATGAATGTGAACAACATTTCAGTTTATTCTTCTACTTCAGTTCACATGGCTCACCTGTTTTGATTCTGTGTCCCACAGGGCTCTGATACTCTTTCTTCTCATCGCAGATCTCCTCCCAACAATTTGCTTGCACCTACTGACTTGAAGCTGTTTGCATGCTTGTCATGCTTAGCTTCTTCACTTATTATTCCAAATAAGCCATTTGGCTCCAAGCCCTTGAAATATTTATGGTTTTAATGGACCACAACTGTAACCCTGACTTTAGTATAAGAAACATTGATTTTTTGCAATTCAATTTCAGAACACTATCATTCACCATTCATGAATCCAATAGGGTAAAATTCTTTTAAGTAGGTTAAAATAAAAACTTATTTCCATGAATCAATAAAATGATTACTCAGAAAATAATTTAATTAATTCCTATGTTAATAGTAAATTAACTATTATGTTAAAATGAAACAAGAAAGAGAGATTTTTTTCATGTAATCTATCTATTTTTAAATCTATTTTTAAAATTTTGGGGTACATTAAGCAACTTTTAATATATGATTTTATATCTTAGGATTCCCCCAAATCTGATTTCTGAAACATTAGGTTAAGCTTCTTCCATCTTTTAGCCTCCTCTAATAGATAGTGGAATGATGGGAAATATCAGAAGGGTGTCAGCAATCTTGAGCACATCCAAAGTGTCATGAAAGCCCATGACAATCTAGGGCCTCAATGCTTCCCACTACAATTTTTGCTACCAGTTATCTTTGACACAGACAAAATTAAGGTTTTCAGAATTTCTTATAGAAGCTACCATAGAAAACCTCTTTCCTTCTTCCTTCCTCTATACAGTTTATTTCTCAAATACTCAGTGTCCTAGCTCCTGGATGTGCCCACTGTTTTCAAAGGAAAATTGTGTCTGGCCTAGCATTTTCTGTTTGACTAGATCTCTTACCAGGTCACCTAAGGAGGACCCATTTCCAAGCCATTAATGTACTTTCATTTTGCTCTTTGCCATTATCCTTTCCAAGTCTAATTTCTAAGAATGCTTTAGAAAAACATAGAAAGCAACGTCTCCTTCCAAGTCTTCTCCAAACCCTAGTTTCCTATCACTCAGATTAACAGAAATGTCTCTCATTCTCCCATAACCTTTAATTTTTGTCTCTAGAACACATTGTCCTGATTGTTTTAGAATGCCAGGATTCTCTGCCATATAAGCTGCAGTTTTACCATCTATGTATTCTTAGACATGAGAATCACATCATCCATTTGAATGTCTAGTTCCTGCCTGCCACCTGGTATCAGGTGTGAACTCCACAACATGTACTAAAAACTGCCACAAAGATATGTATCTGTTCAAGAGTAAATATATAATAGCTGTTTAAAAACATGTTAACTTTGTTTGCTTACAGACTTACTTTCTAAGTCTTTTCTGCCTATACACATTTAACCCATGTTCCAAATACTTAATAAATTTCCACATGTTCACAACATGGACATTTTTTCCTATGTAAATTTTTGTTAAAAGAAAATGGCCCATTTCTTATTTTGATTATTATTCTATTCATTCAGAATATCCTGTGATTTGTGCTGTAATTAAACTTTTTTAGCTCCAGAGTCTATCTATAGGAAAAAATTAAACCATTATAACAAACTTTGAAAGATAATCTACTATCATATTTCCTTGGATTGTTTCTGTACAAACAGAACATTTTCCCCATGAATTCTACTTTAACCATCTTCTCTAAACTTTGTTGTCTAATTTCCTTTTGTATGCCTTCTAACATCAGTTATATGTCTCTTTCTTATCTAAACATTTGTCTTTCGTAAAGCTAGATATTTAATGAAAAAAAAAAAGCTTACTAAAAATAAAGACGCAGTGTGCCGGAGAGGACTGCTCAGTGGATAAAACATAGGCCATGTGTCCATATGGGTCAGAATTCAGATGTCTAGCACCCCTGTGCATGCCAAATGGACATGGCAGTCATCTTATCATCCCATTGATCCAAAACAGGAGATGATTTCAGTGTATCTAGACTGGGAATATCAGTGAATTCTAAGATTAATTCAGAGACCCTGCATCAATACATAATACAGAGAGCTATCAAGGAAGATTCCCAGGATTCTACATGCCTACACACATGTAGGCATACCTGTGTACCTCTACATGCACAAAAGATTAATGAGAGAAATGGACCATTTCCTATGAAAATTCATTGTAAGTAAGTTATTAATCAGAAAAAAATCATACTCATCTACTCCTTTTCAAAAACGAAGTACCTGCTTTGGGCAGTATATTTATCACCACTTTCTTACAAGTTGTTAACTATTTAAAGGTTCATATAGTGTTGTGTGTTCCAGCTCTTATAATATTTTAATAACATCAGCATTGATACTCTTAATTTCATTTTATATAAAAATGGAGTTCCAAAAATTTATAACAAAGAATGTGTCAGAATTAAGGATTTGAACACAAAAGCCACAGCTACAAATTGTATGTCCTTAATTACTATGCTATGACCTCTATGCTATGGCTTATTTAATTCTCCAGACAAGGCAACATCTCATCTCCTTCTGGACACCCACTTCTTCTAAAAGAGTTTAGAATGAGAAAAACCATTGCATTCTTTTCTTCCATCATTTATAAATCATGAATTTCTCCTTTTAGATTAAGGACAAGACTGGAAGGAAGATGGTTGTTAAATGCATATTGAACAAGTGGGTTCTGGAATCCTTTACATATTTCATCGGAACTATGAAATGTTCCATTTTACCTATCAACGTTCCTTTCCCAGTGATCCAAGGAGAAGTGATATTTTTATGCTTGGCTAATCAGAGGCAGAGCATGAAGACAGTACCGATTTGGGAATGATATCTGTCATCCCTGGCAGCAGACCAGGGAAAAAGATAAAGTTACCTTTCCTAGCTTAGGTCTGCTAGTCTTTCCAGGCTGTTTGAGAGGTGGACTGAACTGCATCAATCATTTTCTTTTGAACAGCCTAGAACATCCTAATATCCTTAAAGCTTCAAATCAATATTAGTTTAAAGAAAGAATAGAAAAATGAAGAGGAAATGGCACATGTAAACGGAGGCAAAACATGTCATTCTTTACACTGGAGAAGAAGACACAGACAGCAATACCTTCATTTAAATTTATATACTTAGCCCATAGACGTGCTGCTATTCACATACTGCACCAAAAGTATATAGAACTCAAGTGCTATTACTTTAAATTTTGATGTAAAACAAACATCAAAACTAAAGTTAATCATAAAAATAACTTAAGTTGACTTTGTTTCCAAAGATAGAATTAACACTGAGTTTTGATGGGCCTTCTTCTGCATGGTTTTGAAGATTCAACCTTGCATAAAGCAGAAGATCTTATTGGTCATACATTCTGGGGGGTAACTCAGGTCACTGAACTGGAGAATACATCTATATGTAGGGGTATTGTTCTATTTGACTCCCATTCCCCTGTACCCAATTTCCTAGTTATTTGTCCCTGGTTTCTCTTTTTTGACCATTCTTTCTATTAAAATAATGAGATGAGGGGAGAGGAGATGCGATGAGAGTTGAAGACACATTAAGTTATATGAAAAATATTAAAACTTCTCTTTTATCAGAGGTTTAAATTTCAGCATTCAGTATATCTGAAGAAAAATTTTGATTTCTTCCAAGGTCATTAAACACAATAACCAAGAGGTGTATAATTTTTTTTTAATGGATAAATGAAAGAAATGGGTTTGCCTTCAGAGCAAAAGGAAATGATTCAAACCTTCAAATGTGAAAGCACTTAATCAACGACTTGAATTCAGGGCTCCATCAGGTTTTCCTGGCTTCTTTGTGTTTCCACACACATGTGGAATTCTCTGTCTCAGCCCTTGCGTTTGCCTCTGTCTCTCTGTCTCCGACTGTCTCTGTCTCTTAGTCTCTCTTTGTCACTCTCTGCCTATCTCTCACATGCATACATTTACACCAGAACAAGTGGAAAGCTACTCGGGAACAACCGTTGGTCACTTTTGCTTCTTGAGGCCAATTTGAATCTTTAACAATTGGTAGGGTAGTCTAGGCATAGATTGAGCTGGAAGTTGAAATATTTATTGTCTTTTCTGTGACAGACAACTTGTAGTATAAATTTTATATTGCCTTTATAATTTTTCAGTGACTTCAAAATTATATTATTTATAAAAGATTTTGTCATTAAAAAACAAGATTTTGTTTAGTTGGGGGATGTGTGTGTGTGTGTGTGTGTGTGTGGTTGTGAGTCCATTCTCCTTTCTCTATGTTTTGATGTGTTTATGAATAGGATGTAACTAGTAAAAGCAACATTAAAGAAAATGTTTATTCTGCAATAATTTAAAATGGGCAATTTTCTCTTTGGAATACAATATATAGGTCTATTGCATTTTTTTCAGTATTTATAAAAGATATTGCTGATAAACGAAAACATGAAAAATTTAAGTTCAGTGCATGCTAGAACATATGAATGAAGCAATAGAAGGACAATATTGAGAGCAGGTGAGAAAACTTCAAGTAAATAAGGCAAGAGACTTGAAACGTCTTCTTCTCCATAACATGGATTTTTTTTTCATGGAATGTTCTTCCCTGCAGATTACCCATTATATATTGTTATTCAAATGATGTTTGCAAGATCACTTGTTCTCCTTGTGGCTGTATATAGCTTAAAGTCATGTGACTGTTGCTCATTTGATCATACTTAAACCTGAGAATATAAATTGTCTGATGATGTCAGGCAGTGGTGGCGCACGCCTTTAATCCCAGCACTTGGGAGGCAGAGGCAGGCGAATTTCTGAGTTCGAGGACAGCCTAGTCTACTGAGTGAGTTCCAGCACAGCCAGGGCTACACAGAGAAACCCTGTCTCGAAAAACCCAAAAGAAAGGAAGAAAGAAAGAAAGAAAGAAAGAAAGAAAGAAAGAAAGAAAGAAAG
>NW_021604564.1:9369335-9402509 GCF_004785775.1 Grammomys surdaster | reverse complement strand
AAGAAAGAAAGAAAGAAAGAAAGAAAGAAAGAAAGAAAGAAAGAAAGAAATTGTCTGATGCTCTGAATAAAGTTAGCTATTACATAAACTTAAGTCCACCCCATTTTTAATCTCCACTCTGCCAGGCTCATATCACTAACTACAGTAACAACTTACAAGTAATAACACACTCTTTCCAACCAAATGAGACCAAGATGTCAAAGGAAGAGTAGAAGTTGTATATCCCACTCTTCACCTGTAGAGACTAATATTGTAAAAAATCTGTACCCATGAATATGCAAAATGTGTTCTAAGCATTTAAGATGAAAATATTTGGAGTGAGGTATTTCACTTAAAATATGTATAGGAACTCATTATTTTAGAGCAGGGAATTTAAGTTTCCAAATATTGAAGGGACACTTTAAAAAGCCAGTATTTGCTTTAAAAAAGATGGTGCTAAATTTTAGAAATTCTTTTAATCAGTCTTGTTATCTAACCTTCATGTGTGAAACCAGCAAATACTACAAGAAAATATGTACAGCTTGAGCTTCTCCAAATGCATGAATTTGATTATGTTTCCTCCTGAGTGTATATTACGACTAAAATTATAATTCTTCTGATTAAATTAAAGGGAAATGTTTTACAGAAATTGTGAGATATAGTAAAGGTTGATAGGGAAGACAACCAAGGGCTTGCATGCCTCATTATTATACAATAAAATGGATAAGTATAAGTGGATAAGTATAAGATCGTACTACTCGTCTTAATAAACAATTGCAAAGTAAACTAAAATGAAGAAATAGGGGTCTTTTTAAAAATAAATGGCACTAGTAATTTTTAACAGAATATAATGTCTTTTGCTTTGAAAAATATAAGTTTAATATAGCATCTTGAAAATACACCTTAGGAAAGTAAGAATGCAAAGATTGTTAAGATTAAAAATATGAAAAGTAACATGAACATGAATAAAGATACATTAAAATACAGTTATGACACCAACCTAAAACCAAGGCAACATATTTAAAACCCTAGAGGACATAAATGAGTTCTTACTAATATAAAAGTTACTAAAGGCTGAAAAATTAAATAATTGGATTCCCTAACAGATCTTAGAAAATGTTTTGAGATATTTCTAAAGGAAAGCATCTGACCAGAAGCAGTGACAGCTGAATTTGGTTCAACATCTAAAATACCAGCATTTGATGGAACCTCAGTCAATAAAAAGCTTGGCGCACAAGTACAAGGAGGACTAGAGTTGGGTTACAGGAACTCACATTCAAAAACTGGGTGTGGTATTGGAATTTATAATTCTAGTGAAGGAGAGACAGGCAAACGGATTTAGGAGGCTTGTTGTCTAGCTCATCTATTTTAAAAATTGAGCCCATGTTTCAGGGAGAAACCACCGTCTCAAAGACATGGTAGACAGCATCAGAGCAACGACACAGGAGGTTGGCTTACTTCTGTTTCACACTTGTTTTCTGTCTCTCTCTCTGCCTCTCTATCAGTCTCTCTGTCTCTCTATATCTCTGTCTCTCTCTTTACTTGTTTCCATACACATGAGTTCACATAATCAGATATTATTATTGCAATATTATTGTAACCATACCAGGCAATAGGATGCATTAAAATTTTATACAGTAGGCCTGAAATGATGGCTCAACTGTTAAGAACACATATTACACTTACAGAAAACATGTGTTTGTCTCTCAAAACCCTTATAAGGCAACACACAATATCAGTGCTAGTGGAATTAATTCCTTCATCACTACAAACCTAAACTCATGTACACACACATGCACACACACTCATGCACACACATACACAAATTGGAGGGGAACTTATGTATTTATTTCATAAACACAGTACATAATGTCAAGATCTGATGAACATAAAAGAAAAAGTAAAAATGTGAATCAATGTTTCTCATGAATACGTGAGAAATATCTGTGAAGAAAAGGAAGCTGTTGAAATACACACAAGATTTTATCAAAATATTAATCTTTCTGTGTCAGACAAGTGTGCTCTCCAGAACCAAGAAAATCAGCACCATAGTTTATGATTCCAGATGTTTGCGGAATAAGCCAAATCAAAATTCATTGAATAGACATTTGATAAAATTTCATAGCCAAGCTTGATAAAATTCCAAGATACATGAGAAGAGCAAGAAATGACTTGAGTACATTATGGTGCTCACTAAAAACGTGAGGTTAGAAAATTTCTGTTTAAACAATACTCTAAATCTACCTATAAACAAATGAGTACTAAATTTAAGGTACTTAGAAAAATAAACATTATAATTCTTTGAAAGAAAAAGAGCAACTGGGAGTTTGCTAATGACAATGTGTACTTAGACAACCAACTGATTCTATGGAATGAAAAGATCTTGATGAAGAAGCTGAATGTAAAATGAATTAGGTACACATTTACATGCATTTCTTCACTGAAGAAATAGTATCAGTCTGGACATTATTTAATCCTTACTGATACAAAAGTAAACTAAGTAACATTAGTAAGTGACAGGATTGTGAGTTTGGGGTCAGTCTGGGTTATATAGTACAACCTCCTTGTGAAGGAAAGAAAATCAATTGAAAAATCATTATTTAAATGCAATAGAGCCTTTGTTGCAAATTAGACTGTTGCAAAACCATCCAAAATACTATATAAGAGAATCTATATCTATCTATATCTATATCTATCTATATCATCTATCTATATCTATATCTATATCTATATCTATTCTATATCTATCTATCTATCTATCTATCTATCTATCTATCTAACATGTGTTTATTAAAATTATAACCATGAACAAATTCAGAGCACAATATTCAGAGTCCGCTACAAAAGTACCACGGGGGAGGGGACTGTTGATACTGCAAGTACAGGAAATACATTTATTGCTGTTCTATATCCTTAGGCTTGGTTTCTGGCACTCACATGGCAGTTGACTCTGACTTGTCACTTCAGTTCCATGAAATCACATACAAGCATTCACACACACACACACACACACACACACACACATTTTTAAAAAATAACTTTTAAATGCCTTAATTTCTCAAGTGCTGAAATACCTATTTTGCAACTTAGATGCCTTTAGAATTACTAATGTTATTAACACTGAGAAGAATTTGTTTATATCACTCCATCTATATCTATCTATCTATCTATCTATCTATCATCTATCTATCTATCTATCATCTATCTATATCTATCTATCATCTATCTATCTATCTATCTATCATCTATCTATCTATCATCTATCTATATCTATCTATCATCTATCTATATCTATCTATCTATCATCTATCTATCATCTATCTATCTATCTATTCAATTTCTACAATTATATTATCAAAATGATGTTTTAGTAGGATTAATATTCATTCTGGTAAACATTTTTCACAAGCAATTAAAAGAAACATTTGAAACAAAAATGCCAATTAGCTTCTGAGTATTCTTAACTAGTGGGGAAAGTACAACAATTCATTCCTGTAAACTTCTTTGGTTTGTGATGGTGGTAGTGACCCACATTTTAATTTATCTCCTGATGTAATATAGAAAAATTCAAAATAAACAAGAATATTAGAAGTCTTTTTCAGGTTCTATGCACATGTTCTAATGTGCCCCTGCTGAACAGGAATTGAATGAAGAAGAATTTGAAATTCTTTGGGTTTGCAGTAAAAATGAGCCTCTCTCTCTCTCTCTCTCTCTCTCTCTCTCTCTCTCTCTCTCTCTCGCTCTCGCTCTCACTCTTGCTTCCTCCCTCCCTCCCTCCCCCCTCTCTGTATTTGTCTGTCTCTCCTCTCCTCTCCTCTCCTCTCCTCTCCTCTCTTCTCCTCTCCTCTCCTTTCCCCATCTCTCCTTACTTTCCAGTTCCTTCCATGCACACTCTTAAGGTGAATACATGCCTCTCCAAGTTCATTCACTGTGCTTACATCTATATTAATATATTAAATTATTTTTAATAAGCTCCAACTTGACTTCAAAAAGAAAAGGCAATAATCCAAGGAAAATATCAGTGATTCTGTTTGATCAATTACTGATAGTAACATAATCCAGAATATTCTCTTTAGACATATGTCTGCATAACTTTAAAAAGCATGTTGTATATGAACAAGCTTGTTATTTTAATTTCCTATATTTAAAAACTTAACTTATTCAGAGTGATATATTCATCACTTTTTTAGGGCAAATGATAAAATGTTTTCAACACTTTGGAATTACAAACCTCTTTTGTGATGCACACAGACTGATGCTGGAGATAGGTCTAACACTCACCAACAGGGTCTCTTCAAACACAATGAGCAAGCTGCACATTGAAAGTGTCTTCTTATCAGGATGGGTATGGCCCTCATGCCTCATTGGACAACGACAGGGGGACCGGAGCCATTGCAAGGTCCCCTTCAAATACTGGAGGTCAGGCCTCTATCCCCACATTCGCAAGATTAGAATCACCACAGCCCTTCTATACTTAGAGAAGGGAGAAGTCTGGGGCAGCCCTGCTTATGCAATGAAGGCCTAAAATCAGCCATAGGCCTAAAATCAGATCAGCAATAGGCCTGTCATATATGTATGCTAACACCAAGTGTTGGGTCTCTGTGGAAAACATTAAAATAGATAGCTATAAGCTATTGTAAACAGGCAGCTTTTGTGGAAATTTACCAGCCTGAGTAGTCATAGACCTTGTAAATAGGTAGCCTTGGCAGATAATACCAACTTAGATAAGGACAAGTGAATCATAGGCAGAGTCATAGTGACCTGACCCCTGAACCTCCACCCAGCTGATACCCTGTCCTGAAAGATATCTGTAATCCCCCTGAACACTCAGGCTCCAGTGTCATCCCCTCCCCCACGTCCTGCCTATTTGTGTTTATAACTCGTGTGTGAATAAGTAAAAATCTCGATTTGAAATAAATAAGAATAGAAAAAGAAACACACACACACACACACAGGGACTTACTTTGTTTTTTGGCACAGTTGGCTTATCCACTCATTGTCAACTGACTTCCTGTTACATAAAAGAAATAAGAACTCCATTTATATTTGAGCTCTATTTCCCACCTGTTAGAGACTGGGAACAACCCTAACAGCAATGTTTTTTGTATTATTCTATTCAGTAACCAACATGGTATGTAGTATGTTTATTTTAAGTTAAAGCAAATTAAAATTAAAAAAAAGAAAGAAAGTGTCTTCTTCATGAGCTTCATGTGGTCTATGAGTTGAATCTTGGGTATTGCGAGCTTTTGGGCTAATATCCAATTATCAGTGAGTGTTCTCTCTTTATCATGTGTGTTCTTTTGTGATTTGGGTTACTTCACTCAGGATCTAGTTCCATCCATTTGCCTAAGAATTGTTCGAATTCATTGTTTTTAATAGCTGAGTAATACTCCATTGTGTACCCACATTTTCTGTATCCATTCCTCTGTTGAAGGACATCTGGGTTCTTTCCTGCTTCCGGCTATTATAAATAAGGCTGCTATGAACATAGTGGACCGTATGTCCTTGTTATATGTTGGAGCATCTTCTGGATGTATACCCAGGAGTGGTATAGTTGGGGCCTTAGGTAATTCTATGTCCAATTTTCTGAGGAACTTCCAGATTGATTTCCAGAGTGGTTGTACCAGCTTACAATCCCACCAACAATGGAAGAGTGTTCTTCTTTCCACATCCTTGCCAGCATCTGCTATCACCTGAGTTTTTGATCTTAGCCATTCTGACTAGTGTGAGGTGGAATCTCAGGGTTGTTTTGATTTCCATTTCCCTGATGATTAAGAATGTTGAACATTTCTTTCCAAGTTTTCTCAGTTGAGATTTCTTTGATTAGCTCTGTACCCCATTATTAATATGGTTATTGGGTGGTCTTGAGTCTAATTTCTTGAGTTCTTTGTATATATTGAAGAAGGAAAACCAAAGTGTGGTAGCTTCAGTCCTTCTTAGAAGGAGTAACAAAATACTCATGAGAGCAAATATGGAGACAAAGCATGGGGCAGAAATTGAAGGAGTGCTCGTCTGGAGACTCTTCCATCTGGGTATCCATCCAATGTGCATTCACCAAAGGTAGATGCTGATGTGGATGCCAGGAAGTGCAGGCTGACAGGAGCCTGATACAGCTGTCTCCTTAGAGGTCTGCCAGAGCCTGACATGTACAGAGAAGGATGCTCCCAGCTAACTGTTGAACTGATCATGGCATTCACAATGGAGGAATGAGAGAGAAGACTGAAGGAGGTGAAAGGGTTTGTGCCCCCATGGGAAGAGGAAAAATATTGTCCAATCAGAGCTCCCAGGGTCTAAACCACCAGTCTGGGAGCACATAGGGAGGGACCTATGGCTCCAGCTGTATGTGTAGAGGAGGATGGCCTTGTCGAGCATAGGTGGTAGAGGACGTCCTTGGTCCAGTGAATGCTGGATGCCTCAGGGTGGGGAAATCCGAGGGTTGGAAGGTAGGAGTAGGCAGGTGGGTGGGGGCACATCCTCATAGAAGCAGTAGGAGTGGGGATGGGATAGGGTGTCGCTGGGTGTGGGGGAAATGGGGAAAAGGGATAACATCTGAAATGTAAATAAAATATCCAATAAAGAAACAGAGTAGGCCATCGAGGGATATAAAAAAAAAGAAAGAAAGTATCTTTTCATCAAGATAGCAGACCCATTTTAAATCTATGAGGTAACTCTCAGAGCTATTCTCCTTTGCATTTCATTTAAAAATAAATTTAAAAGCATATTACTCTCCTCTGAGAAGCTGATCAGCCAGAACACATCAGTTTGTATTTGTTGCAATTTACTTGGTAACAAAGCAACCTGAAGAAAAAGCCTCCTATATGAGGTCTTTGTCCGTTAAGAAAGCAAATGAGTGGAGTTTCTTTCTAGTTATATTCATAGAGAATCTATACACCAGGCAACCTATATACTACGGAAAAACCACGTGATTAACCAAGCTATAAGATAATGTAAGAATGAGCTACATTCTGATATCCTGCTACATATGAACACCAAAGTGGTCTATTAGACTTCAGTTACATTATAATGTGATTAATATGATAAAGTCTTCTCTCCTGAACATATACAATGAGATGCATTGAAGAAAGTAGTTCATTATTCCAAATATAATGAAACATTATGCCATGAAATATTTTTAAAATGTAGGAAATTCTTATAGAGTAAATAAGGAATATTTTTAAATTGAGCTAGACATTAGCAGCAACAAGATCTTAATACTAAAATCTACTTTTGACTTTTTCAACACAATGAAGGAGACTAAAGGTAGGTGGTTGAAGGGAACTTTTGTAATCCACCGTACATATCTGCTGCTGTGTTTGATATCATTGCCTATAGATTAAATAAGTGTTCATGGTAACTCAGCTGTCAGTTAGACTAAATGAATCTTTTCCCATAACAAGTAGCAGTATTGCTAGTGAATAATTAGATGCTATTTTGGGGGATATAAAATGTCTTATAAATACCACCAAAATCTACTGTACTTAAAGCTTATTTACACTCATCATAGAACTCTGTTTTTAAGCCTACTATATACAGTCTAGGATAGTAGGAGCACAAGCAATCTAAAGTAGCAAAGCATATAGTTTGCAACTCAGAGAACACTAGATTGGATCGAGTAGAGATTGTCAATGTCTAATCATTGCACTAGCTATTGTCTTCATTTTTCAGTAAAGTAAAGAGGACGTCCAAAGTGTAAAACAACTAAACAGATGAGGAGAACTTTAGGTAAAGTCATCAAAAGCCTCACCACTCTCCATCACTGCTCTGTATCCAAGCTTAATTTATTTGTATTGTATTCATGTGTTAATGTTTGTATCTGTGGTGTGTATGGTTACATGTGAGTGTGTTTGAATAAGTGTGAGGTGCATGAATATACATGTCTCAAAGTCAGTGAGTATTCCTTTCATTTTTGTGTCGATACTCAGAGACTGAATACTTTTATAAAAAATAGAACAAACAGCAATCTGAAATGTGGAATGCCATTGTACCATGTCTTATCAGAACTATATAGAACTATATAATCAACATGAGCCAACATGTTTACCTTGTGACTATAACTACTTTTCAAAATAATCATCAGATATTTTGAGGAGACACACTGCTTCCATGTTTAGAGGTTAAATACTACATTAAGTAATCTGACAGTACTTTTATCTAGTGAATGTATATTGTTTATAAGTCTCATAAAAATCATTGAAACTTAGACATATTTTATAGAAAGCAGTCACTTGTATTGTGGTGCCTTTCAGGCTGAGCTTGAAAATCTTTGGGAAATATGCTTTCAGAAAAGAAAGGCTTTCTGACATTTATTTATAACAGTGAGGCCATAAAGCTTTGGATTAATTGCATGTTTTGTACAAATGTCAGCTACTGATTTAGTTTTGATGGATGTATTTATGTCCTGTCTCAGCTTTCAGTGAGTTAAGGTACTATTTTTCATCAGTTTTCTTTAGCTGACCCCTGTGAAATATAAAAGTCAGATGTCATCAGAAAACTATTTTTTTTCCTTATAGATTCTTCAGGAGATACAAAATATATTTTCGGATAGAACTATGGTAATAGTTAAGATGGTAAAAAACACAAGATTTGAACTATTCTTGTTAACTTTTACAGAATTGACAATTATAATATATGAATCTAACATAGCAAAGTGTAACTACTGTGAGCATGGGGATGGGGAGATGGTTCATGGTTGAGTACATGTTAGTCTTGGGAAAGAATGGAGTTCATTTTCAGAACCCCAGAGACACCTATAACTTCTGTTCCAGGAGATCCAGCTTTCTTCTGACTTCAGTAGTCACCTGTACATATACACCACAAAACACACGCATACACATACTAAAGTAAAATAAGCAGTTTAAAAAGTGAATATGTGATTTTATTTGTAAACATTGTACATTCTCACATTGAAGACTAGCTGTACAACAGTGAAAAACAATCTGTAAATTAGCTTTTATTCATATACATAAATACAAGATTTGTTTTGGTGATTGTATGGGATATGTTCCCTGTTAGCACGTTTGATTTACTCCTTACCTACTCACAGTATGTTAGAGACTGTAATGGCTTTTCTGTTCCTGAGATCATTTGACACTCCCAGCCCACTGTGGATTTCTTTTTCCTTAACTGAGGCCATTTGATTATCTGTAATAACAACACCGTGACTTCTGAAATCAATCATTAAATCAAGTCTTTATGAGAATCACTTATTCAACTTTGTTGAATATCAGTTTTCACTCTCTAACACTTTAATATGGACATTTTTCAGCATCATGTGTATATTTACAAAGCATTTTAACTGTTGAATATAGTTCATCAATAAATGAAGATATATTGTCAAAACAATGATTTTTCTCCCACGTATATAGGAAATCTTTGGAATGATGCCATTATGATAGTCAGAACTCTTCTGTTTCACTTGTTCTCTTAACGACTGAAAAATTTCTATGTCTACCTACTTTCCTCTACCTGAAGCCTATAGATTTGGCACAGGAATGGAAACCTTTGCAGGACCCTGCTATCTACTGTCTGATGACCTGGCAATTCACTGCTTCTCTAGAGTTTTATATAATTTCTAATCTTGAAAAGAAAACTTTTTTTTTTTTGCTTGGGAGAGATCATGTGCCATGGTACATGAGACTGACAGAAGATAAGTCACAGGTGTCAGTTTTCTTCTTCTATCACAGAAGTACTGTGATTAAATCAATGTTTTCAGGATTGGTGATAATTTTCTTTATACACTGATACCTAGACAACTCCATATTGTCCAGTCTTACATTTCTTGTTACCAGGAATTGCACACACCTGACAGAACAGCTACAGCACAATACCTCTTGCACTCCCTGGGCTCAGGAATTCTTCAGGTCCAGTCTAATAACCTCTGTATCAGAAGGCACTTGAAGTACTTCATTCTCTGGAACTGGAGCACTTTACACTTTCTCTACATATGACCTCTGTCAATTTACCTGGTTTGGTCTTGTCATACAAGACAACAAACACACATTTTACTGAAAAACAATAAATCTCTCAACTTAAAGCATGACTCTTTCATAATTAAAAGTATTGTGAATAGTACAGAGAGTAAGATTTAAAGATTAGCCTAGTATAACAGGCAGGTGGGTGCTAACAAATGTGTTCCTGGAGTAGACTGCAGAACTAGTTAATTTTCTATAAATTGAATGACTGCTTTTCTATTAGTTCCTATGGCATGGCAACATTTCATAGTTTCTTAATGGATGAATAATTTGAGTCACAATTTGTAACCATCCTTCCCAAAGATAACATAAATACATTTTCTAAGCTGCCAATAATCTGTCAAAAATCCACTACTGGGCTCTTATTTGATTTGTAAAATTATTTTTTGACTCTTAATATGATAAGAAATCATGTTTATCTAGTCATGAAAGAAAAAAGAAAAAGATGACCAATTTTAGATGTTACACATCTTGATTCAACATTCTCTCATCTTGCCAAAAAGTATCTGTATTGTTGATATGAAACGAAAATTCGGTTTTGGTATTTTTTCATGTAATTGTTATTTCCATTATAGTTTCAGAAATTAATTTTATTAATTTAGGCTTAATGATGGTTTTAATTTTATTATATGTATATCACTTAATGACAGCTGCAGAATATTACAAAAATGTGGAAATGATGATAATTCTTTACAAATGTTACCTTTATAAAGTTGGGAGTAACGTTTCTGAGAACCCTACTAACAGAAAATGATTTGATATTATAATGAAAATGTTTATTAACACTGCTGATGTACATATGAGCTCACAGAGACTATTGCAATCCACATAAGACATATACATTCAAGCTGGACATAATGTCAGTAAGGAGAAGGGAAGTGGGAACAAATTCCCATCCATAATGAAGATGCTACTAGAAAATTACACTTTGTGAGAGACAGAAAGGCAGTTCTCTTCATGGAATGATACTGGGTATATCAGCCACATTCTTGGATAGGCCTCGTGCTTAGAAATGGTTGACTAACACTAAACGTACTCCATGTTCTCCTGTGTATGTTTGTTTGTGTTGTTGATTTGCTTTTTTTATCTCTTTTCATTTTTGATTTTGTTGTTGTTGATTTTTTATTTTTATTTCATAAATATGAGAAAAAGGATAAAGTGCGATAGATAGGCAGAAGAGAATGAAGAAGATCTTAGAGGCCTCAAAGGAGATAAAAGAATATGATCAAAATATATGAAAATATAGCAACAGGACAAGAATTAAGTACTGCACTTTGGAGTTATAGTCTACAGTAAAGCATAAAACCTCATGTCAGATCTGTCATAGCCAAAGAACACTGTATTACAGTTTAGGACTTCAAAGCTTATTACAAACCTAAAGCCATCAAAACAGCATAAATTCAACATAATAACAGACACACAGACCTCTGCATTCAGACAAAGCAGTCTATATGATTTCTATGTGTTTTAATCACACCATCACTTTCTGGTCTGGCATTAAGCATTGCACAAATGACCTATGCTTGTTCAATCATTGGGCAAAACATTCTCTATTATACAATGTTCAAATGCAAAAATTATGTTTCTTTAGTAATCTACATCTTTTTGTTCTTGCTTGTTCTAAACCTTTATGGAAAGTAAGTTGTCAGAACTTCCATCTTTAGCTATTGGTTTGCATATATTATGACTTCAATTTGATATGTATAAGTTTAGATACCTGTACCCAAGCAGGATACTGGCCAGTTTTCTTTATGTCCTTTGCCATTGCAGCTACATATTAGCTGATGTACATTAGATACATATTGGTTACATTTTATAAGACATACTTAAGTTTGAGATTAAAATGCACTTCCAATCACCAGTTTAGAGAACATCTAAGACAAGTTACCCAACACAGCAAAACTGAAGAAATTAAAACAGTCCTGATACATTGTTCAGAACAGTAATCTTTGCATGTCCTTGAAGTCTCTACATATTCAGTCTTGAAATAGGTTATGTTTCATATGTGTTTTCATTAGTGTCACTGCCCCCATTCACACACACACATACACACACACACACACACACACACACAGATGGACATATACACAGATACAGAAACACATACACACAAATTCATTTATACACATACACACATTCAAGAAAAATTAGCGTGTATAACCAAAGAACTCAATATTTGCACATGCATATTTATTGCTGTATTATTCATAATATACAGGAAATTGATTCAGCATAGGTTTCCATTAATAAATGAGTGAAAAAGGAAAAATGTGCAAGCAAAGGTTTATAGTTATCTGAGAAGTCTATTATTTAATCAAAGCTGCCTGTGAGTCTGTGTACCTTCTGGATTTATGTTATTCCATCACAGAATGAAGCAGATAAAAGTGAAGACCTACAGTGCCCAATGCATAGATGCATAGAAGATTTTTTCTATTTTAAAATGTGCCTTCAGATTTGCTTTAAATGAGTTAAAATAATTTAATTTGAAAAGTGACATGTGTTGTGATATGCCCAATCTGTGGGTGGGGCAAGATTTCAGAATGCAGACACTATTACTGTTATTACAAAAGGTTGATATAGGCCTCCACACTTCATTGCTAATAATACCTTTATGTTATATATTCACATATCTTCTTTCTAAAACATACTTTACATGCAAAATCACATGACACTGCATTATGTTTCTCAATTGCAGTCCATATATGTATTCTGTAGTGACTCGCAATGGAATTAATTACCTTGCATCCAATGTGTGTAAGAATAAAACTGGGAGAATTGGACCACTGAACATTTTTCAAGCATATAAAGTAATTGGCATTTTGACAATGTATCTTACTTCAATGTGTGCTGTTTTCTCAAATCAAATTTATTTTCTACCTTTTAGAATTTATGTCCTTGTCTGACTAGAATATAAAATTAAACAAGTATTAGTTGTGTATCAATCTTGTCCATCAGAATGTTTTCTAGTAACTGAAAAGAAAGAGCTTTTTGCAATGTGCTCCATGAAGAGTTGGGGATTAAGATTCTTCACACATATTCCACATGTGCACTAATTTTTCATGTAATATATAATATAATCAGTTATACATATATATATATATATATATACATATATTATAATCAGTTTTAGTTTTGCTTGTTCAGAGCATTCTTTATCTGTCAGAATTGATCTATTGTGTCTTTGAAGTGGTGTATCAATTTTCCTGGATCGTTTTCTCATGAGTAGGAGTCTTCTAGAAGATGACATATCACTTAACTTATTTTCCACCTTGATATCAAAATCCCAGGGCTATGTGTACTTCCCTACTATTCAATAGTCAAAAGTTCTAAGCCTTGAGTCTTGTTTATCAGGCATTTGTGTTCTCCACTTTATATTTCAGAGCATTGTCTTTCATTATGCAGAAGTTCATCTAGTATCATTCCTACCAGTGAGGTTACAAGTATGTGCCCCCACATTCCACATTTAATGTGTTAGAAGAATCGAGCTCTGTTTTTCAAAACAAACATTTTGCTATTTGGTTATTTCTCTTGTTCAACGTTTGTATTTTTAATATATGGATACTAACAACTGCCACAGGATATATGTGAGCATTTGTTCTTCTATGTACTCATAAGACATTATAAGTGGGGAATAATAAATATTCTGGGTGTTTTGTTCTGCTTTATTTTTTGTTTGTTTGTTTTCCCTGTGCAATGGATGTGACCAGCACTCCTGAGATAGTTTCTTCACACATTCACTTCGAGTACACTCGTGGCAGTCTCCCTGGAAGTATGAATACTGCATGCATCACTTCCTCCAGTTCTGACATCAGTGTTGCTCTGTGCCTCATCCAGTAGCAGGTGTTTAACATTGATATAAACAGAATTTTGTCTAACAAAGCCAAAAATCCTCCCGTATCAAGTCTCTGTTGGCCAATGGAACATTAACGCCAAAGTTAATTCCAAATTCAAGTCTCAGCCATGACAGTTCATTATGCTACCTGCCAGAACTGCTGGCCCATGGAAACCCTTATTTTAAAAATTAAGGCAGAGTAAAACTTTCTCTCAAATAAGTACCTTGTGGTTTGGAGCAACACACTTCCATTTTTGCAGGTCTTTCAATTAGTAAATTGAGATTGCATAGTAGTTAATTTCTTAATAACTCTTCTGGTTTAATATAAAAACCTGCTTAATTATAACCTAAGTGCCCACAATGTTTGCAAACTATTTACTGACAGGATAGAAAGCTTTAAAAATGTAGAAAGTTAAAAATAAATATAGCCATGTTCATGGGTCTATGGAATTTTAGATCATAAACAGAATCCCTCAATCAAGCCATTCATACCAATAAGATGTTGACTGTTATTTATTTAAATGAAAATTATGTGTACTTATATGATTGTAAAACAATTTAGCTTTAAGTTTATTTCACAAGACTTCTTTCAGTGAAATTTTACATAACACAAATATAAATGAAGAATCAGAAGTATTGTTTATTGACTTTTATATAATTGACTTTTATATAATAGTTTGAGAGCCTTATACATGAACACTACATCAACATCACTCTCTCCCTCCAGTGTCCCCCAAATCTTTCACCCCCCAAATTCAGAATCTCTTCTTTCATTATTGTTGCATGTACACATACATACATACATGTACACACACACACACATACACACATGCACAGATGCTCATACGCACATGTGTGCAGAGAAGTATATGCAACCTACTGAATCAATTTATTATTGCTTATATATATATATATATATATGTGTGTGTGTATATCAAGGTATGAGTTTGGACTTGGGTTAGACAAATTGTACAGGAAATTGTTACTGAAGAAAATGGATTCTTTTTCTCAGTGGACATTGACCATTGACCATTGGTCATGTGGGATATGGAATTTCTCCTGCCCTCTTTCTCATTTCAAATAGTGTTAGTATTATTATGGGCTTATTCAAGCAATCATATTTTTGAATCTAAATATGTGCAGCTTTCCTCTCGTATATAGAAGAATCTATCTCACAGCCAGCATCCTGGCAAGCTGGTTCATACAATCCTTCCTTCCCCTCTTTTATGATTTTCCTTGACTCTTAGGTATACTGGTTGTGGTATACATGTACCAGTTGGGTTGATCACTCCACAACCACTGATTCTATGCATTTTCACCAGTTGTGAGTTTTTTTAATGGTCTTCATATGTTGCAAAAACTAGTTTTTATGATGAAGGATGAGAGTTACTCTTATCTGAGAGTAAGACGGTAAGTATTCAGAATATAGTTTCTAATTATAAGGACAGTAACAGGTTCTGCTCGAAGGTCTGTGAGTCTCCAGTTACAGGTAATGGGATAAGTTGCAATTACTTTCCTTACAGGTAAGTTACAGGTAACTTGCAGGTTCCACCCTGTTATTAGGCGTGAGTTCCTCCTATTGAGAGGGCTGTTGGTTATCTCAAAGACAAAGGTACAAAAATAATACACCATTGCAGATATGTTGATGGGCCTATTATTGTAGTGGTTCATAGGCCTTGCAACAGAGTAGAACTTCCTATTGTTCCTATTCTTTGGCAGTTTCCATAGCATCTACTGGTAGTATGAGGCTGAGACCCAGTCCTCAGAGTGAAGGATTTTAGGTCACTGAAAGGTATTATAATGACGAAGGCAATCCAGAACCCAAAATACCAAGAATGCATATATGCAATCTCTCTCTCATCTGAGAATCCTATCTTCAAATCTCTATGTATGAAAATGTAAACTGTAGTAGCCACAAAAACAAGAAAGTATAAAGGGAGCATGGTATCTATGTTGCATATGTGAGATTGTAGAGTAGAGGATAGTACGACACAGACAGTATACCAGGAGAATGGGAATATCCTTAGGGTACTTCATTTGGAAAGAGGACAGGGAAGAAAATACTGAGGGAGGGTGGAGTAAAAAAGATCACCAAGGATGGTGGAAAAAGTTTTGAGAAAACATACATTTAAAAATATACATATAAATACATGTATATTACATATGTAAATAATTTAAATGATGTTATGAATATGAGCTGTAAACAGTTCTCAACAGCCACAGATAACATAACAATACGACAGTACCAAACATGAGAAGCCCCATTTCATGTTGTTGTTCAGGGGAGCCTAAGAAAGTCTCCTAAACAACATAGGCTATTGCCATTTCTCTAAATTACCTCCAGAACTTGAAGTAAGACCCTATGGCTAAAAATACTATACTCTTCCAACATGAACCTTAGAAAAATAAAGGTAAACAAAAGTTGGAGGGAATTTAAAATACAAATGAAAGAACAACTTTTACTTTTTTAAATTATTTTATTTATTTGCATTCCAGCCCTTGTATCCACCCCTGAGTTCCCCATCCCACAGTTCCTCATCCCATTCCTCCTCCCCCTTGACTTTTAGAGGGTGCTCCCTCCTCAAGCATTCTCCTTCCCTGGTACCTCAAATCTCTCAAGGATTAGGCACATCTTCTCCCACTGAGGCTAGATTAGGCAGTCCTGAGTGGTATACGTGCCAGGAACATCACCAGCCTGTGTATGCTGCCTATTTGGTGGCTCAGTCTCTGGGTGCTCCCTGAGGTCTGGGTTAGTTGAGACTGCTGGTCTTCCTATAGGATCTGATTCCCCTTCTGCTTCTTTAATCCTTCCCCTAATTCAACCATAATGATCCCCAACTTCAGTCCAATGGTTGGATGTAAGTATCTCCTTCTGTCTCAGCTACTGGGTGGGCCTCTCAAAGGACAATGTTGCCAGGTTCATGTCTGTAAAAAAATCATAGCATCAGTAATAGTGTCAGGCCTGGTGTCCCCACCATCCATGGGATGGATCCTAAGTTTGGACAGTCAATGGGCTGCCTTTCCTTCAGTCCCTTTCCCATTTTTGTCCCTGTAGGTTCTTTAGACAAGAACAATTCTGGGTCAGAAATTTTGACCATAGGTTGGTAACCCCATTCCTCAGCTTGAAACCCTGTCTATCTACTGGAAGTGAATTAGTCAAGTTCCCTCTCCTCATTGTTGGGCATTTTAGCTAAAGTCTTCCCCATTGAGTCCTGACAGTCTCTCACTTCCTAGGCCACTAGTACTCTCTACAGGGTGCTCCCACCTCCTACCCAGGCTGCATATTTACAATCATTCTCCTTGCCTTCTCTCTTCTCCCTTATCTTATACCTGCTACTGTTACCCTTTCCATCTCTTACTCCCCTCTCTCACCCAGGTCCCTCTCCCCTCTGCTTCCAATGACTATTTTGTTCCTCTTTCTAAGTGGGATTGAAGCATCCGTACTTGGGCTTTCCTGCTTGTTAGACTTCTTATGATCTGTGGGTTGTTCCCTAAATATTCTGTGCTTTTTGGCTAATATCCACTTATCAGTGAGTACATATCATGCATGTCCTTTTGGGTCTGGGTTACCTCACTCTGGATGATATTTTCGAGTTCCATTCATTTATCTGAAAAATTCATGATGTCTTCATTTTTAATAGCTGAATAGTATTCCATTTTGTATATGAACTACATTTTCTGTATACATTTTTCAGTTAAGGGAAATCTAGGCAGTTTCCAGCTTCTGGGTATTACAAATAAGGCTTCTATGAACAAAGAGGAGTACGTATCCCTGTGGTATAGTGGGGCATCTTTTGGGTATATGTCCAGAAATGATATAGCTGGGTCTCACATAGAACTAATTCTAATTTTCCAAGGAAACCCCAGAGTGGGGGGTTATTTCCAGAGTGGCTGTGCCAGTTTGCAATCTCATCAACAATGGTGGAGTATTCCTCTTTCTTGCCAGCATGCACTGTCACCTAAGTTTTTGATCTTAGCCATTCTGGTGGGCATAAAGTGGAATCTCAGGGACCAACAAGAAAATCAAAATGAAGAACTTGGCTCCTTGGAATTTTATACATTATTTGTGAAGAAATGATGTTCCTTTGTCTGTGTGTATGTGTGTATGTGTATCATGGCCATGGTGCATGAATAGAGGTTAGATATCGACTTATAAGATTATGTTCTTATTTTCTACCACATGGGTCCTGGGGTTCCAACTCAATTTATTAGGTGTAGTGCCAAGGTGAGAGACCTCATTGGCCCACATGGGATGGTATTTTGAAGCTGACATTCAAAAAATACAAATATAGTTCATATGCATATTTACTCATGTGAATACATGTTACAATGAGTTTCTTCTAAAAGACTGTTATGTTGAACTGACAGATCTGTAAAGGGAAGAAGGGCAGGAAGCCATTGTAGGAAAGGGTGCTGTGCAAGTGATAAGCTGCAGCCTGTAGCTCTGAGGATTGATAGCAAGTGGGACAGAGTGATAAAAGGCCTGTGGTTCAAAGAGGAACCAAAAAAGAAAAAGCACATAGTATTACTGGTATTGATCAATCAGGTCATAGTTCTTCCATAATAAGACATCAATTACATACCATTTTTAGTTTAAAGCTAATATTCTTCAAATATTCTAATCTTATTTGATCTCTCTCAGAGAAGAAATCAAAAGAAAAATACTTTCTATATATGAGGTTTGTATAATATCTTGAAAAAATTAAACAAAAATTATTCCTGAGAGGAACACTAACCTACTAATATTGCATTGCTTTTTTAATTAGATGTTAAAACCAGAAACAAGAGGATTACAAAATAGATTACAAAATATCTACAAATTTTAATATATCCTGTTAATAGTACAGTTTTGTTTTATGAGAAAAATTATTTTAGTGTATGTTCATTTTTAATAGATCATATGATTGTTTTGATGAACATATCAGAGTGTGTGATAAAGTTCAATACTCTTTCAAAGAACATCTCTCAACAACAGGGCAACAGGAAGAACTTTTTGACCCATTCAGAATAACAACTAGCATTGGTTTTTACTATTTCATCAATTATTTTCTGAAGGTTACCTCTAAACAATAATTAAAAACTAAATTAAAAACTTATAATGGTAAGAGGTGGGAAGATACAATATCCAGTTGCTCATGACATAATTTTCAGCATTAAGCCAAAACCAAGGACTATGTCATAGTTATTGAGCTCTTAGAGGAATTGGGTGGTAGAAAACTTGATTAGCATTAACCGGTGGGAGCAGGTTTAAGACAAGTAGTTTAATTTTATGCACCTTTTTAGTAATCAGTAATTTGTTAATTGTCATATTCCACTCAAATGGCTATAGCAAAATCCTTTAAATTGGGCAACTTACAAACAACAGATGTTTATTTTCAGAATTTTAGAGCTGAGAAGTCTAAGATTCAGGTGTCTACAATCTTTGGGATAGACCAGTTTCCTCACAGAAGCTTTCTTCTAGCTCTGTCTTATACACTTTGAAAACTAATCCTCCCTCTGCTCTTTTTTTGGGGATTGCCATTAAGTGCATTAATGAGTAGTTTTTACCTGCAATCTAACCTTTAGTTTTCATGGAATGCCCTCCGCAACCTAGGCATTGGAATTAAAGGCTTATTTCAAAAGCTATGCATTATCTATTTATTTTGTCTCCCTGTGATTCAATATGTGACAGTAACAATTCAAAGTAGATATAACCTTGGTTCACAGTTTCAAAGGACCTAGTTTGTCATGTTAGGAAGGCATGCGGACATGAGAGGCTCATTCCATGGTGGGGAGTTTGAAGTGTAATTTTCATATCTCTTGGTCAATAGAGAAGCAGAAAGCTATTCTGTTAACAATGTGACATGTTGTCTCAAGGACTACCATAAGAAGCCTAGGTCATCCAAGCTCCTGAAGTTTCTTAGTCTCCTATACCTCTAAGAAACAAGTACTCAAAAATATGAGCCTATCAGAGGCATCTTAGACCAAAACTTCAATATTCATTAGGAAGAAGGAAAGTATAGGATCAAGATGTCTTTGTAGAGGAAGAAGCAGGTCACACTGTATGCTATGCTGTGAGATGTTATGAAGTAATAATGAAAAAAATAAAAAACCCACCACAGTGGAGCTGGGTCCAGGAGACAGTTGCAATTATTCTGATGGCTCACACAGTTCCAGCACTCAGAAGCCTGAGACAGATAATGTCTGGGAGGAGGCTGGCTAGTGACATTAGCCCTAATCAAAGAGCTAACAGTTCAGCAAGAGAGCCTGATAAATGTCAGAACACTCTCAATGAATGGAACAGACATTAACTAAGTCAGACATCTCAGAGCCTTGTCTGGCCTCCACACATGCAAGCAAGCATGTGCACACACACGCACATCTATACATACCCTTACCCAGTCGTACACAGATGCATCCACACATATACACACCACTCACACATAAAGGTGAATACATGAGAAAGAGCTTCATAATGGTTTCTTGCTCTGTCTTCTTGCACTGGCCAGCTTTCAAGCTATGCTAAGAGACCTGCAGTTTCTAGTGTAGGCTTCTTGATCATTTCTGAAGTTGTTTAATAAACAAGTTCATATAAATATGTATATGGAGAAAGGCAATTTCATATACAAGAAAAATGTTAATTACTTAGGAAAAGATAAAATCATAAGAGGTATACATTTTCAGTTCATTCCCAAAAAGAAAGAAATAAATGAAATTGCTTTCTTTAAATTCTCATTTCTTTTCTGTGAATAGACAACCTATCTCAATAAACATGATAGTTTTTTGGAAGTGATTGTATATGGATTTTGTTAATGTTGATATAACACTCAGAAGTCATAAAAGCTCTGGTTGTCATTGCTCAGTCTTTGTGAGACTACTTGAAAACATAAATTCATACTGCAATGATTTAGTATGATCCCCCTTGCTGCACCTCAGATCTGTCACTCCTTAAATCTCTTAAGGTCAGATCTTGTCACATTTATCCTTCAATATCTAGCAAAAGCTATTAATAAAACTCACATATGAACAGTCATAACTCCAAATTATAAAGACTTTCTCTATGTTTTTAAAATATGCTTTTACATTTTTCAGAAATTTGCTTCAACTCTATGCCAGTGAGGATGACATGGAAATTTCAAAGAAGATTAAGAGTCACTGGATTGAATTGGGCTTGGAAGATATACAGTTTATAAACTATTCAGTGTTGCTGGATTTTCCCGGGCCCTCTCCAGGCACCATCACTGTGAGCAGCACTGGCCAATGCTTTTATCCTGATGGCCAACCTTGCAGGGAAGAAGCCAGAAGAGGCCACAGCCAAGATCTGTTCTACTCATATGCAGCCTATTCTGCCAAAGGAACTCTCCAGGTAATTTGACCATTTGTCTCTGTCATTTCCAGTGAAATGGAATTAGAAAACAACAGCTTTCATCAAAATTGAGCTAACGGGCAAGACACAGCATACAAAAGTAGCCATTAAATATATTCTATATAGCAATGCCAGGGAGAAGAGAAGATAGAAGGGAAGTGCCTGAAACTTTGCTTGTCAAGTTTTGAAAGTGAAAACATGTTAGAAGAATTAAATTCAAAGGTGTTGAAGGTGCAACTGAGTTATTCACATTTTCCTCAGCTCATATCTTTCACGAGAAACTCATTTGTGGTTTTGAAGAAGCAAATTTGAATATTTTGATACATAGGGAGAGAATAGAAATGGCAAGGACTGCACTTTGAGATTGTTTATTCACATAAGAAATGAAGAGGAAAATTGATATGATTATTCACACACTTAGGATTTGAAATGCAGCTTGCCTGTATTCATGCTTGGAAATGTGTGAAGAGGAGCCAGGTGTGGATTCTTCTTCCACCTTTCATGGTAGCTAGATTTGGTAGTGATTTTGGCTTCCTGGTTAAAGAGAAGAATGTCTAGAGTCATGTAATAACTTAAAATTCATGCTGCAGTTACCCACTGTTTTCCACCTCTTCTATGATGCTGAGCTTCTTGACTTCATGGGAAGCATCACTACTGTTCCACTTGAAGACCACTGTGAGAATTAAACTAACTAGTTTATGTGAAACCTGTGGAAAAATGCCTGACCCAGAGTGCACCCAACATGCAAGTTAAATATAATGACATATTTTATTTTATATAGCAGCTATTCTGCCTCAGTTTGAAGTACAATTATATCAGACATACTTTGTCCTTTTTCAAAATTGTGAACTAATTGAACAATAATGGAATTGTGCTGTGTTTTTATTGTTTATGTATATATTTAAAATCTTTATAATTAATTATAAGCAAAACATGGAACATTTAAACAATTTAAAGGTACTTTATAAAATTACTTAAGAAAATAGAATAACCAATGTTTGTAACATTGCAACCTAACCTTCTTTTATTTTCTTTGGTGTTTCTGAGCTTTGTGGGGAATGCATGCATACTAGACATTCATCAGGCTTCTATACTATGCTGGCAGAATTTGACTTTTAGTAGAATTTCATGTAACCAGCACAAAATTGAAGAGTTTCTACTACAAATTAAATTTAATTGTTTGTGTGTGTGCACATGAACACGTGTGCACATGTGTAATATTTGTATCTTAAAACTCATAGCTTGTTTCAACAATACATAAGTTTTCTAGCAATAGTGGTAACATATTTTATATCAATGAAAATACAGAGAAGGAGCCTGCACCCTTGTCTTGGCTCAGAAGCCATGAGCTTAGGGCAATGTGAGACATCTTACAATCCAAGCACTCACATACACCATCTTGTTTCTCTTGCCTTACCATCATTCTGTTTGACTCAAGTACATTCAAATCATTCACATTGCCCACCTACCAAAAAAAAATAAATAAAAACTAAAAACTAAAAAGTAATAAATAAATAAATAAATAAATAATCAAAAGAACGCCTAACCCTGAGCAGAACAACAAAACAAGACCAGCAAATCTTGGAAATCGCTCTTACCAAATTGTTTTTCAACTTCTCCTGACAAACACTGATGATTTTGTCATCATGGGAAAATTGAAAAGTAAGTTTTTTCTTAATCTGGCTCTCCAGGAAGACTGGAAAGACATTAGACAATACATTCCACAGACCTGAATTCTGACATCTCAGAATTTTGTACATATATATCTTATCAGTATTGTGTGTTAGATATTTTCTTTATTTCATAAAATAAACTATGTTTTTCCAATTATTTGTTCAATTTCACCAAAGTCTTTGGAGATTGATTTATGACCAATTTATCATTTTAAAAGTTATTTTAGCTCCTAATTCTAATAAAGAAGTTTTTAAAAATAAAAATTAACCAATAATTAAAAAGGAGAAACTGAAGATAGAACCAGATATAGATATGTAATCTTTTGAAATATAACTTCAACTGAAGGGATTGTTGAAAGGTTAAATGCAGTTGCAGACGTGATATAAACATATATATATATATATATATATATATATATATATATGTGTGTGTGTGTGTGTGTGTGTGTGTGTGTGTTCATATATATATATATATATAAGAAACCTTTGTTTCTAGACCTTAAAACCTTTCAAGACCTTTATTTAAAAAAAAATTAATCTTGTGACTTAGTTGAAGTCATTGAAAATAGGTATTTTAATACTAAATATAAATATGTTGTGCACAGTGTGTAAGATATATGAAGAAAGTATGTACCTATGACTTGATATTTTTAAAACTCAAATGTTGTGATTAGGATTTTTAAGACTAAAACTAAAACTAAACCTGACCACTGTATGTTACACAGAACATGTACATACACTTTACATCTATGTGCTAGAAGATAGCTATTACTCTGAAACTCACATAGAATAACTAGTAGGGAAATGGTGATTTTTGTGTGTGTCTGACCAATTCATATGTATCTTCAGTTGATGCTGCTGCTGATTCAGACATAACGTCTTTCTGATTTTTCAATACATTATATGTTCATGAATTTTTATGAGGCAGAGCCATTAACAAGTTTTTAAATTATTCTATTTTGACTGCCAGCAATGCTCCCCACATCTTTTGCTTTTGACAAGGTTATTTGCAGAGGAGTTCCCCTTTACTTTGAAGAGCTGTCATATCCATTCATCATAGGACTGTTTTGTATAAGCTTCCAATTTGTGCTTTCTGGTAACCATCTAAAGAGCACTAGTGGTATCTCCTATCTACTCTGAAAACCCACTTAGTGCCAGCATGATGGATGGTGTGCTTTGCAAATCCTTTGTAATTCATCGTGCACTAGAAAGGTGACATTGTTACCCCATAATAATGACAGGTGGGTCAGTCAAAGGGTCCTAAGGAGAGTTGCCTTGTCGGATGTGAAATACACATTAAAATGGATGTATAAATAATTTAGCATGTGTATGTTTAGCATCAGGGAATAAAATGACATTTATGTTTTAATAAAATAAAAATAGCAACAATATTACCATCATAGGAATAGAAACACTGGTCAGGAGGTCTTACCACATGTAATTAATTTTGTATACAGAAAATATGGCTTTTAGTTTATTTCTGTGAAAACACTTTTGTATCTTCTTTGAAACTAGGCTGACGCAGACAAAAAAAAAACAACACAATTAATATTTTAGTTCTGATATATTCTGCTTTTGACCCAGGGGATTTGTTCACAGACCTAGACATTTTAGAAATGGGTTTTGATTTCCTTCTATAAAGTTTTAATTTTTGCTCAGGTGACAATCCATACAATAAAATTATATGAAGAAGCTTGTTCTCAACCACACATTGACTGTGCATAAGATATCTTGTTATTGACGTATTTATTATCACCTGCTCCACAGGCTGCAGAAGACTCTACCTTATCAGCTGCACAAATTAGGAATGACTGAGTCTCCTACTTCTTATTGACCTTGTTAATGTCACAGGCAAAATTGACAGTTACAATACTAAAAACATATAAACTGCCTGATACTTGGAAAATATTAAACTATCATTAAAATTATTGTTATTTGGCAGAATGTAGGCACACTTAAATTAAAAAGTTAGAAATATATCAAAACTGCATTTCAAGAATTTGAAAATTCAAAATGACTATATTAATCATGCTGTGTTAACATAATCTTCAAACCTGTTTAGCATGACAAATATTAATAATTGTGAAAGGAAATGTCTTCAAAATTATGAATAGAAAATAAAATAACTTGAAGGCCCAAGGACTGAGATTTTTTAATTTATGAATACAGAGTGGTCATCCATGGGCTAAGATAAGTGTTGCCTTTTGGTTGTTGTTGTTTTAAGTCATTTGTTACTCAATCAAACTTAAATATAAGATTTGACTTCATCTCCAGTTTAGGACATAAATTGAATACTGTGTTCCTGGTGGTCTAGTGGATGATTTTCTAGCATGATAATAGAAATACAGTCAAAATAGAGTCATTGTGGCAATAAACACAGGTGGAAAGAATGGTTTGGCATTTTAGCATCTCATTATATATTGATTTGAACATCAGAAAAATTCAATAATTTTGTTAGTTATGGTTTTCATTTTTCTTCTAGTTATGTAGGAATGACTTTCAGAAAGAACATGCTCAAAGAAATCTTCAAAAGCCAATATATGTATTTTCTACCTACCAAATCATCAAAAAAATTGAAATGACTGAACTTATTGGTATTTAGAATATAGCCTCAATACACACTAGCTAATGCTGATTTGTACAATTTTGTCTGTGCTGAGAAATTGCTGTGAAATTAAATCTCTTATATACCAGCATCTTCAATCTGATGACTTATATTTAATAGGAAGTGAAGAACTGATTGAATTTTCCATAGATTATTCAATAATGTAACATTTTTCATGATTGACATTGTTGTAATTGTCATATATATATGACATATTTCATATATATATGAAAGCCACTTTGGGTTTTATCCACCCAAAACTACATACTTTTTCCACAATCATTTCTAAATATGACAAATGCATTCATTAATATGACCAATAGAATAGTAGTCTATCTTCAATGCTGCCGTTGAATCTCAAATAAATAATGTATAGCTTACTAACTTGAAATAAAAAATATGAAATTACTTTTTGCAATGTAGTCATTAATATTATGTTATCATTTATTTAATCAGGCTCTTGTGATTATAGATCAACATTTATTCATATGATTATAGATCAATATTTATTAATAGTATCTATAAACTCAAAAATTATATCAAGGAATCAATTTAGTAATATTTTACTAAGAAGAAAATTATAGTGAAAAATTATTTAACAGAACTGTTTTAACAATTACATTCCCTGTATGTGCATGCCTGTGTGCATAGTTTAAATTTCTATGACTAGAAAATTTCCCTTTCAACACTATATTTCTCCAATTATTCAACATACATTGTTAGTTCCTGTGGCTTGAATTTAATTAATTATGCAATATCTTAGAAGGTAAGTTATATTTTCAAGTGTATTAGAGCCATTGATGTTTTTGGTTGTGAAGATTCTGTGGTTTTAGTTAGCTAGTACTAGAGAATCACCTGCGATTAACAAGATACCAAAACTACTACAGCAAAACTTTCGCATTACTGGGACTATTGATTCTAGTTAGCTGGGACTAAGAAATTAGTGGTTATTAAGAAAAGACCAGCATCATTGAGGTGAAGTGCAGTTGAGGCTTAGCACTGTGAGAGGCCATGGAAGGCCACTGGTGAAGGTGCAGCCTCAGTTGCAGTTGATGGCTCAGGACCGAAAGGGTCATGTAAAGGAGTTGAGGCTTGTCACCATGAAGAGAGCTTATGAGAGATTATTGGTGAATCCTAGTTGCAGTGGAAGATAGCCAATGTATTGGAGTTGCAAGTACCATGAGATGACCACCAAGAACAGCAACAGCAATGGAGTATAGGCAGCTGGAACCTAGGAGACAAGGTGTGTGCTACGAAGGGCCGGGCTGGAGAAGTGACCCAAGCCCTTGGAGGAGCCCAGAAGCTCCTGAGTGGATCCCAGACGTTGTACAGATAGACTTAGATTTTGCTTTTGATTGTGACTGTGCCCTGATATTTTTCCCTCTTGAAGTAAGAAAGTATTTTAGTAGAACCCACAGTTAAGAGATTTTTGAATTGTAAAAAGACTTTGAATTTCAAAAGAGATTGGATAGTTTAAGGGAATTGAATTTCTAATATGTAAGAATTTGTAAAGACGGAGAGAGTTTTAAAGTTATTTAGATCTTGGGGATGAAAAAGAAAGTAAGGGTTGAAGCTTAATGGTGATGTGTTTGTGTGTAAAGTTGACAAAGTGTCAGTTGTACTGGCTGCTTTTGTGTATCAACTTGATGCAAGCAGGAGTTATCACAGAGAAAAGGACCCTAAGTTGAGTAAATGCCTTCATGAGACCTAGCTGTAAGGTGTTTTATCAATTAGTAATCAAACATGGAGGGCCTACCCCATTGTGGGTGGTGCCATCCTTGGGCTGGTAGTCTTGGGTTCTATAAGAAAGCAAGCTGAACAAGCCAGCTGAAGCAAGGCAGTAAGCAGCATTCTTCCATGGGTTCTGCATCCATTCCTGCCTTCAGGTTTCTACCCTGTGTAAGTACAAGTACTGTTTACCCTCTGTGATAAATGGCAATGTGGAAGTGTAAGCTGAATAAACCCTTTCTTCCCTACCTTTCTTCTTGGTCATGATTTTTTTTTGTGTGTGTGCAGGAATAAAAGCCCTGACTAAGACTAGCAATAACTAAGATTTATCCTTGTGGTCAGAGGCATCATTATATCACTGTCAAATTAGAAACTAAAAATTAGGACAGAATGAGAGATAAAATTAATTTGCATTGGAAGATTTGAGTCACTACAAACAATTGTGTGACAGCCATTTACTCTAAGGCTTTATCTTTCTTTACATTTTCTCCCTTTTCAGGCTGACGTCATCGATGTGAGTTATGGAACCATGGATGATTTAAAACGGATTACAAAGTTGAAAAATATTACCAATCAAATTGCACTCCTGAAATTAGGAAAATTACCACTATTATATAAGGTTAGTCCAAATGCTCTTGTTTGGTGATAGCATAAATCAATTCCTTATGCTGTTTGAGTTAGGTGCTTGGGAAGTTATAAAGACAGAGAGAGAGAGAGAGAGAGAGAGAGAGAGAGAGAGAGGGAGGGAGGGAGGGAGGGAGGGAGGGAGTATAATTGATATCTTTATGAAAAAGTTATTGGTGCTCGTTTTACATAAGTGGGATATGTCTTAAATTGGGGAATGAGTCTGTGAACTCCTAATCAAGAAGCATACCTATATAAAGATCCACATCTAATCTAAAACACTGACAAAGAGAATTTGAGCTTCCTTGTCTTAGGATATATGTAAAATTTCCAATCTGTTGTCAAAAGTGGCTAATGTCTGCATGTATCTATCCTGAACATAATTGACTTATAATCTTCTATGATTAATTTTTTAAACCGAAACTTTACAGTTACTGCCTGTACTCTGGAATCTAATTAAATATAATAGGCTAAACAGTTACAGAATTTTTATTTATGTTCATTTAAATTCAACTTTATTAACATTTATCCATTAGATGGGTTTCTATAATTAAAGCAGTTCAAACTAAATGCTAGATAAGGATCTAGCATAATGTAATGAAATCAGAAAGTCTTAAAAATTGGTGCTTGGTCCAGCTTGTTTCCTGGCAGCCACCGTGTTCCCACTGTTCCAGCTTTGACCGCAGCTCTGGCTAGCTAGAAGTGCCAGCCCTGGCACCCATGAGACGTTAACATGGCTATTGTCTCTGCTAGTTGGCTCCATAGTGACCATGTCCCAAAGCATGGATCTAGGGTCAACCTCATCACCCTCATGGTTCTCTGCTAAGCCCCAGACAATACCCGCCATGCTTGCAGTTCCCGGTAGAATGAATACTCTTAATGCTTAAAGATCATCCAATGGATTTATGTATCAACAAATACTTAATACACAAGATGCTAAACCAATTAGAATTATTACCCAATATCTAACATTTTGATAGAAATTGTTACCCGGGACTGCTAGAGATCCATGGTTCTTCTTCCATGTTGCTTCCTCTCTCCTCCTCCCCTTCTTTTTCCTCTCAATTCCTCACTCTGCCTACCTCTTCTAATGCCGAATCACCCAGCTCCACTGCAAATACAATGTAGCAGGAAAATATCATGCTACAATGTATAGTTAGGAATGCTGGCTGTTGCTTCATTTTCTATTTCTGTTTATAAAGAATGATCATTGTGTTTATGTCACAGGGAGCACCTTGTTCTGGAAATAAATTGGACTTTTCTTATCCAATCTTAAAAGGTTTTGCTAACTCTCAAACCTAAAAATATTTCCATGAAAACTGTTAGATGACCTAGTAAGAAAAATGAGGCCAAGCATAGTGACATCTAATTTAATCCCAGAACTCAGGAGGCAGATGCAGGTGGATCTTTGAGTTTGAGACTAGCCTGGTCTCCATCTGTCATTCAAACAAATGGGGGTGGTGGTGGTGAGAGAACAATAAAGGAGGAAAACTGACTGGTATGTGTGTTTCCATGTTCTGCTTTCTCCCTCTTAGGGTGTCCAGATGTTGCTATACACTAGGCTAGAAGGATGAAGCAGAGTCTGGAAAGGGCAGGATCTCTGTCTGGCTGGAAATGAATGAGCATTAGTGGGTGGGTAAAGGGTGATGCTTCACTAACAGTTGGTGTTACAACTATTTTAGGCAAAGGTCTTCTCTGATGATCCTTATTGAAATATTTCTCTGAGACAGTCTTAGCTTGCATGCATAACTTTATTTAGGTGGGCTTATATCCATACCCTTTATTCAGGGTGAACCAAGGGTTATATAGTTTGGGGAGATGGATTAGAATATCCAGGGTGGTCAAATGTCATTGGCTGAAGGATAAGGCTACTGACATACATCGTTAGCATGGGGAGGCATCCAGGCATCTCAGGTGCAGGACTGTGTGACATTCCTCAGGCAGTTGATGTTCAGTAGGTCTGGGATACCCCAGAGAAAAGGAAGCCCAGCTTGGAGCTCGGGACTGGGAGCTATCTGGTAACATCAGGCTTTTTCTACTTTAGCAACAGGGTTTCCTCACAGATATGTATGAGTCTAAAGTACTCACTTTACTAGTTAAGAAATGTGACTTAGAATAGATTTAGTAATTGATGATATCTCCATCTTTATACTTATCTGAACCTATACATTTTATGTAACAATTTTGTATTTTATAAGAAAAAATAATTTTAAAATTTCAAGTTAAGGTGTTGGAGTAGTGGCTCAGTACTTTAGAACACTTGCTGTTTTTATAGAAGACCAATAATATACCTTGCCTGTCCAGGTGTAGTTTTTTCCAATTTCATGCTACTAATATAGCTATATCTTGCCTCAAATATGAATCTTGTTCATGGAGTTCAATGCTGGTTAAAACCATTGATAACATTTCATTCCCATCATCATTTGTAGCATATTTTGGTACTATAAAAGCTTGCAGCTAGACAGGAGACTGCTAGATATGTTCCAGCCTGAACTTTCTATTTCATGAAATCAAGCTATGTTCTGCCTTAAGCAATAAGGATCTTATCTCATTCTGTGAATAACTAAGAACAATGGTAAGAGCCCATGTTATTTGGTGGACTCTCAGGCCTCTTTGATGAATGGAATCTTTCCTTTTGTTGATATAATATTTCAGTTATACTGTATATAGCAATGAGTAAAGAGTTATGTTTTATGTGAGTTGTGACAATCGAGCTGAGAATTTATGAAAGGAAAGAAATACACTTTTTTTCTATTGAAACTTTCAAAATATATCTTTTTCCCTGTTACAGGGAACCTAGACCATTTCAGTGGCAACTTTAGAATATCTTTTGACTTATCTAAATGGTGTCACTGGTAAATTTAGTGTGATTCTGCATTTCAAGGAAAACTTCCTTCTCTTTTACCTCAAAAGAATCTTTGCCAGTATTTAATGAAGAAAAATAAAAAGTGGACATTATCTTCTTCTTTAGAAAGATGTATTTTATTCACTGAATAATTTAGTGGCCACTTCACACTCAATTCTCAGAAGTAATTACAAGGGATCAATGTCTCCATAATTTGTAATTATAAGATTAGAGAATACTTTCATTTGAGATAAAAAACATACTTAAAAGTAAGCACAAAATAAGAACAGTAGTCTAACTCATTTGAAGGCTAAGTAAGGTAGATGTTTTTCAGAATATTTTATCCATTACATCAACTTAAAATATGTTTTGAGTGATTTAGACCAATATTCTACATCTATAAAACATATTTTGATTTAAATATATCTTTAATCATAACTTACGAAATGATATTGAACTGTGTCTTTATACCACTTAGAAATCAGCCATCAAGAAGGAATTTAGAGGGCTAGCAAGATAGCTCTGTGGTTGCAGAAACTTGATAGCAAAAATAATCATCTGAGTTTGATTCTCAGGACTCACATGCAGGAAGAAGAGAATCAATTATACTTGGCGTACTTTGCCCTCTACATGTGTACCATAACAGGCACATGCCACAGAAATACCTAAAAAGCACTTGCACAGAAAAAAATATAACTATGTATTCCATTTTAATTCAACAAATATATTTAAAATGTTTATTAAAAATTTAAGTAAGTAAATTTAGAATATATATATATATATGAATATTTCACATTGTATTCTTAGCATTTAATCACATCTCATGGCTTGAAATTAAATATAAGTGTGTCAACAAACCTTCCTATTTTGTCTAAAGTTAAAACAGATTACATCAACTATTAACAATCCTTTCAATCTAGAACTAGTGCTTATGCATGTAAGTCTAGAGAGGAAGCATGTGCACTTATAGGACATTTGTAATTCTCATTGAGTAACTTTATGAAGCTATAGGTTGAACTTTCTCACAGAAAATGAGGAATTGTATGAAGTTTAAGAGATAATTCTTATACTCTGGGTGTGCCACACATACTTAACCTTGTATTACACCAAATAACAATTGTTATAGCATAAGTTTGCCTCAGTAATAGCATGTCTATGATAAATTAATAGAAGAAATTATTTATGAAAAATGAACATTAAAGATATGTCATGTAATTGAAACATTACTTCTTTTCCATTATAAATAGAACATTTTAATACTCTTCTTAGCATGTTATTATGCATTTGTTTGCTTGTTTATATCTCAACCACAGACTTCCCTCACTCTTCTCCTTCCAGTCCCCACACTCAATCTAGTGCTCAGTAAAGGGCAATTCTTCCATGAATATCAAGCAGCCATGTCATATCAAGTTGCTTTCAGACTAGGCATGTCCTCTCCTGTTAAGTCTAGACAAGGTAACCCAGTTAGAGTAAAGGTCCAAAAAGCAGACAACAGAATCAGAGCCACTGCTATGATGTTAGGAGTACCATAAAAAGACAAAGCTATGCAAGTATAACATATGTGCCTACATCAATTCTATGCAGGCTCTGTGGTTGGTGGTTCCATCATGTGAGTGTCTGTGAGTCCAGGTTAGTTATTCATTGAGTTTTCTTGTGGTGTCCTTGGCACATCTTTGCCTTATATTCTTGGTGATGTAAAACTTTAGGCACAGCTTTATATAAATTCCTAACTCAAATTCTCTTACATCAAAAATGGAATTTTTTCATTCCATCTGATACAGAGGGATGCTTCTTTGATAATGGCTGAACATGAAAGTGACCCAGGAGTATAACAGAATGGCATTAGCAATCATTATTTTTGCTACTTTTTATTTTTTGAACAGTAGTGTTTTTATTTTGTCTTTTAGTAAATGATTGAAAATATTATGCTGATGATGACACTGGTGATGACGATGATGATGTTGAATTTTAAGCATGTCATAGAATACATATTACTTCAGTTTTAAAAATTATTTGTTGTGTAATATTTTGTTTATCCTTTTTCTTCCTCTACTCCTTCCAGATCCTTCTAACCTACCCTCCCAACAAAATCCACACTTTTTATTTCTCTTTCCTTAGATAGAAAAGAACCAAATGAAAAGGGGAAAGTAAGAGAGAGTTAAGAGAGGGAATATGGGAGAAACTGTGTAAACTAAGAACCATTTAGGGGTTGTATGGAAATCTCATACAGTGGGAGCTTTCTAAAATATATGCATATTTGAAGGAGATCAAAATGAAATCATCAAATAACTGGTGACATGGAGAACGAAGTAAACATCTCACATTACCAAATGAAGACTACATTTCTAGAAATTGGTTGTATGTAATGGTGTTTCTAGCCAACGAAATACTATGAAAACTTCCAATTAACCCAAGGTATTACCAGGCTATTGTTGCTATCTACAAATGGGTGGTAAGGCCCTATTGCAGAAGATAATACACACAGAACTCTTTGAAAATTGAGAAGTTGAATTGGTGCCTAGCTAGAGCCTTTACCCCTACTAACTAGTGTTCATGATACTAAAAACGTATT
>NW_021604564.1:9345715-9369325 GCF_004785775.1 Grammomys surdaster | reverse complement strand
TAAAAACGTATTCTTAATGCAACCAAAGTAGAAAGGCAATCTGCATCCCAGTTCAGAGTTATTTTTAAAGATAATTATTTGAAAATTGCCTGTGCATCATTTCTGCTTTCTTCTCAGTATATGATCTCCAATAGACAATTTTTTAATGTTCTCAGAACTTGCAGTAGGATGGTGACTGTTGAGCAATGAATAAATCCCATGTGTGAATGAATGACTTCTCTAACACTGTCCAATCCATAATGGGACACCAAGGTCTACCTTCCAAAGCCACCACACTCTGATCCACAGAGTTGTGAATTTACCTGTTTTCAAGAATATTTAGATTGCTTTTCTGAGACATTTGTCATGCTGTGATCTAGGTCATGTTTCCTTACAATTGAACAAATTAAGCATTCTGATTATTTTCAAATGCTTCAGGATGAGAAGTATAGGAAAGGATGGGGGAACATGAAAACATGAAAAACTCATTGAAGAAACTGGTGGGCATGCGATGTTCATCTTCTGATACCTGTGCTTCTGTTGAATTCTTTTAAACAAAAATTTCTAGCTACAGTAATTTAGGGCAAAATATAGCTAGGATTCTCAATAGGCCCCTGGAAATGATTCTGATTCTTAGCAGCAATTGAGCTAGTTCTTCTTCCATGGGAATGGATCAAGTGCTTTCAAGAAAAGCTCTCCACTTGAACACAAGTTTCCATTGATGTGAAGAATCTTTCACTCATCTCTGCCCTTACTCAAAAAAGCATACTAATAGGAGGACTTGGACTTTCCAACTTAACTGTCCAAAATTCAACTTGACTAACAAGGAAAAAAGTGCCACTCTATATTCTGACTACAAATAATGGTAAAAATCAACCAATGGACTGGATGTGGTCCACATCTTAAATCACTCTTCATATAAGTTGACTTTTTATCAGATTAGTAGCATTCAGGAAGTCAGAGCCTAGGCCCCCTAAGCAAAGCAAGCAAGCAAACAACCAAACAAACAAATATACAGTGAATTGAATTTAAATTTGCTCTCTAATAGAGTATCTCAGAAATCATAGGACTACTGAATTTCTGAGTTAATTTATTATTAGTTCAATGTTCTCACTAGGTTCTTCATCAAAATATTACTACTAAATCTTACCTTGAATAAAAAGAATTTGCAACTTGAAAATACTCTTTCACCATAATCATCTCAGGCTACATATTTGTTAATAACCAAGCAAAGTTGGTAGATTTATGTAATATGGTAAGCATTTGATTAATGTCTATAAAATGGTTAGTGTAAAAGTATAATATGCCAGCTAGGCTTCTTTGAAATCATCCAGCACTGTGTTGATTTAGCATCCTGTTAAGATCATTGCATATCAAAATATTTTCTAATTAATAATTAAAAATTATAAAATTATTTTATTTTGCTAAGTACATATCACATGTTTTGGAAATAGGAGTTGGTGTTTTGTTTTATTAAAACATACTTTTAGAATGCAAACTTAAACAAAGAAGTTTTTAATAAATTAATATACATCCCTCAGATGTAGATCCTTCTCAGATGGAGATTCAGTGTAAATGCATTTGCTTCTGGCTCCAATATGTCATAATCCAAAGAAAATCTCAACATATTTCAGTTAGAGAAGACTATCAGTGGTTTGGTTTGAGAGTGAAAATCAAGTTTATTTGACAACAAAACAATTTTATTAAAGAAAAGAATAAAAACACAGAAAATAAAAAATTATTTAATGTTAGGATATGCACAGAATGGGCAACATAGACTTTTAAATCTATATATTATGAGTTAGGTTTTCAAGTTTGTTTTAGGTTTCTGAGTTTTAAAATGAATTAAAGAAATTGAGGAATGGATAAAACTGTCATCTGTGAATCTAAAAAACAAAAACAATTTTAATTACTTAAGGATTTTTAAATCTGAATAAAGAAAGGAGAAGAGAATATTAAAAAGGATCCCCAGAGCATGAAATTGTTTTTATGTATTACAAAATTAGACCCTCATCCAATATAGAATATAGACTTAATTATAGATATCTTTTAAGTTTATATTTATGGTTATAAAAATAATGAAATACAAGTAATTGTCTTAGTCTTTGAGCTTCCATGGTATTTAATGTATTATCTTTTCTAATTAATTTGATTATTTACATTTTAGCCCTCGCCATTTCTCTAAGTACAGAGACATGTTCAGTAGACATTGTAGAGTAGCCTGTACACACCAGTCACTGTAATGAATTGGCTATACTAACCTCAAAGTAAAGAAGTACATAGTGCTTTTATGAGTGGAGAAGTTGTGATCTAAGAGATTGAGGGGTTTGCACATTTTATAAATAGAGGCTTTAGCCTTGATTATCTCACTCAATATATTTTAGTAAACATAGTATCAAGTTCAGGTAAACAATAGTTTTCAAGCAGCTACTTTAGAAATGCATCCATTTAAAAATTGATCAAAGAAAATTTTAGATATGTTATTCAGAAAATGAATTTACTTCATAATTGAGTGTTAATTTTAGTATGAAATGAAAGCTTTATAAGTGGTTAAATTGTTTACATTAGAGTTACCATTGTCTCTGCAATAATCCTTGTTTAATTCCTTTGGAATTGTATTGGTATTACACTTAGGCCTATGTCTTATATTTACTGACAAAATTTCAACATGCATAGAGTGTAGAGACCCTTCCATTTTACCTTAGACTTGAATTATTTTGCTCTGTGTGAAGCCTGCAGTTTCTTTACTACTATAAAATTGATTGATTATATTTCATTTTATGATGACAGTTATTATACTAAATTTTTGTTTCAGGCCAGAAAGAAACCACCTTCCAATCCATTTTTATGTAGATTTCCAGAATATACTCTAAGACACAAGAAACAAGAGTAGTTAATCCTGTTATAACCGCTCTGCCCATTTTGTGCTGAACATACAGGAGACATAAAACAAAATATTTGAAATGAACCATTCCAGTCTCAAGGAATCTTTGTGACATGACTAAAATTAATTAACCCAGATGATCTGATTACCACAGTTCCTGATTTCTGTTAATAGCCATGTTTATCATCCTAATGTGAAATTGGCTTCTAGCAAATTGCTTGATCACAGGCTATGCATGATGCACTTGCCCTGCTGTATTTGACATCAGATAAATATGGAGGGTGGAGTGCCACACATCTGCTAGCATATGCCAGCCCTAGTTCTTCGTTCTCTTTCCAAGAATAGAGTTAAAAAGGTCATCACATATGAATTTATGTGTTGTGAATATGTGTGATTATGGATGTTCTCATGAGTTAAGCAAAATGTTTGTGTGTGTGTGTGTGTGTGTTTATGTGTATGTGTGTATGTGTCTGTGTATGTCTGTGTGTCTCTCTGTGTGTATGTATGTATGCAGGGTGCATATGCAGATATGTGTGTGTTGAGAACCTAAAATTGGGTGTTAGGTATGTTCCCTGTTCACTCTTTTTTTAAATAAAATATTGATTTTCTTTTTTATGGGTTATTTTATTTATTTACATTTCAGATGTTATCCCCCTTCCCAGTTTATGGTCTATTTAGACTGAATCTCTTTCTCTGAACCTTGATAAAGCCATTTTGGCTAGGCTAGCAAACCAGCGTGTTCTGAGAGGCTCCCATTTCAGCCTTCATGGTGTTGGGATTACTGGAGGGTTTCTATACACTCTAGACTTATATGTTGGGCACTAGGGATCTGAACTCAGTTTCTTATGCTTTTTGGACAGGTGCTAGACAGACAGATCCATCTCCTTGATCTACAACATATTTAAAGATTTACTTTTATTGTTGTTAAACTATGTGCCTGTGTCTTAAATGGTGGGTGTATGTATATGAATTCAAGTGCCCATGAAGACCAAAGCTGACAAATCACCCTGGATCTGCAGTTACAGGTTACAGAAATTTTGGTCTGCCTTACAAGAGTGCTGAGAAAAAAACAAAAAAAACAAAACATCTCAGTTCCACTAGGTGAGCAGCATATACTCTTAACTGCTAAGCCACCTCCCTGTGCCTCTAAGCCTACTTATTCTTTCAACCCTCAACATTTGTTTCTCTTCTTTCATTAAACATGTAATCTTCAATTTTTCTGAATATTCTTTTAATAGTCTTGTGTCATAGATGGTGTCCATATAGGCTTGTATATGTTCTTTCTTCAGAGTAGTCCTCATCTCCACCCAATAATCCTTCCCATAATCCTTTCCTGTTCCAGCAATTCTGCAGCCAGTATTTCGGTTTCCACTTTTATTTAACCTAAGTCAGCTGTGCCACTTTCCTTAGTATGTTTCATCAAAGCCTTATCCTGGGTTCCTGCTTTCACTTCTGCTCCAAAATAAAACTACAACTCCTGTGGATATTGAGGTTGACTCTGATTTCTAGTTTGTGAGTAGGGCAGCAATATCTATAGAATGCAAGAGAGTCTATAGAATGATACAAAGCCCTTTCTTGTGTACCCAGAGTGGTATTATTTGGTCATATGATAGGTCTATTTCTACTGTTTTAGGCATTTCTAAAGTGGCTGCAATAGTCTACAGTCCTATCATTAATGTATAAAGGTCTTCTCCCATGTTCCCCACATTAATTACTATTTGAACTCCACTAATCATTATTTCAAATGTGGCCAGAAGGAAATTTAAAATAATTGTAATTTGCATTTCATTCCTGGCTAAGAATGTTGAAAACTTTTGCCATTTGCATCCTTTTTCAAATAAACCTGTTCTTTTAGAAAAAAAAAATAAGAAAAAAAAAAAAGAAATTGCTATTTACTTTCTTTCCCCAGTTTTCAGTAAGTTATTTATTTTCTTACTGTTTAGTTATTGGAATGCTCTGTGTATTTTTCACATTTATTCTCTACTCGATGTATAGCTAGAAATTATTTTCTCACAGTATGTAGACTATAATTCATTCAATTCACAGTTTTTATTAATCTATAGACATTTTTGGCTTCATCAAATCGTGACAAAGAATTTCTTATTGATCCTTTATTGTTGATGGCTCATCATACTTCTTTTGCTTGTAGTATCTTATTCCTGTACCTATAAGTTGAAGAATGCTGCTCCTTTTTCTTGTATTAGTTTCAGATTATTGGGTCTTTGGTTTATTCCAGTTATTATATTTGTTGTATTGGTGCGGCTATTGTTAATGGGATCATTTCTTTACTTATTTTAAGTTGTATGTCATGGTTGTATAGGAAAACTACCAATTTTTAATGTTGATTTAGTACCTTGCCACTTTGCTGAATTTGTTTATCTTTTCTATGTGTTTTGGTGGATATTTTTAACGAGCCTTTATGCAGTATCATAATAGCTGCACAGAGATGGTATTATTTTTTTATTTGCAACTAGTTTTAGATTAATGAAGTTTTTTATGTAAAAGTGAAAATGGTTCATAATAATGCAACACATGTCATAAAATCAAGAGACTCTCAGAAGGAAAAATAAATACATATTTCATGGAAAATGCTTTAATATTAAATTTTTTATATTATATTTAGACATATTTTATGCAGTCACATCTTGTAAATTATTGAACTTTGTGAGCTCCTTTATTGTATTTAATTTTCTTACATTTTTATGTAGTGTGAGTGCATGTGTTTATGTGTGTGTGTGTTTGTGTGCATGTATGCATGTCTGTATGTGTTCATGTGTGTGTTGGGTGTACCAGGACATATAAAAGAAAGTGACAAGACAAACTGTGTACGGTCAATTCTCTGATTTGATCATGTGAGTTCCAAGAACTGAATTTAGATCATCTGGCTCAGCATCAAACACTTTTGTCTGCTCAGCTGTCTTACCTGCCCATCCTATCCTTCATGCAAAAATTGTTTCATTCTTCCATTTTCAGTAGCAATTAGCATGGCATAATTACCTATCAGCTAATGACCTAGACCCTGAAATCAAATAGTTTATATCAAAAGCCAAGTTAAGTTTATGAGCTTTAAATACTCATCTGTCAGTATATTTATTTATATGTAAAGTTAATTTATTCATACTCACCACAAAGTATTTTCTATGAAGTGAAAGTAGTGAGTACTTAAACATGTTGTATCGTTCTCTTTCTTAAACAAGACAAGCAGATGTGACTTTTAATTTTTATACATTTAGAATAATACTTCACCTAATTCTCTACCAGATGCATTCAACGTATTCCTCTCCTCTTATGATAATATTAAATTGACTATACAAATAATAAACAAAGTCCAACTGTCAATAATTATTAAAAATGTGCCTTTTAGCAAATAGTCATTTGCTATGATATTAGATATGAAAGGTGGAAAGTTCACAGGTAGTGATTTCAAAAATGTGGGAAAGATTTTAGGCACTCTACTTATCCTTGGAACATCATATTACAATTCAGTTCTCTACACATAAAATTGTGATTCTGTTTTGCTATTTTGCTTACCAAGACTGTTTTCCAGATAAAATGACCATACATTTTGAAAATCGTCATGCTGTGTATTCTTCATTTCAGAAAAGTAAGCTCTTTACATCAGGGTTATGTTTCATTGATAGAATTAGAAATGTCCTGAGACACAGCTACTGATAAATACACATGCAAAGACACAAAAAAAGAGAACATTTAAACTGGAATTCATTTCTCGTGGAACCTCCAGGCAACAAAAGAGATTTGTTGGTGTAGTGGCCAATATAGTCATTTTTACTAAAATATTCTACATATAGATTAGGGGGAAAAAACTCACCCGGCTTAAATTGCTCAGCATTCACAGTAATGATGCTGGAAAACTGAGCCTGCTTAATGTAGACTTTCATGCCTGCCTTCATTTTAAACTCTGGTACAGAGTGCTGATGCTTTTGATTAAAAATATACCTTAATTAAAAATATAAGAGGGGTGGTTTTTTTGCTAAACTTCACATTTTGGTTAAAACTCGTAGTAAATCTGTAGCTTGAATGTATTATGGACATAAAACTATATATTATGTCTCAGTTTAATTCCTAGTTCAAACCATCTGTACATGTTTTATGGCAGAAGATATTACATGGCATTTTATTGCTTCCTGAAATTTGGAGAGTGAAGAGTGATCTAGAGTCATAATGTCAGGAAGGGCAATGTAATGAAAGATGGTTCAGAATTTTACACAAATCTCTGAATAAGATCCTCTACATAGTAGTATATGTAAGCAATATCCGTAAAGATGCATAGCACAAGCTGATCTCAGACTTCAAGAGCATGTGGTTATGGAATTCATCACAGAGTAAATAGGCATAGCCTAGAATGTCAGAGCAAGTAGCCACAAAATATTGTGGAGATTTTAGAAAATTGTATTTGCAGGGATTTTTCTTTATTCTTTATTGATGAAGCATAATTGATGAATGAAAAATACTCTTCTTCTCCATTTATTTAAACATATTTTCAAGTGTTACCTGTAGTTTAGAGCAGGTTTTAGGAAGCAGCAGTCACATTTCATCGATTTATTCTTCAAGAGGATTAAATTTAATCATCATGGAAATGGAAAGACAGTAGATCTTTTGCCATTCTACCAGAAACCTGTTTTCCAGGTTGTTATAATTTTTACCACCATCTATTTCTTCCACTTAAGCCTTGACTTGAACCTTTGTGTCATTTAAATATAGAAAAGTAGAAAGCACAGGGCAAATGTAGGTCATTCTTCCTTTTTCTCTGTGTGATGATAATCTATTCAAATGGGAACAATCAATGTTGTTAGTTTGGGATCAATCTCTTCAACTGTATCCATACTCAGTAAAAGCTGTTCTTAGAAAGCAAGGAACCATGGAGGTTCAGACCAGGAAGCTGCTACAAGTCAATAAACACCAGGGGACCCACCACTTGAAAGGTATGTTGTTTTCCTGAAATGATATAGCCATTTTTTTTTTTTTTACTGATGTTCTTAAAAATGGTAGGTCAGTTTGGGGAAGGACATCTAATGGCAGACAACAGAGTCAGAGACAGTCATGGCTACAATTGTTAAGGGATTTACATAAGGATCAAGGTTCACATCTGCTCCAAATGTGTAAGATGCCTTCTTTCAGACTCGGCATGTTCTTTGGTTGATGGTTCAGTCTCTGTGAGCCTGTATGGACCCAAGATAGTTGACTTTGTAGGGTTTTTTAGTGTCCTTGACCCCTCTGGGTTGCTCAACTCTATGCCCCGCTCTTCCACAAGATTCCCCAAGCTGTATCTGATGTTTGGCTGTAGGTTTCTGTATTTATTTCCACTCATTGCTGGATGAAACATCTCATAAAACAGTTATGCTAGGTTCGTGTCTGCAAGCATTGCAGAGTTTCATTAATAATGTTAGGGATTGGTGCTTGTCCATGGGGTGAGTCTCAAGTTGAGCAGTTACTGGTTGGTGGGTCCTTCAGTATCAATTCAATCTTTTTTCCTCAGTATCTTGTAGGCAGGAGAAATTTGTAATTGAAAGTTTTCTGGGTGGGTGGATACTTCCTCTCTCATGCTTGGTACAGTATGTGGCCATTCAGTCTCTAAATCTGTACGCTGGTAGGAATCTCAATGAGGGTCACCTCAATAGACACCCTAAAGCCTTGCTGGTCTGAAATCTCCAGCTAGTAAGAAAGATGCCCCCTACAGATTTTCATTCTCTCTCCCAGCCCTCTCCTGTTCCCTCAATCCCACAATTTATCTCCATTCTCTTTCCCTTACTCAATACCTCTCCCAAAAGTACCTTCTCTCTATTCACCTCTGATGAATATTTATTTGCTCTTCTGAGTTAGATTCATTCATCCTCCCCTGGGCCCTACCTATAACCCAGTTTCTTGGTGTCTGTGGATTGTAGCATATTTATTATCCTGCACTTTATGGCTAATGTTCACTTATAAGTGGGTACATGCTATACATCTCTTTCTGGGTCTAGGTTTCCTTACTCAGGATGACATCATTTTTTAGTTCCACCCATTTTTCTGAAAATTTCATGATGACCTATTTTTAATAGCCAAATAGTATTCCATTGTGTAGAGGTCCCACATATTTTCATCTGTTCTTCAGCTGAGGGACATGTGAGTTGTTTTCAGTTTCTGGTTATTATAAATAAAGTTGTTAAGAGCACAGTTGGCCAAATGTTTTTGTGGTATATTAGGACATCTTTTGGGTACATGACAGGAGTGCTGTGGCTGGGTCTTGGTATAGAACTATTCCCAATTTTCAGAGAACCCACCAAATTTATTTCAAAGTGATTGTACAAGTTTGTACTCCCACTAGCAATGGAAGAATGTTCCCCTTGCTCCATATCCTCACAAGCATATGCTTATCACTTGAGATATTGATCTTAGCCTTTCTGACAAGTGTAAGATGGAATCTTAGAATTGTTTTGATTTGCATTTCCCTGATGACTAAGGAAACATTAAACATTTCTTTAAATGCTTCTCAACCACTGGAGATTCCTATGTTGATAATTTTCTGTTTAGCTCTGTACTCATTTTTAATTGGGTTATTTGGTTTCTTAATTTCTTCAGTTTTTATATATTTTGAATATTAGTACTCTGTTGTTGGAGGGTTGCTCAAGATCATTTCCCATTCTGTAGGCTGCCATTTTGTCCTATTGATGATGTCTTTAGACTTGCAAAAGCTTTCAGTTTCATGAGGTCCCATTTATTAATTGATGATTTTAGTGCCCAAGCTATTTGTCGTCTTTGTAGTAATTTGTCACCTGTGGCAATGTGTTTAAGGCAGTTCCCTACATTCATTTTTATTAAATCTAGTATATCTAGTTTTATGTTGAGGTCTTTGATCCACTTGGACTTAAGTTTTGTCCAGGGTGATAGATATGAGTCTATTTGCATCTTTGGACATGAAGACATTCAGATAGAACAGCACTATTTGTTCTATCTGATGTTTTCTTTTTCTACATTGTATGATTTTTGCTTCTTTGTGAAATATCAAGTGTTCATAGGTGTTTGGGTTTATTTTGGGGTCTTTAGTTCTATTCCATTGATCATCCTGTTTATTTTTATACCAATACCATGTAGGGTTGTTTTTTTTTATTACTATTGCTCTGTAGTACAGCTTGAAATCAAGGATAGTGGTAGCCACAGAAGATCTTTTACTGTATAGGACTGTTTTAGCTATCCTGGGTTTTTTGTTTTGTTTTTTGTTTTGTTTATTCATGTGAAGTTGAGAATTGCTTTTTCAAGGTCTGTAAATATATGTTTTGGAATTTTAATGGAAATTACATTGGATCTGTAGATTGCTTTTGATAAGATGGCCATTTTTACTATCTTAATCCTACTTATTTATGAGCATGAGAGAACTGTCTGTCTTCCTATAACTACCATAATTTTTTTTTTCAGATACTGGAAGTTCTTCTGATACAGGTCTTTCACATAGTTGGTTAGAGTTACACCAAGGTATTTTATAGTATTTATAGCCACTTTAAATGACAATGTTTTCATAATTCCTTTCTCAGCCCATTTACCAGTTGTGAAAAGAAGGGTTACAGATTTCTTGAGTTGATTTTGTATTTAGCCAATTTGCTGATGGTGTTTATCAGCTGTAGGAGGTCTCTGGTAAAAATTTTGGAGTCACTTAGGTACACTATCATATCATCTGCAAATAGTGATAGTTTGACTTCTTCCATTCCAAATTGTATGACATTGAACTTTTGTCTTGCTCTAGCTAGAAATTTGAGTACTATGCTGCATAGGGAGAGAGCTTGGTCTTTTCTCTGGTTGTAGTGAAATTACTTTAATTGTCTCTCCAATTAATTTGATGTTGGTAATGGCTTTCTCTGTGTTGCTTTTATTATGTATACGTATGTGTCTGTTATCCCTGATTGCTCCAAGACTTTTAACATGAAGGAGTGTTGAATCTTGTAGAAGGATTTTCAGCATCTAATGAAATGCCTTTTCTTTCTTTTTCTTTCACTTTATTTAGTATATTATGTTGATGGATTTTTTGTGTGCTAAATCATCTCTGTATCTCTGAGATAAAGTCTACTTGACTATGGTGGCTAATGTTTTTGTTGTGCTCTTAGATTCTGTATGAAAGTATTTTATTGATTATTTTGCATCCATATTCATAAGGAAATTGGTCTGAAATTTTGTTAAGACTTTGTGTGGTGTAGGTATCAGGCTGATTGTAGCTTCAAATAATTTCTTTGCCAGTGTTCCTTCTTTTTCCATTTTGTGGAATAGTTTGAAGTATACACATATTAGCACTTCTTTGAAAGTTGGTAAATTATGTGCTAAACCATTTGTGCCTGGGCTTTTTTTGTTGGGAGACTTTTAGTGACTGCTTCTATCTCCTTTACATTTTATATTTAACTTAGGTAAGAGGTATCTATCTAGAAAATAATTCATTTCATCTAGATTTTCTAAATTTGTAGAGTACAGGCTTTTGAAGTAAGAACTAATGATTCTTTGACTTTTTTGTGTTTCCCTTTCCATTTCTGATTTTGTTAATTTGTATGCTGTCTCACTTCCATTTTGTTAGTTTGATGAACAGGCAGGTCTTCATTTTCTTGATTGTTTGTATTGTTCTATTTGCTCCTAATTTACTGGTTTCAGCCCTCAGTTTGATTATTTTCTTCCATATACTCCTCTAGGTTGTTTTCGCCTCTTTTTCTAGAGCTTTCAGATGTACTTTTAAGTTGTTGCATGAGAATTGAATCTGTTGAACCTTGCTTTGTGATGGACTATAGGATCAATTTTGGAGAAGATTATGTGTGGTGCAGAGAAGAAGGTACATTCTTTTGTGTTTGGGTGAATTGTTCTTTAGATATCCATTAAGTTCATTTGATTCATAATTTCTGTTAGTTTCTTAATTTCTCTGTTTAGTTTCTGTCTCAATGACTTGTACATTGGTGACAATGGGGTGTGTAAGTCTCTCATTATTAATGTTGTAGAGTTTGATGTGCAATTTAAATCTTATTAATATTTCTTTTACAAATATGGTTGCCCTTTGAGACACAGATATTTGGAATTGAGAGGTCCTCTTGGTGGATTTTTGGCTTGATGATTATGAAGTGTCCTTCCCCGTCGCTTTTAGTTAATTTTGATTAGAAGTCTATTTTATTAGAGATTAGAATGGCTACTCTAACTTGCTTCTTGAGTCTGATTGCATGGAAATTTTTATTGCAGCCCTTTGCTCCGAGGTAATGTCTAGCTTTGTTGCTGAGGTGTGTTTATTCTGTACAACAGAATGATAGATCCTGTTTTCTTCATCCATTCTGTTAACCTTTGTCTTTTTATTGGAGAATTGAGGTCTCAGATGTTGAGAGATATTAATGACCAATGATTGCTACTTCTTATTATTTTCAGGTTAGTGGTAGTAGTGGTCATGGTGGTGGTGGTGGTGTGTGTTTGTGTGTGTGTGTGTGTGTGTGTGTGTATGTTTCCCTTGCTTTGGTTTTGCTAGTGTAGAATTATTTATTTCCTGTGTTTTCTTGGTTGTAGTTAGCCTCCTTTGGTTGGAGTTTACCTTCAGTATTCAATGTAGGCTGAGTTTATGTATTGTTTAAATTTAGATGCTGTTTAAATTTCTTATTATTTTGGAATATCTTGGTTTCTCTCTCTATGGTGATGGGAAGTTTTGCTTCATATAGTAGTTTAGATTAGCATCTTTGGTTTTCTGTATTTCTAAGTGATAAGTTTATGCCACTTCAGCAAGTTTATTGTAGGAAATTTAGCTTTTATCTAAAATGGTCTCAATAAATCTTTAAATTTATAGAACACATATCGTCTATTTTTCCAAAGTAAAATGGCGTTAGATAAAGAACCGATATGGACTTTAACAGGCCCAGTCTAGAAGTAAGTGTACACTCATGATCACTATGTTTTCAAAGAGGTGCAAAGAAGGAACCTTGACACAGAATTAACATCATACATCTAACATCAATGGAAAAGAAATCTTCAAATAAATAACATGAAAACTAATTTTAGGAAGGATATACACACACCAACCAAACAGAAAGTTAGACACTAAATTGCAAGAGAATTAAAATTATGTGTTATATGTACAAAAATTGTAATTAAAACAATGTTGGGGAAGCACAGGTATAAAGCATGAGGAAAGCAAAGCATGTTTATAGATCCCAATCCCAGCTTTACACACACACATACACACACACACACACACACACACATACACGCAAATAGCGATACACACACCAACACACACATAAACACACTAAAAATGCAAACCCACAAAACTGAGAAAATACCATTGATACATGAGCATGAAAAAGACATGACACAGAGCTAAAACACAGATATACCTCTAATGGGACAGAAACGGAAAGAATTATACAAATTAGCCTTACCAGGCATGAGAAAGACTCATGAATATCAAGTACTTCAATTAACAATAAATAAAAAGATAAAATGAGACAAACCCTTGAGTAATAGCACAGCTTCCCTGAGGATTAGAAACATTACACGGCAAGTGCGAAGAAAGTAGAAACATGTACAACATTCAAAAACAGTTGTGTAACTTCTTAAATGTGAGAATAATCCTATCAAATAATCCTGACTGTCTTGTTCTCGTATTTAAGAAAAAAATAATTTACCTATGACTACTCATTAGAACATTTACATAAAAGCCCAATACTAACTACAGCTTCCAAATCTGTCAGCAATTGAGAAACAAATTGTAGCTTTTGATAAAATGGAATAATTTTCTCCAGTAAAGGACCAAATTACCAGTATGCTGGACAATACAATGAATCTAAAATAACACATTCAGCCTAGACAAGAGGAGTATCTGAAAGAGTACAAGTTACATAGTCATATCTACAACCTCAATTTATAATTGCTTTCAGTGGAGACTGGTAAATAAGTGGTTACTTAAATCAGAACTTGGAGCCTGTCAGGAAAAGAGTCAGAATACTGAGTAGTAGAGTAATACTTCTTACCTTAACACAAGACACAGTTATATTATTTTTTCAAACTAATTGGTATATGCTCTTAAAAACTGGTGGATTTTCCTAGGTAAAAATTGCATCTCTAAATGAAATATTTATAATGTACAGGGAGATTTTGTACAAACCATTGTAATGGTAGGAAAGCATGGGGAGCCATACAATCACTGTCAGGATTTCCCTATTACTCTGTCCACTTAATGGATCACAATGTACCATCAAGTTGAATGTAAAAGATCTTGAGCTGCTTTCTTAAAATTCATTTATTTGAGAATAAGTAGAACATGAGTTTTTGGATACTATTCTGCTTTCTTTTATGTACATATAATCAGGTATGCTAGTATCAAAAGACAACTTACTATCATCTGCAGTTGCTTTCTGTAGACTGATACTCTTTATCTAGTTCAATTATCAATGTAAAGGTATGAACACTTGTAATTAAGTAAAAATAAATCACTATGAATTCATCTTAATACAAAGGAAACCAGTGATTTGAATGCTAAGTTGTGTTGTTGACTAATTTTTGATGTATCCTCAAGTGCTTTATATAATTTCTTTTAAATAAAATCATTTTCCAGCAATAATCAATATGACCTAAATTAGAATTGTCTTTGTCACAATGTTTTATTAATTATCTGTATATTTAAATAAGAATAAAAATTATTTACTCTTATAGTATTCATTTACTTAAAGATAAACTTTGCCTACTAATCGATCACAAGTTTAATTTTATAAGTGAATGTAAATTTTAGTTGGCTGATTATTTTTCCAGCTAATATATATCTAAACATGTCAGATATTATGTGTATTATTAAGCTGTAAAATACTAAAACAGAATAGAATTTAAATGTTTTAAACAATCATCTACTTTAGATGAGTGACATGTGGGAATTTATCCAGGGACATAAATGCTGTTGAGTATTTGTGAGTTTACCCAGTGCACACATCCTTAATGTAAAAATGTGAATGCAATGATTTGATGTAGGCAAAGCATCCCAAAACCATATTTGCCGATATCCGGAAGAGTTCCAACAACTTTAGTCCCAGCACTTAGGAGGCAGAGGCAAGTGAATCTCTAATTTCAAGGCCAAACTGGTGTACTTAAGAAGTTCCAGGATGATCCAGGGTACATAAAGAGACTGAGTCTATAAAAGACAAAAAAAGAATTTGAGAATAATTATTACTTATACATGTTTTTAATGTCTTACTACAAACTGTTTAGTGACAAATATAGGCAGATGTGACTTTTAAATTATCTTCTTTTAAAATCTCCAATATACTTTTAAAATATTATCCTTGAAATTAATTTTGTAAAAATTATTAAGAGTGAACATCACTGAGAACATAAATTTTCATTGAATTAAGTCCCACATATTGAAATATCCTCCCAACTAGATATCTGTCTTCTTGGTGTCTTTGTCATTTGAATAAGAGCACAAACATAAACCTATTTATTTTGCCATCACATTATTTTAAATTAAAACTATCAACTATGAAAAGCAAGTTCTTCAGACTGAGTAGGTGGCCCAACAGGCTGAATGAATGGATCAAAAGGGAATGAGTGCTTGTAACCACTTGAGCCATATCTTTAGCCTTTTTTGTGTCATTTGTAGACCAAGAGAGGGAGGGGGGAGGGAGAGAGGACGGGAGGGCGGGAGAGAAAGAGAGAGAGAGAGAGAGAGAGAGAGAGAGAGAGAGAGAGAGAGAGAGAGAGAGAGAGAGAGTCAGACAGACACAGACAGACACAGACAGGCACAGACAGAGACAGACATAAACATAGAGACACAAACAGAGAAACACAGACAAAAACAGAGATACAGAGAGATATAGATATGAGAGTGAGAATATGCACTTAATCTGTTGACCAAAGTTTTTAATGACTATCTTGATTTATAGCTATAAATTAGAAATTATAAGCACGCACACACACACACACACACATATATATATATGTACATATATATATATATATATATATATATTAGCTTTAAAATATACATAGACTTTGTACATTCCAAGGAGACTGATGTTTTTGAACTGACATTTTTTATACTGGTATATTCAAGTTATGAAATCCTTAACTCTTTGATTACCCTATGGATAACATTTTCTCCTCCTGTAACTATTCATAATTGGCACTATAAATTTTACCTCTATAAATATATGATCAGTCATAGGATTGTGGATTCAAACTGAGGTATTCATTTTGACACTCAAGAAAATAGGAAGTTTACCAGATTCATTGTGGAGGATCTGATAATTTAATTATCTGGTCTACAACAGTTCATTGATCAAAAGTAGGCAAGCTGAATATAAGGGCTAGTGGTCAAAGAATAGCTGGTGTTCCCAGTATCTCACAATTGTGGCCATTTTTAAGCCAGAAACGAAGCAGTATTTTCAGGATTCTTACCTATTTTGCACAGTTAATCTCTACCTATATGTATGTTTGCAGAGGCAGTACTTAATAATGGACATTGGATAGACATGTAATTAAATTAATATTTTTGTTGCGTCTATCTATCTATCTATCATCTACCTATCTATCAATCAAATCTATCTATCCATTGAGTGTACATGCACACTTGTGTGTATGTGTGTGTGTGTGTGTGTGTGTGTGTGTGAGCGCGCATGCGTGCGTGCGTGCGTGCATGCATGCCTGCATGTGTATTTGTGTGGGTCCGGTACTTGCAGTGTCTTCAGATCGAACAGAAATGGATATGTGGTAAGGTCAGAGGACAACATGTGAGAGATGATACGTTTCTTGCAGTGTATGGGTCCCACAGATTGGACTCAGGTCGTCAGACTTGTCACAAGTGCTTTACCCACTGAGCCACCTCGCTGAACCTAAGTTCAGGCTTTAGTGCTAAGAAATTACTTGTCTTTGGACTATTATAGCTCATTTAATGCTTCTTAATGGTGTAACACAGATTGCTACAGAGTTGTTGGGATTTAAAGAATGCAGTATGTTTTAAACAAAATATCCACTGGACATGACTCTCTCTCTCTCTCTCTCTCTCTCTCTCTCTCTCTCTCTCTCTCTCTCTCTGTGTGTGTGTGTGTGTGTGTGTATGTGTGTGTGTGTGAGTCTGTGTGTGTGTGTGTTTGTGTGTGTGTGTGTGTAAGAGTTTCAACCAAAAAGAAGTCATGTATTTGAAAGGGAATAGCAGGTTGATGTTGGAGGGTTAGGAGGAAAAAAAACAGAGGGCGAAATTCTGTAATATTTTAAAATTTTTATTTAATCTATTTTAATACTCCAAATTTTATTCCCCTCAAGGTTCATGTTCTGACTCTTCCCATTCTATACCTCCTCCCCACCACCTTGTCTCCATGAGGATGTCCAATCCCCTATCCCCACATCCCACCTTGATAGACCTTTTTTAAAACCAAAACTTAAAATAATTTTTTAAGAAACTAATTGTTTCTCATAAATTATATTGTAACTAATTATATAGAAAATTCTCCTCCTCTATTTTCTTTCTCTGAGCCCATGTAAAATTTCCAAAACTGAGTATAGTTTTCATAAAACCTTGTTATAATTGGCCATGGTAATGCATGTTTTTAATTCTAGTATTCAGGAGGCAAAGATGCATGTAAATCTCTGTAAGATCTTGGCCAGCCTGGTGTACATAATGAGTTTCAGGACAGCTATGGCTATGTAAACTAAAAAAAGTTATGGGAAAAGGAAAGGAGAGGTGAGGGAGGGAAAGAAATGCATAAAAGTATACTTATTATGGTAGGGTCACTTTTTGGGTTTTTTTTGTTTTTGTTTTTGTTTTTTTGTTTTTTGCTTTTTGTTTGTTTGGATTTTTTGGTTTTTTTTTGTTGTTGTTTTTGTTTTTTTTAATATTTTAAATTTTTTTATAGGATGTTTTATTTACATTTCATATGTTGTCCCCATCCACCACTCACCCAGGAACCCCCATCCCCCCACCCCTCCTCCTTCTTCTCTGTGGATGTAACCCCTGCATACCTCCCCCACTCCCACTTCCCCACCCTCAAAATTCCCACCCCCTGGGGCATCCAGCCTTCACGAAGTCAAGGATCTCTTCTTCCACCTATGCCAAGCAGGGCCCTCCACACTTACATATTCAGCTGAAGCCCTGGATCCCTCCCTAAGTGCTCCCAGGCTGGTGGTTTAGACCCTGGGAGCTGTGGTTGGTTGGTATTGTTGCTCTCCTCATGGGGCCACAAACCCTTTCAGCTCCAATGGCCTTCACTCTAACTCCTCCATTGGGAACCCCATGACCAGTTCAATAGCTAGTTGTGAGCATCTGCCTCTGAATATGTCAGACTCTTGAAGATCTCTGAGGAGACATCCATATCAGGCTCTTATCAGCATGCACTTGCTGACTTCCACATCAGCATCTACCTTTGGTGACTGCACATGGGATGGATACTCAGGTGGAAAGGTCTTCAAATGGCCCCTCCTTCAGTTTCTGTCCCTCACTTTGTCTCCATATTTGCTCCCTTGAGTATTTTGTTGCTCCCTCTAAGAAGAACTGAATCACCCCCACTTGGTCTTCCTTTTTTATGAGCTTCATGTGGCCTGTGAGTTGCATCTTGGGCATTTCAAGGTTCTGGGCTAATATCCGATAATCAGTGAGTGAATACCATGTGTGTTCTTTTGTGATTGGTTTACTTCACTCAGGATGATGATTTCTAGTTCCATCCATTTACCTAGGAAACTCTCGAATTCATTGTTTTTAATAGCTGAGTAATACTCCATTGTGTAAATATACCACATTTTTTGAATCCATTCCTCAGTTGAAGGACATCTGGGTTCTTTCCAGCTCCTGGCTATTATAAACAAGGCTGCTATGAACATAGTTGAGCATATGTCCTTGTGTCCTTGTTATATGTTCGAGCATCTTCTGGGTATATGCCTAGGAGTGGTATAGCTGGATCCTCAGGTAATGCTATGTCCAATTTTCTGAGGAACCGCCACACTGATTTCCAAAGTGGTTTCACCATCTTGCAGTCTCACCAACAATGGAGGAGTGTTCCTCTTTCTCCACACCCTCGCCAGCATCTACTATCACCTGAGTTCTTAATCTTAGCCATTCTGACTGGTGTGAGATGGAATCTCAGAGTTGTTTTGATTTGCATTTCCCTGATGACTAAGGACACTGAACATTTCTTTAGGTGCTTCTCGGCCATTCCAGTTTCTTCCATTGAAAATTCTTTGTTAAGCTCTATACCCCATTTTTTAATAGGGTAATTTGGTTGTCTGGTGTCTACTTTCTTGAGTTCTTTGTATATATTGGATATTAGCCCTCTATCAGATGTAGGATTGGTAAAGATCTTTTCCCAATTTGTAGGTTGTCGTTTTGTCCTATTGACAGTGTCCTTTGCCTTACAGAAACTTTGCAATTTTATGAAGTCCCATTTGTCAATTCTTGATCTTAGAGCATATGCCATTGGTGTTCTGTTCAGGAACTTTTCCCCTGTGCCCAAGTATTCGAGGGTCTTCCCCACCTTCTCTTCTATTAGTTTCAGTGTATCTGGTTTTATGTGGAGGTCCTTTATCCACTTAGACTTGAACTTTGTACAAGGAGATAATTATGGATCAATTTTCATTCTTCTACATGTTGTCCTCCAGTTGAACCAGCACCATTTGTTGAAAATGCTGTCCTTTTTCCACTGGACAGTTTTAGCTCCTTTGTCAAAGGTCAAGTGACCATAGGAGTGTGTGTTCATTTCTGGGTCTTCAATTCTATTCCATTGATCTTCCTGCCTGTCTCTGTACCAATACCAGGTAGTTTTTATCACTATTGCTCTGTAGTACAGCTTGAGGTCAGGAATGGTGATTCCTCTAGAGGTTCTTTTATTGTTGAGAATAGTTTTCGCTATCCTGGGTTTTTCGTTATTCCATATGAATTTGAGAATTTCCTTTTCTAACTCTGTGAAGAATTGAGTTGGGATTTTAATGGGGATTGCATTGAATCTGTAGATTGCTTTTGGCAAGATGGCCATTTTTATTATATTAATCCTGCCAATCCATGAGCATGGGAGATCTTTCCATCTTCTGAGATCTTCTTCAATTTCTTTCTTCAGGGACGTAAAGTTCTTGTCGTACAGGTCTTTCACTTGCTTGGTTAGATTCACACCAAGGTATTTCATATTATTTGCAACTATTGTGAAGGATGTCATTTCTCTAATTTCTTTTTCAGTCTGTTTATCTTTCATGTAGAGGAAGGCTACTGATTTGTTTGAGTTGATTTTATAACCAGCCACTTTGCTGAAGTTGTTTATCAGGTTTAGGAGTTCTCTGGTGGAAGTTTGGGGGTCACTTAAGTATACTATCATATCATCTGCAAATAGCGATATTTTGACTTCTTCCTTTCCTATTTGTATCCGTTTGACTTCTTTTTGTTGTCTAATTGCTCTGGCTAGGACTTCCAGTACTATATTGAATAGGTAGGGGGAGAGTGGGCAGCCTTGTCTAGTCCCTGATCTTAGTGGGATTGCTTCAAGTTTCTCTCCATTTAGCTTGATGTTGGCTACTGGTTTGCTGTAAATTGCTTTTACTATGTTTAGGTATGGGCCTTGAATTCCTGATCTTTCCAAGACTTTTATCATGAAGGGATGTTGAATATTATCAAATGCTTTCTCAGCATCTAGTGAGATGATCATGTGGTTTTTTTCTTTGAGTTTGTTTATATAGTGGATTACATTGATGGATTTCCGAATATTGAACCATCCCTGCATTCCTGGGATAAAACGTACTTGATCATGATGGATGATTGTTTTGATGTGTTCTTGGATTCGGTTTGCTAGAATTTTATTGAGTATTTTTGCATCGATGTTCATAAGGGAGATTGGTCTGAAGTTCTCTTTCTTTGTCAGGTCTTTGTGGGGTTTGGGTATGAGTGAAATTGTAGCTTCATAGAACGAATTGGGTAGTGTTCCTTCTGTTTCTATTTTGTGGAATAGTTTGAAGAGAATTGGTATTAGGTCTTCCTTGAAGGTCTGATAAAATTCAGCACTAAAACCATCTGGTCCTGGGCTTTTTTTAGTGGGGAGACTTTTAATGACTGCTGCTATTTCCCTAGGGGTTATGGGACTATTTAGATGGTTTATCTGCTCCTGGTTTAACTTTGGGACCTGGTATCTGTCTAGGAAATTGTCCATTTCTTCCAGGTTTTCCAGTTTTGTTGAGTATAGGCCTTTGTAATAGGATCTGATGATTTTTTTAATTTCTTCAGTTTCTGTTGTTATGTCTCCCTTTTCAGTTCTGATTTTATTAATTTGGATACTGTCTCTGTGCCCTCTGGTTAATCTGGCTAACGGTTTATCTATCTTATTGATTTTCTCAAAGAACCAGCTCCTGGTTTTATTGATATTTTGTATTGTTCTTTCTGTTTTTATTTGGTTGATTTCAGCCCTGAGTTTGATTATTTCCTGCCTTCTACTCCTCCTGGGTGTATTTGCTTCCTTTTGTTCTAGAGCTTTTAGTTGTGCAGTCAACTTGTTAGTCTGTGCTCTTTCCAGTTTCTTTTTGTAGGCACTTAGAGCTATGAGTTTTCCTCTTAGCACTGCCTTCATGGAGTCCCACAAGTTTTGGTATGATGTGTCCTCATTTTCATTGAATTCTAAAAAGTTTTTAATTTCTTTCTTTATTTCTTCCTTGACCAAGTCATCATTGAGTAGAGAGTTGTTCAGTTTCCATGTGCATGTGGGTTTTCCATTGGTTTTGTCATTATTAAAGACCAGTCTTATTCCGTGGTGATCCGATAAGATGCAAGGGATTATTTCAATCTTTTTGTATCTGTAGAGGCCTGCTTTGTGACCAATTCTATGGTCTATTTTGGAGAAGGTACCATGAGGTGCTGAGAAAAAGGTATATTCTTTTGTTTTAGGATGAAATGTTCTATAGTTGTCTGTTAAGTCCATTTGGTTCATAACTTCTGTTAATGTCAAAGTGTCTCGGCTTAGTTTCTGTTTCCATGATCTGTCCATTGCTGAGAGTGGGTTGTTGAAATCCCCCACTATTATTGTATGAGATGTAATGTGTGTTTTGAGCTTTAGTAAAGTTTCTTTTATGTATGTAGGTGCCCTTGCATTTGGAGCATAGATGTTCAGAATTGAGAGTTCACCTTGGTAGATTTTTTCTTTGATGAGTATGAAGTGTCCTTCTTTATCTTTTTTGATTAATTTTGGATGAAAGTCGATTTTATTTGATATTAGAATGGCTACTCCAGCTTGTTTCTTGGGACCATTGGCTTGGAAAATTGTTTTCCACCCTTTTATTCTGAGGTAGTGTCTGTCTTTGTCACTGAGGTGCGTTTCTTGTATGCAGCAAAATTCTGGGTCTTGTTCGTTTATCCAGTCTGATAGTCTGCGTCTTTTTATTGGGGAATTGAGACCATTGATGTTAAGAGACATTAAGGAAAAATGATTGTGGCTTCCTGTTATTTTTGCTATTAGAGGTAAAGTTATGTTTGTATAGTTATCTTCTTTTGGGGTTGTTGGAAGATTACTTCCTTGCTTTTTCTAGGTTGTAGTTTCCCTCCTTGTGTTGGCGTTTTCCATCAATTATCCTTTGAAGTGCTGGGTTTGTGGGAAGATATTGTGCAAATTTGGTTTTGTCATGGAATATCTTGGTTTCAACATCTATAGTGATTGAGAGTTTTGCTGGGTATAGTAATCTGGGCTGGCAATTGTGTTCTCTTAGGGTCTGTATGATGTCCATCCAGGCTCTTCTTGCTTTTATAGTCTCTGGTGAGAAGTCTGGTGTAATTCTTATAGGTCTGCCTTTGTATGTTACTTGACCTTTTTCCCTTACTGCTTTTAGTATTTTTTCTTTGTTTTGTGCATCTGATGTTTTGATTATTATGTGACGGGAGGTATTTCTTTTCTGGTCTATTCTATTTGGTGTTCTGTAGGCTTCTTGTATGTTTATGGGCATCTTGTTCTTTAGGTTAGGGAAGTTCTCCTCAATAATTTTGTTGAAGATATTTACTGTCCCTTTAAGTTGGGACTCTTCATTCTCATCTATACCTATTATCCTTAGGTTTGGTCTTCTCATTGTGTCCTGTATTTCCTGGATGTTTTGGGTTAGGAGTTTTTTGCATTTTGCATTTTCTTTGACAACTGTGTCAATATTTTCCACCGTATCTTCTGCATTTGAGATTCTCTCTTCTATCTCTTGTATTCGGTTGGTGATGCTTGCATCTATGACTCCTGACATCTTTCTTAAGTTTTCTATTTCCATGGTTGTCTCCCTTTGAGCTTTCTTTATTGTTTCTATTTCCATTTTCAGATCCTGAATGTTTTTGTTTAATTCCTTCTTTGTGTTTTCTTGCATTTCCTTAAGGGATTTCTGTGATTCCTCTTTAAGGGCTTCTATCTGTTTACTTGTACTCTCCTGTATTTCTTTAAGGGAGTTACTTAATTCCTTCTTATAATCCTCTATCATCATCATGAGAAGTGATTTTAATTCTGAATCCTGCTTTTCCGGTGTGATGGGGTGTTCAGGGCTTGCTATATTGGGAGAACTGGGCACTGATGATGCCAAGAAACTTTGGTTTCCGTTGCTTATGTTCTTGCGCTTGCCTTTCGCCATCTGGTTAACTCTAGTGTTGCCTGCCCTCACTGTGTAAGACTGGAGTCTGTATTTCCAGTTATCTTGCTTGTTGCAGAGCTCCTAAGAGTCCAGATGTCTCTGTAGTCTTATGATTCTAATCTTGGTGTCTGCTGCTCTGATTGCAGTGGCTCCTTTGCTGCTCTGAGTGCAGTGGCTCCTCTAGGATGACTCAGGAGTCAGTA
>NW_021604564.1:9322901-9345705 GCF_004785775.1 Grammomys surdaster | reverse complement strand
ATCTCCACAGGACAGGAGCAGACCAACTCTGTGTCTGCCCCAGCCCATAGGACCAGGAAGGGGAGGAAGGGCGTCACTGTTTGAATCACCCTCCATACACACAAAATAAATCATATAAAACATAACCTCAGATGTTGAAATTCTGACCCTCAAGATGATGTTATACAGGAGCATAAGGTGCCATCAATATATCAAAAATAGGTGTCTCTTGAGACACTAGGTACTAGCGCGTTTGAAATAATCTTCCCAGACTCGAAAGAGTGTTAACTGCATTTCTATTTTTATAAGCAACCCCATTTGAGGCATTTTGTTGTAGTTTCCCAACTCTTACAATTATCTGATATACAGTGTTAGATCTGAAATTTCGATCTGAGTCTTGGGTTTATTGACATTTGCTCTCTACCATGAAATGAAAGGTGGACATAAAGACAAAAGCAGTCTATGACAGGTAGAGTACCTGTAACATCTGAATCTAAAAGTATGAGCAGAGAAGTTGTCACACATACTAGGCAAGAATAAAAACATTCAGGATCATGAAAATCTAGACAGAAAATTGGCCAAGCATATGACAGTAACATCCTGTGGTATTTTCTCAAGACCAGGAACACAACAATAGAGCAGCAGGTACATAGAAACCCAGCATGTGCAAGATGAAGAAGCATGATGGCTTGCTTGTTTATTGCTGACTTTCCTGTTTATTATTCTGTCTTTAAGCATTTGAAACCTGCTTCTCTGATCTTAAACTTGGTTGGGAAGTCATGGGCTAATTTTACTTACTGGCCTCCTTTTGCTATTGGAATATACAGTAGAAAAACTTTTCTCATGGTGTCTCTACGTGGAGCACATAAACCAATACACATGTCACGTGAGAATATCTAACACCAAGTTAAGTGCATCAGTCATTGTCAATTTTAGAGTTAAAGATTGAGATAAGAGCCTTTGGAGAAACTAATGGATTACATGTAGTCCATAAATGTTTCAAGCGAGCTTCAAATGCTCTATCAAACAAGAGTCTTGTATTGACTTTATAGCAAAATCAGCCAAGTGATTTTTCCCCATCACAGTTCAGCCAATGACTGCTGGACAGATACACTGAGCCATTACAGATGTGTCTTAACTCAGAATGGCTAACCTGAGTTTATTGCTATTCTGGACCCCTTTCCCTTCTGTATTCATTTGTCTCTGTGAGCAGCAGAGCAACACACCTCTTTACACAAGTTATAAATCAATACACTACCCTTGAATCTCTCTCGATGCCCTCATTTAGGATATTTCCAAAGCTTGCAACTTTTAACATGTATTTAATCTTCTATGCTATTGCTTCTTCTCAAATACAACTTTCTTTGCCCCCAGTTTTCCTGGATTGACACATACTCTGTATTGCTGTCAATGTTTCTGAAATCACACACCATCAATGATTTTTTCATGTTAAATATCAGGTCTATAGCATTTAAATCTCTGGAAAACTTTTGATTAATGTTTATCATTTAAGTCCATAAATAAACAAAATTATTAGTAGAGTGTGTATTTATGCAATTTTTTCATTGCCCTGACAAATACCTAATAAGAACAACTTAAGGGAAGAAGGGCTTATTTTGGCTTACTGTGCATGTGGATATGGTTCATGATGATGGGAGTGCTTGAAGGCAGAATCAAAAGATTTATCTCACATTGTGACTATAGTAATCAAGTATAATATGAACAAGCAATTGGCACAATATATATTAAGATGGGGACAATATATATTAAGACCCCTACAGTGTGCTGCGTTGCTGTATTTACACGGTAATATACTGTTCAGGTCTAACTAATTTCTGTCTTAGCAATAGTTACTGTTCAGAACCATTGAGTCCACACTTTTATTTATATCTAAAAGTATATAGTAGATGAATCAATAGCCAGAGTGGTTTCTGTGCAAGCATGAAGGCCTGGTTTCAGATTCCCAGCACACACATATAAGACACTAGATATGGATAGAATCAGGCAGGTCCCTGGAGCTCATGAGCCAACCACTGTGATCAATTGATGAGCTACAATTTAGTGAAGAGACTATACGAAAAAATAAGATAGAGAGTAAAAGGCCATGGCAGCCATCTCAAGCTCCATACACATACACAGGCACACACACAGATACATTGACTTTCACGCACTCATGTACACACATGAACATGTATACATACATATAGTTTACAGGAGAAAGTTGATAAATAATTAAGGTTTTAGCGTGGTACTTTAAACTATTTTTACCATGGTGGTCTTTTTAAACAAATAACCAACTGATCTTACTAGAATAAAATTTTAACAAAGAATATGCATTTTCTACTTAAAAATATATTGTGGTCAAGAAAGTTTCTGAAGTTTCTCAGAGGATAGTATTTATAAACCAGCTACTAGTACCTACGAAAAGATGATTTATGTAGTGAAATTGCCTGTGTATATTTGTTGGGTAAAATGCTTTTATCATATCTCCGATTTATTAACTTTTGTACATTTTACAATATAACCTTACAATTTTATTACTCATTATCCATTGGTAGTCCATATTTTCTATTGATCCTGTACCTCATTGCATTAATTACCTTACTTCAGCCTGGTGTTTGCATCTTGATAATTGATGGTAACATATCTATTTGTGTATTTGATATTATATTTTTGTCTGTGAAACATAGCTCTAATATTGGAAATTTATGTCTAATATTGGAAATTTATGTCCTTAGGTTTTAGAGAAGTTTTAAATACCCTTTTCACTTTAAAAGGATGTTAATTCATTATTTTTAAACATTAAGCCTTGCCACACATTATGTAACTTGATGACTTAATGCCTATGAATCTACTGTTTCTTGAAACATTGGCTGGAAATAATGCATGTTAATTGATAGTCACAGTTTCCTCAAACCTTAGGACAGTGCCTGATACACGGAGACTCACTTCAACATTCACTGAATCATAGGTAAATTAATGGCAAATGTATTATATTATGTCTATTAACTATTAATCTGCTTATCTGTCTGCTATCTATCATCAATTTATCTTCTCTCATACATACATTTGTGTATGTGGATCAACTATCCATATATGTTTAGAATATTTATAAATAAATCTTATGAAAGCAAAACAGAAAAAAGACTTATATCCAACTGCTGGATTTTTCACATTTTCTTCTTGGATTAGGTTTTAATTGGAAATGTTGTTCATTTGGCCTGTAGTAAATTCCTCTCAGATGATTTCACCCTGAGGAATATGGGTGGATGGAAGTCAAAGCTTGTTGCATTCTGGCATGTGATTTTCTAAGCAAACATGTTCATTGTCCTATTTTGTTATCAAGGCCTGGACATAGTTTGGTGGAGGTTAAGGATTACTGTCCATTGACATGATAACATTCAACTAAAATATGTATAAGGTAGTAATAATTTTCATTAGACTTTGAAGCAATTTTCTTTAAACTTTGGAGCAAGAATATAACAAAAGAAGAAAAATTTAAAGAGCATTTACCCATTTTTGAGTTCATATTTTTATTTTGAAACTAAAAACAGTCTGTTCAATTGCTAAAGTCCTTAAGCACACTTCTGGGACTCCCGACTTTTCAGGTCAACTTTCATATTTCCTTTCTGAATGGCTGGCCTTCAGAGAAGTTGAGAACATTTCTCTTGCTTATATATTGTGTATATTTATTCATGGTTTATTTAAATAAGATAATGCCACGTCACGTGCACCTAACGAGAAAACACTTTTAGAATGTAAATGATAGGATTTCACGAGGATAGATTATACATAGGTATAGGTAATTGTATTCTACTTTTGTGGAATAACTTATGTCTCAAGGAAGTATAAATCATTTGCTATTTTTATCTTAGTTAAATTTTCATTTTCTTTAATTTACCGCCAGAGCTATTTCTTGGACCAATTTTAAGTTCAATTAAAATGAAGAGCACCAATGTCTGTTTACTTTAAAGTTGTATGAATTCTCTTAAAATAATGACACCAATGTGTATGCATCAGCATGGTATATTTAAATAATCTTATGTTTATTGCTATATTAAAAATGCAGCTGGCTTTTCTGATTTGTAATCTTAGAGTGCTGTTAATTTCAATTTTCTTGTTACAAATTTCTAATTCACTGCATATGAATGTGAATGCTGAAATACATTCAATTAGCCATGATGTTTATCTATTGATATGATGAAATTTGCTGCATAAAGAGGAAAAAGTACTTACTAACATGTAGAATTCAGGCAAGATAAATGACAACTAAGATGAACACCAGGACTGTGAATGATGAACTGAACAAATGATCCCCTCTTTTTTAGGGGTGAATAGCATCAAGAGGTAACATTCATCACTATATATTAATTATCCATTGTTCATTACAAATCTGACTATTTACATGATGTTCCTTCCTATGAATGTGGATTGAAATAAAAATACAAGATTGGTGTACATACACAATACATTCACTTGTTTTGTTTTTTATTTTCAATTAGAAACACCATTAATTACGTAAATATACTCTTGTGATTGGTCAATGGCTGGTCAGAAATCAGATTTATGGTTAAATTCACTTAAGCAAGACAAGGCATAGAAATTTGATCATGGAGATACAAAAAAGAGTAAGCAAGCTTAAGCAAAGAAATGCAGAGAATAGTTAGATTTTCACTTTAAATAGGAATAATTATTCAAGAATTCAAACTTCTCATATATTTAATTATTCTTTTAAGAATTTATCTATTGCTCCATGCTATTTATTACTACAAATTCAAGGTACTAAATTTGATCTGCATGATATTATAAGAATTAAAAATAAGAAATGAAAGGTAATGGAATTGCTTATATTATACATACATGATGGGTAATAGTGACTCAAAGAAATGTTTGGGTTTTGACTATGTTAGTGGATAACTTTTACTATTGTTTATCCAACTTAATTAATGAAGTCCAGACAGAACTTAATATATTTAAAAATAGTTAACTATAGGGGCATTTTGCATTAGATTTGGGCTCCACAAATCTGCCTTTTGATTGGTAGTAATGTCTTGTATTTATCTCTATCTCTTATAAAGAGAGATAACATACAGACTGAAAAGAATATATTTCAATTATAATTAATGAGAAATGAGACCATGAGCTTTAAAGGGAGAGAGAAAAGGGGTATAAGGAAAGGTTTGTAGGGAAGACAAGGGATAAATATTGTAATTACGTTCTTTTTCCTGATTTTGGGACTCTTTTCCTCCTATTAGGTTGTCTCATCCACTCTTGGTAAGAAATTATGTGTCTAATCTAATTGTTAGTGGTCATGCCACTTTTTTGATATCTGGAATTGCCTGTTTTTTCTGAAGGGAAATGAAGGAGGACTGGATCTGGGCTAGAGGAAAGGTGGGAAGGGAAACTGGGAGGAGAGGGGAAATGGAAACGTACTGTATGAGAGAGGAACAAACAAATAAATAAATTTCAAAGAATAATATGCAATGGCAAATCACTCTCCTGAAGCTAGTTAATGCTCATCAGAGTGAGAAATAAATTAAATATTGCCACCAGGAGAGAAAAGATGATGAAAACTCTCATAATGTTTAACAGGAAAATAATAATTATGAATGGGTATTCACTCTCCAGATTAGTAAACATTTGCTCACATTTTCTATTTGATATATTTTAACAGTAAAAGGAATTTTAAAAATGGAAGTCATACATTCATTCATCCCCATATATACATTTAGTTGATAAAAATGCAGTGTTAAAGGACAACTTTAATTCTGAATTAACAAGTATGTAGTTTAACTGCTAAAACTGGTGAGCCAGTGAGATAGTCTGTGGGCAGACACACTAAAATTGTCTCCCTAAGGGGCCCACTGTTAACTCGTGGCACTCGCCCACATATGTTTCGTGGCTTCAGCATGCCTTTTGTTCTCATTAATTTTCCTAGTATTCTCAATACTTCAAGTAAATATTAAATACTGTCTTGTCTTTTATTTTTACCTAATTCCATGTTTGTTTCTATGGATTAAAACTGGACAGTGGCTGGTTACATACATAGGTTAATTTCATAACAAACATTAACTCATCTATGCTCTTAATGTGGGCATGTCCATAAATCTCTCTAGATATTTATACAAATATATACATACAAATATATACTTCCATGTATATTTGTAGATATTAAGATTGGAATCATATGTGGGTGGGTGCCAGAGTCAATTGTGGGGCCCTTAGGGTGACAGTTTTAGGGTGTTTGCATTGCGCTTGCTATACTGACAGCGCATACAGGCCTCTTTAACATGGCCAAATAGAAAGGTTAAAGGTTTTGTAAAAACAGATGAAATTCTTATTACTTCTACCACTTTGGAATGGTGAGTAGTTGTGAAAACTACTTCAAATGTGCTCCTGAAGCCAGCTTCTAGAGTGAAATTGGTAACAGATCTGTCTCCAAAGCCAATATGTGTGTATATATATATATTCTATAAAATATAGAAAAGAGATAGAGATATAGAGATACAGTTACAGATTTATGTGTATGTATAATTTTACTTTCTCCAAATTTAATACCAAGTGTGAATTGTTATTCTAGTTACAAAAATAGCATTATATGTTCAAGAAGCAAAAAAAAAATAAAGAGTTGAGGTGAGTCATTGCGCAGTGAGACACTCATCTGGCCAGGTCGGTACACATGGGCGACCATCTCCACTATGATGTCAGAAGGAAGAACTTCTGATGAACATGTTGGTGGGTAACCCTCTTATCTTCTCTTGCACAAGTATAAAAGGAACTTGCCTGACTTTTTTGACTATCTAGAAAAATTACAAGTGGTCATGTGTCCCAATGTTTATGATCTAAATTTGCTTCAATTGCAGCTGTTTTTTTAAAATCATCTCTGTGACTCCCCTTTGCAGACATCACTTTTGTGATTGAGACAAATGTCTGTACTAACCTTTACATTGAGTTGATATTGTCCCTGCCTCTTGAAGGCTTTATTAAAGATTCTTCCCCTTGGTAATCTCCTGTTCAGCTCCCAAGTGAAGTGAGAGCTTATTGGCTTGCAGAGTGTGCTCAACAGCAGCCCAACCAGATGCTGCTCTGCTGGGCATTTTGTCTGATTTGTGTCTAGGGACAGAGTCTGACTTCAGAAGCATTTCATTTCTTGACATGGTGAAGTGGAGATGCTGGGAAATGAGCAGTCAACCATGGGCCTTACTCCTCTTAAACAACGTTCTCTACTCTGTCTTCATTCAGATTCTGGTCATTTCCCATATTTTTCTATTATTTAAAAGCCAGTGTTTGTATTTTCACCCTAAAGATATGTATACAAAAATACAGTACTTTACTGCTTGAAATTTTTCTACTATTAATGAAACAAAACAATGTTTAACCAAAAAGAAACAAACAGAACAAACAAAAATGGGTAATTTCAAAATACCCTAGAATGGCATTGATATTGAAATGATGCAAGTCAGTCATTTAAACTAAAAGTTCAATAAAAAAAATAAACTATCACAAAGAATAATTACCTTTCAAAATTATTTCTTTTATTTTTGAAATTAAACTATAATTGCATTATTTCCCCTTTGCTTCTTTTCCCATCACACTTTGCTATATCCCTCTCCAAGTGTTCTTTCATGTTCATACTCTCCTCAGGTTTTTATATCTCTATTAATATACAAGGAATGGCCCAGTTTGTATGGTATGACCCTAGGTAGAATACACATAAATATTGTTAATGAGAAAATATCTGTGCTATATTTTCAATTGTTTTATATACTTTTATTGGACAAAAATCATACCGATTATTCTGATCTTGGCTTTTCCTTCCCCAAGCATCCCACACACTATCCTCCTCCTCTTCCTCCTCCTCCTATTCCTCCTTCTCCTCCTCCCCCTCCTCCTCCTATCCCTCCTCCTATTTTTCCTCCTATTCCTCCTCCTCCTCCTCCTCCTCTTCCTTCTTCATCTTCCTCTCTCTCTCTCCCTCTCTATCTCTCTCTCTCCCTCTCTTGCCTCTCTCGTTCAAGAGGCAAATTAATACCAAAAAAAGAAAAAAAAAACCAAAGACCCAAGCAAACCAGGATTTTAAAAATATAGAAAAGCACCAAGAAACACACATTAAACCCATTAAAACCACAACATTGAAAACAGTAATAAACATGTAAAAAGATAAGAAATATAAAAAATGTTAAGACAAATAAATATGAGATAAAGGATCTATAAAAATAGCATTGTGTTTGTTTTGTGTTGGACATTTACCACTGGGCATGCAGCTGACTCTTACATGTGGTTAACATAACCAGTGAGATTATTGGAGTCTATTTTTTCCTTTGTAAGTGGGTATCAATTGCAGATGCCTTTTGTTTAGGCAGTGCAGGCCCTATGTGTGCTGCCACAGTTTCTGTGAGTCTATTAATACTGTTGTCCTGAAGGACACTATTTGATAATCTTCAAACATACATAGAATTTATAACCAGTGGCTAGTATTTGAAAGCATATACATTACAAAAGGCTAGGAAGCATACCTTTCCTTAACATTGTGTGCATGTTGTTCTTGTCTGTAAACAATTCAATTATTTTTTTGATTAAATTAACTATAGCTTATTGAGTCTGATCAGCCCTTCTTGCTATGGAACTACAATTCAATTTCATTTTTCAATTAGAGCTTAACATTGTGAATTTCTTAGCCCTGCTAAGCAACATCTAGCAACAAAGTAGCCATTTAATTTGTATGATTATTCTGAAACTTACTGTGGACAATGAGTAGTATAGTTAATATATAAACATCAGAAAATTTTCTGTTTCTGAAGTTTCCATTTACAAGTGCTGCCTCTCTATAACAAATTATATTCTATTTCAAATAAACCTGCTATCACAACCTGAGCTATACTTTCTCAATTAAAACAAAATTTATATAATTCTTATTTCCATTTGATGTTATATGTACATCTAACCTGTCAATAAATACATAGGAACAGAAGATACGTTGGCAAAGACATTGCTTTTCTTAAATATTCATACTTTAATGCAGTTTAATGCAGATACATATCCCTACTTTTTACTTTAAAAGTATTATCTTGCAAAAAAAAAACTTATTAATATTTTCCATTGTGATAGTCTCATGAAGAAAGAAGTGAAGCACAAAATAGATGATTTTCCAGACCTTGTCAACATTTCTTAGCTGTTTCTTGGTTCACATTTTCTTTAGAAAATGCTATTGAGGCTGTGTGTATGTGTGTGGCATAATACCTTCTTATTTCTGTACAGCTAGAAATTAAACTGAGTGTGATTTCTATCTAGAATCCTAACTTAATACAGACCCGGAACCAGATACATGGTAGAGACAGCAGGCTTGTGATGTTTTGTGATGGATGGCTCAGTCTCCAGGGCAGTCTATTCGACTAATTGTTTAGACCGTGTCCCTAGACACTTGTGATGAACAATCCACCAGGTTGATTTAACAGGTAATTTTACCATCAAAGAGAAAATCAGAAGCAAGTAGGCTCTAAATTTATTAATTTTTAAAATAACTTTGCTACTTCAATAAAAAAAAATCATGGAGATAACTGGATTCCTTTTCCTAAAGAGTCATCATACTGTCGAAAGTCAAAAGCATTTTTTGGGTGGGTAGGAAAATGAACACTCTAACTAGCATTAATGTTCAGAAAGATCATTTTGCTATGAATTCTGTCAGAGACAGTGGGAAATGCAATGAGGTATGATCTATAAGCAGCAGAGACAGGATGCACAGATGCAGACATTTCCTCCACAAACAATAATTATTTTGATTAGTAGAAACAGAAAAGATAATGTGGAGATCCTTCATATTCTAATTCATTTCCATGAAGCTCACTTGCAAATATCCACAAGCAATGGTATCCTTTACCTGTTCACATCTTCTCCCTTATCCTAAATGATGAGATGAACTTATTTTGAGAGAAGTTAAATTTGCTTTTTCAGTCATGCACTGTTTTAAAAGTGGAGGAAAATAAAAAAAATGTTACTAAAATAGTATTTCTCTGATTGGCAAGAGAAATATGAGAAGTAATTACACTGGATTTAAAAGATAAAAACTGATATTGTAAGTAAAAAAATTTTTTTAGGTTTTTTGGTTTTTTGAGACAGGGTTTCTCTGTATAGCTGTCCTGGACTCTGTAGACCATGCTGGCCTCAAACTCAGAAATTCACCTGCGTCTGCCTCCCAAGTGCTGGGATTAATGGCATGTGCCACCACTGCCCAGCGTAAGTAAAATATTTTTATTTTTCTTATTTAATATGGTTTGGAAGACCTGGAGAATTGTGGTTCTTCCAATTTTCCATGGAAGGAGAAACAGACAGGGCCTGGTGTGTGCTGGTGACAGTGGCTGAACAGATCCATATGACCATCTACTTTTGGAAATATCAGCATACAGACCTTTGAGACACATTTTTCCCCAAATTAATTCTTTCCTATCCTGTTACAGGTTCCTCATCAGATAATAGGTAAAAATTGTATTCCCATTAACTACGAACCTCTTTTCCTTTCTCTTATTATCACCATTAAAATAAATATAAAGAATATACACACAGAGACATGCATAGACAAACACAAACACACGCACATACACACAAATACACACACACATATGTGTGTGTGTGTGTATTTATATATATCAGATAACATTTTTTAGTGTGTAAAATACTTCAGCCATATTATTTCCTTATGCATTGTTGCTTATTTCATGTGATCAGCAGGCAAACAGCATGGCTTTTATCTTCATAAATCCATAATGTTAAAAAAAAAACCCGAGAAGATGAAGATATGAAGATATTGTTCATTGCCTGTATGCAAGTAACAACCTAAGAGATTTTATTTTCCACATATTAAGAACTCTACTTAGTATTTGTTTGGCTGGATCATTGCTGGCTCAGCTAGCTTGCTTGAGTTGGCAGCCTTCATGTCTGGAAAGCAGAGAAGTTTTCTGGCGAGAGATTAAGCAGCGGCTTGGTAGTAAAAGGCCTTCTCCATGGTTCCCCACAGCAGAGCCCAAAAGTCAGGAGGAAGTCCATGGTTTTAAAAGATTTATTGTCATGGCTGAAAGTAGATGATTCTCAGGGCAGCCCTGACTTAAATAGGGAGGGAAGAGTGTCTGGAAAGGAATGCTCAATTGGATTCTCCCTCTGGCCTTTAGGTGTCTCATTATATGGAGATCTCTCTTTGTCCTGTAGTCACACCCTCTACCTGTGGAAGGGCTTGTAGGGGCATTGCCCTACGTGACTGCAAGTCGCTGATCAATGGAGGTCTTTGGCTGCAATGTATGCTGTCCTTTGCTGGGTCTCCAACCATCTCTATCCAGTGCTCCACCAGAAACCAAGCGATCTTTTCATGATCCCACAGCTGCATATTCCTGAGCAACTGCAGAAAAGTAAAAAATGACCAGTCTCAGGTTAGCTGGGATGGGAACACTAAGAGAGAAATAGCAGGATACAGTGAACTGAACAAGAAAATGAGAAGGAGAAGCCTTTAGAAAGAAGGAGGAATGTAAACACAGAAGAAAGGAGATAGTTTATGTTAGTGGCAACCTCTGAATTTTTCCCCATTCTTCAAGGCTTTGGTTAAAGTACACACTTAACTTAAAATATTCTTAAAATACACCTTGAAGAGCCAAATGTAATATTTCAAGCACTAAATGAGGAACCATGTAATCATTCCTTTATTTTCTTTGATGACCGAGAATATTCTAGAATCTCTAATGTACATTTATATACCAGTCTATGAGATGTAACTCCAGTCTCCCACCTCCTATTCCATCCTCTCTCCCTGCACACAAACACTATAAAAGGTTGTCGCTAAATTATGTTTATCTTATGACCCAGTCTCTCTATGTATAAGATTAATACTCCTTTCTGGTTTTATTCAACATGTTTTGAATTATTTAAAAACTATGCCATGTCTAGAGATGGAAGACAAATGCATGTAGCTGGTAACATGAATCATCTGCCCTAGAATTGGGTCTGAGAGATAAAATCACACCAGGACATGGTGACAAGCAAGTGCCCTTTAACTTTATTACATCATTGAGCACTTTAATAATGAAGGACGAAAAGTAACATGTTTTTAAAAGAATGGAAAATTTCCATACAACAATTGTTGCAAAAGATATCAAAATATATTGTTTTAAATAATTAGATTTGAGAGCATATTATTACTTTCTCATTATCTAGCAATGATGTGGATACGTGAAGGGAAAGGTATGAAGAATAACATTTAAGGACATTTTCTTCACTCTATAATCTACTACTAATAACAGAGTGGTGCTGACCTGGTGATATTTAGGCCACCTCTGTTTCACTTCTGAGTTAAGAGTACTTCCGCTGAATCTGAAGCTACAATAAGATAATCTGTTAACTGAAATAAAATATAAATACCTAGGGATACCTCCTTGCCCTCTTCCTTTTCTCCCTGACTTTATTCCTTCTTCCCTCCCCTCTTCTCTCAAATTGTAAAGATACAAATTAGCAGCTTTTGTTTGTTTCAGACCTCTACAGAGAGGTCAATGTCCAACGGCTTTACACTATCTCCCTTACAAAAGCAGGCATCACTTCTTATTAAAGTCACTGGAATTATTGAAATAACTCTGTAAGTATCACACACAGCACTTTGAAATCATAAGTTAAGGTGTGGAGTGATTTACAAAAAAGGAACCTTGTGATCATCCTTGGGCACAGTTTGTCTGATTGTAGTAAATTGTCTTATCTTAAACGTCATTTTCTAGATAACAAAAAAGTGAGTTTATTCTGAAACATAACAAAGCATGTAAGACTCTACAGACCAATTTAATGTCATCTTCTCAATACAATACACAAGTAAAGGACAAATACTTGTCTGCCAGTGGGAATAACAATCACCAGAATTTCTGTAATGCAATGTGAGCTGTGACTACTTGTGATAAAAATAGCAAACAACATACTTTTTGTCTTCATAAAATCAATAATGTTTTAAAAAAAACCCCAACAAGATGAAGATATTGTTCATTGGCTATATGCATAAAACAACCTAAGATGTTCATCAAAACATCAGAAGATTATTTATGTCAGTAAACATAACCAGTAACTAATTTTGTGGCAGATTTAGGAATCTCAGAGCTTCAAATGTTCAAATGCACAACTGACTACATGTTATTTTTATTATTGTTAGATAATTACCTACAAAGAACTATTTAATTTACATGTATGAAAATTATTATGTAATATATGATTTATGTTATTTTCATTATTTTTTGAATTGTTAGTATGTATTCTTGTTTTTTTAATCTTTTTTTACAGTCCAGTCCTTATCACTCTCCCAATCCCCCCTCTGCTGTTCCTCAGCCCATACCTGCTCCAAGAGGATATCTCCACCTTCCATCTCCATACCACCACACCTCCCCACTCTCTGAAGCCTCAAGTCTCTGGAGGGTTAGGTGCATCTTCTCTCACTGAGCCCAGACAAGACATTCCTCTGCTGTATATGTGTCGGGGGGCCTCATATCAACTGGTGTATGGTCAATGGTTGGTGGGTCAATGTCTGAGGACTCTCACTGGTCCAGATTAGTTGAGACTGCTGGTCGCTCTATGGGGTCACCCTCCTCCTGAGCTTCTTCCAGCTTTTCCCTAATTCAACCGCAGGGGTCCTCAGCTTCTATCCATTAGTCGTGTGTAAGTATCTGCATCTGACTCTTTCATCTGGTTGTTGGGACTCTCAGAGGGCAGCCATGCACTTGTCCATAAGCACATTATAGTATCAGTAATAGTGTCAGGCCTTGCAGCCTCCTCTTCAGCTGGATCCCAATTCGGACCTGTCACTGGACCTCCTTTCCCTCAATCTCTTCTCCATTTTTATCCCTGCAGTTCTTTTAGACAGGAACAATTCTGAGTCAGAGGTTTTGACTATTAGATGGCAACCTCATCCCTCCACTTGATGCCCTGTCTTTCTACTGGAGATGGACTCTACAAGTTCCCTCTCCTCACTGTTGGGCATTTCATCTCAAATCCTTCTCTTACAGTCCTGAAAGTCTCTCACCTCCCAGGTCTCTGGTACATTTTAGAAGGTCCCTCCACCTCCTACTGCCAGTTTCCATTATTTCTGCTGGCTCTCAGGGCTTCTATCCTGTTTCCCCCATACATATGATCATGTAACCCTTTTCCCCTCCCCTGTCTTACCCAGGTCCCTTTCTCCCTCTGCCTCCTGAGATTGCTTTCTTGTCCCTCCTAAGTTGGATTGATGTATCCTCAATTGGGCTCTTCAGCTTGTTAACCTTCTTGAGTTCTGTAGATTGTATCCCAGGAATTCTGTACTATTTTGGGTATTCTGTACGTTTTTGGCTAATATCCACTTAATAAGTGAGTACATACCATGTATGTCCTTTTGGGTCCAAGTTACCTCACTCAGGATCATATTTTCTAGTTCCATTCTTTTGCCTGGAAATCTCATGATGTCATCATTCTTAATAACTGAGTTGTATCCCATTCTGTAAATGAACCATGTTTTCTGTATCCATTCTTCTGTTGTGGGACATCTGGGTTGTTTCAAGCTTCTGGTTATCACAAATAAGGCTGCTATAAACATTATTTTATTTTATTTTATTATGAAATGTTTGGGTATTTGGGGTTTTTTGTTTGTTTTATTTTGTTTTCTGAGACAGAATCACTATGTTGCCTTGGCTGACCTAGAACTCTTGTCAACCTCAAATTTACAGAGATCCTCCTGCCTCTACCTCCTAAGTGCTGTGGCTAAAGGCATGTGCCACCTTAGCCAATATTTAGTGTTTTAAGACAGGTCTCACATAGCCCAAACTGAGTTTCTGCTACTCTGTGGAGGGTGTCCTCATATATCCACCTCTGATTACTGTATGATATTACAAGCATGTGTCACTGGAGTTTGCTTGTTTGTGTGTTTTAAAATAATTACGTTTATGTTACTATGGTCAAGAATTTACAAAATATCTTAATGTGATTTTTAATATTTTTTAATCTCCACAACAGAACATTTATAAACTTGAGGTTGTTTATTTAAACAACCTACCCAGATAAGCATGCAACTCTCACAATACTGGCAGAAGTGTCTTATTATATAATGTATTATAGCAGGGACAATCTGCTGCTTTATAAATTCACCGTTTAGCCAATGTCTGTTTAAAGGGTGAGTGTACAACTCAAAGAAATGCATTGTTGTAGGTGGGGTTTCTATGGTTGTGATGGCAAGACTAACACAATCTGGGGTGAAGGGTATTTTCAGAGAATAGTTGTAGTGCCTCACAGATGGGAGTCAGGGTAGGATCCCAAGGCAGAAGCCTGCAGACAGGAAGTGATACAAAGGTCAGAAAGGAGTTCTGTTTCCTGGCTTGCTTTTAGTGGCTTGCTAAGCTTGCTTCCTTGTAGCATCCAGAACTATCAGCCCACAAGTTTCTCCACCCACAATGAGACAGGAATTTCCACATCAGTTCTCAGTCATGAAAATGTTTTAGAGGCTTGGCTTTCTCACAGGCCAATCAGGTTCATGGATTTTCAAAGTTGAAATTCTTTCTTCCAAAATGACTCTAGCAAATGTCAAGCTGAAAAACAAAACAAAAGCAACAAAAACCAAAAACAAACAAAAAATGAAATCAAAACAAAACATCTAAAAAAAAACCCTAGCAAATGTAAATGTGCTACAGTAGAAAAATGCCCAGACTTGAATCAGAGAAACTCCAGTTTACTCCCCAACATGACCACATACTGCCTTTGGTTCTTGGCCAAGCCTTCAGTATTCACAGCTTTAACAGCTATATAATGAGAATTCAAATGATCTGAAAATAAATCAATTAATGACTTAAGATCAGCACCTGGCCACAGCACATGTGTAATAAACACATCATGTTTTATCAAATTGACTCAGAGGATGATGACTACACCTGTGTTTCTGAGTCCTTGTCAGAGTTTATCTGATATTTCCTTATGTGAGCATGTTCCTTTTTTTAGTGGATCTAGGGGTGGTTATAACAAAATGCCACAAATTGGGTTATATAAAGAGTAAAAATTAGTTTTCTTAGAAAATTGCACATACAATGTCTTGGCATGGTGTTATTTTTTTCCTGAGGTTTCTTCTCTTAGCTTTCAGTTAGCTCTCATTTCTGTGTCCCCATAAAAGCCTTTGTTCTGTCTCTAAATTCTGGTGGTGCTGATGAAGATGATGGTAATGATGATGATGAGTGTGTGTGTGTGTGTGTGTGTGTGTGTGTGTGTGTGAAAGTGTATGTTGAATATGTATGTGTTCAGTTGCCTGTATATGCATGTGCAGGTACCTATGTGTTTATGTATGTGTATGGCAGGAAGCTGTGTATACCTGTGGAAGCAAGGGAACAATAAGATGTTATTCCTAGGTTATCTTTTCATATATATTTTGAAGAATTCTCTACAGGTTCTAAAGCTTTCCATGACACTAAGGTGGCTGGCTAGTAAGCCTTAGAAATCAAACTGTATCCATTTTCCTAAAGCTAGTATTATAAGCACATCTAGCTTCTTGAGTTGGGTTGCAGGGATCGCACTTGGCTCCTCAGACTTGTGCAACAGACACTTTACTAACGATACAATCTCTCCAGGTACTTCTACATTATCAGGAAGCTAATCCTTTTTGACTAGTGTCGGTGCATTTGACATTTATCAATATTAATCCCCTTGTCCAAGGTGCTACCTTCAGTGGTAGTTGTATTTTAATGTGTGCTGAGGGTGAGGACTTCAATATGTGGGTTTTGAGGCAACGCTATTCAGCTGACAACAGCAAGTCAGTCTCTCTGTTAAACTGTAAATTTTCTGTTATGCTCCTGTTTTCCAAATGAGAGCTCAAAAACCTGTACAAGTGCCCAAATATGATTCCTAACGCTGTACCAGTTCTGTGAAGGTGTTGAAGAATGGAAAACAGAATCACATCCCTTTGATGCTCAAAATGGCTATGGCATTCTAGAAGTGCCATGAATCTTATTGAAAAAAATCAAAAGATCAAGGGTAGCATGCATCAATCCAAAGTGGTAAGTTGGCAATTGATGGCTGAGTTGATTAGAACTCAGTTGCTGAGTTCTTAGTAGTTGATAAGTACATCAGCTGCTGAATTCAACTGATACGTTCTTACTAGACACTTAAGAAATGAGTTATGTAAAAATAAAAAAAGAGTAACAATTGGACAATGAAAGATAAAGTTTAAAGAAGAAACAGAAGTAGAAGTAACAGAAACTTTTTTCCTGTATCTTTGGATTTGAACTTATTTGTCTGAATTTTCCCTTGGTATCTAAAAATTATATACTCACTCAGTGTCCAGATTGGACATGTTTAAAGCAATGAATGGAGACCTGTGTCAGAACATTCTCAGGTATCAACTACTATTCTCAAAGTGTAACACCTGCGTCTGGTCTTTGCAACTACCACCTATTATCTGATCATGTACTGCCATTTTTTTTGGCATTTGATTTTTGGACAATTGATCATGTATAAGTGTGTTTCATGATATGATTATGAGAGAAGTAAGCTTGAAATGACCCCAATATATCCATGTATAAGAACTTGTCAGCAAGACAGCAATCAGAATATCAAAGCCTTGTAGGGGAATCCCCACTAGTCTGTTTCCACTCTTCAATAACAAGACAGAAATAAAAACAAAGCGTTCTTTTTAATTTGTATTTTAAATAATGATAAGGAGAGAATGTAACACATTTAATTATATGTTTTGATTTTTAAATTTTCAAAAACTATCTGGCTTAATAGTCACAGTCACACTGTAACAGTGTCTGTAAATTCCACAACAAAATACGTTGCATAAACTTCTCAGTCTCAGTGTGTGAACAATAGAACAAGATAAGATTTCTGTGTACTATTCAATCACTTATTAGTTGATAAGTACAGTAAAATATTCAGCTGGTCAGCAAAAGTACAAAAATCATTTTGCTAATTACAGCATTAGGTACTAAGTAATTTGAAGTTATACGGATCTCTTTTCAAGTTGGTCAAAAATCTGTTATTGTTAGTGTTTTTCTTCAAATATTTTAATTGTGAGAAATAAAATCAAAATAAAATATCACTTGATTTTTGGTGATGATGCTTATATTTTGAAATGTGGGTTTCTGTCTTGCGGTGACAGGAGTGTAGCAGAGAAGATACAATGTAGATTTAACAAAGGGAAATCTCTATGTGGATGGTTCCTCTCAAGTGTAAACTTGATAAGTTAAAATTATATGATAGACAGTTCTCTCTGGGCATGTCTCTGAAATATTATTCAGATTCAGATAATTGAGCTGGAAAGACCAGCCAACTCTGGGTGGAACAGCTCCCTGGGCTATGATCTGTACTGTAAAGCAAAGAGAAAATGTATTGAGCACATGCATTCTTCATTGCCTGCTCCTTGATTTTGAATGTCAAGTGGTCAGTAGCCTCAGGCTTCTACTTTGTTGCAGTAAGTTTAGCTACTCTCCTGTGTTTCCTGGCAAGTTGCATGTGTGCACCCACCTAGGAGCTTTCTGGATCTGCAAATGAAAGACACACACACACACACACACACACACCACGCACAAGCCAATTAATTGTACCATGCCTTGATTACCTCAATGGCTGGGCAGTTCTAATTCTCCCCGAGGCTAGCACACATTTCGCTCCTGTAAACCTGGCTTAAAGCCCTTTAATTCTATATTTTATCTTTGTTGCCCTGGCCCCTTCTGGGCAACTCCCTAGTCTTTGCTTCCTAGGATGCTTCTGGGCACCCCTTCCAGGCTGCATTCCTTCTCACCTATATTTCTGATGATTTTCCTTCTGCGGCTGTAATCGTGGCATATGTCTGCTTCCTTTCCCTGAGATCCTAGCCTCGAGAATCTCCAGGTTCTGTCTCAGTTTACCTGCCTAGTCATTGGCTGTATAGCAATTCTTTATTGCCAATCAAATCCAGCTGGGGGCTGAGAACCTCAGCCTTTGGGAGCCGAATTGAATTGAGACAGCATTAGAACCAATCCCTACCACTATTGAGTCAATATAAGCCCTCCTCCACTAATTATCTTTTACTAGGATATTTAATCACAACAATATAAAAAGTAACTATGACATCTGGTATATGAACTTGAACGTGTCTCAGGAAAGCTAAGGAACTCCTTAGTGACTCGTCTATCTGCTAGGTCAGGAACATTGGTCATAATGAAGTAATGTCAAAGTCAGGCAAGAACTTTCAAACAGACTTGCCTTGTCTCTTCTGAATGCAGGAAGAGTCCCCCCTGTCACTGGGCAAATTATTAAGACTGTCTAGTACAATGGGCTCTTGTGAAGTTGATTTTATTATTCCTATTTTTATGGGAAGCATAATTTCAAGCATATATATGATTTTGAATAAACATGTGAGACATTTTGAATAAATATTCAATAACTATATAGGAGTTAACTTCTCTTCTTGAAATAGACTACTGATTGAATCATTTAAAGTACAAATATTCTCAGGATAAATACAATGTTGATGGTGCCATAAAAACAATGTTTACTTAGTCTTCTGATTATATAATAAATAGTCTTATGTGAAGCAAAAAGCCTCAAGGTTTAGAGTATAAAAATGTGAATAAGTTTTGAAACTTAGCATTTCACAGTTTAATATCAAATTATATCTGAATGAGAAGAAAAGACACATTTGGATGCTCATAAAATTTTTAATGCATAATATTGATACTATTTTAATATTATTAATTTAATATTAACCCATAATTAAATACCAATATATTATATTCTGAGAAACTGAATCATAAAACTACTTAAGTGTAGTTTTAATCAGGGAAATTAGTTTTGGAGAATGCATTCCTGACCAATAGTTTAAAAGAAATTATTTTTGGTGTTTGGGTTGTTGAGATAGGGACTCAAGTATCACAGGATAGTGTTGAACCCTATATGTAACTGTAATAGATCCTGAACTTAATTCTTCTGTTCTATCTCTGCTGCTGGCATTGCAGCAAGTACCATTATATATGGTTTTAAAAGAAAATTTCAAGTATGACTATATATAGGCAATATGATAGCTATCTATCTTGATAGATAGATAGATAGATAGATAGATAGATAGATAGATAGATAGATATTTTTATTTTTGTCTACTGTGGACCACATATACTTTGATTGTATACAGCATCCCAGTTTGTGTACACAGAGTCTCTAATATTTGTGCAGTAGAGGAATTTCCTAAGAACAGTTCCTGAGAAAATATCCTTGTTATTAAATACAGATACCTGTCTAAAACACAGTAATTAAGCCTCCATTGAGACTTCAAGATCACTGGGTTAAACTTCATGTTTTTTTCATTTGAATCAGAAAAGATGTTTGTTGAAAATGTAGTTCAATTTTTACATGTATAGATTATGAAACCAAGGAGGGGAGAGATAATGTCAGTTGTCCTGTATTCATGATGTCAAAATGGGCACCGGACTTCAGAAACATCTTCCATCATGACACTTTTGCATTTATTTTGATTGATACAGATTTACTTGGAAGTTATTGAAGCCCTTTCAAAGAAAGAGAAAAAATATGAGTTAGTCGAACTGAAAGGAAGGAGACTGACTGGAGACTGTAGAGCACTCCTTCTCTTCCTGTAACCTGGTTTGTCACCAGTATCCTGCATAGTCCATATAGTATCTGCCTGGATTCTCCCATCTACAACCACTCCAGTATGGTTAATAGCTTGAGAAGAATCAAACAGGAAGTTGTAGCCTAATATTTGCCCCCTGGTTTCAGGAATTGTACTGCTAATATAGTCATTATCCAGAAACTAAAGTTATCCAAGTTGTAAAAGGTGTTGGACAGTGCTCAATACTCTCACCTGTGACAATGCACAGGCATTCTGCACCAAAATATATGCCCCAAGCTTATCTGCGTTTATCCATTCACATTGTATTAAAATTTACATTTTACCTACTAATAAATATATGTATAATAAAATATGTGTATCACACATATTCTACTTAGTATCTGATTCTTTCATAAAACACTAATCACAACTCAGAACCATCTGTACAATGTGTGTACCAATCCCAATGTGCTTGGCGATTTCCCATTACTCGTTGTCAAGGAAACGTCTCACAGAAATACATTCCTATTTAATGGTGGCAATTTCTCAGGTGTTGATCATCCTTCCTGGGCTTCTCTTATTGGTGCCTACATGACCCCATGATATTTTCTGCAGCCAATCAACTATAATGAAACAATGCTGGAAACTGAATATGTTTCCAAGGTACATTGCTTTAAAGGATACCCTAATGTGACCTGACTTCAGATTCCATATTTCTTTGAAAATCGTGGCCTTCTGGCAGGCACTTCTATGCTGTTATATTTGTTTTCTAGTGTCATCTTTATCTTTCATTCAGTAGCTTAATGTAGTAACTCTTAATTTCATGAATGACTTATTCGTGGATTTCCAATGCAGTTGCAAAATATTGCAGAATTTTATCCCAAAATCCATTTATTTCAATATAAAATTAAGTATTCTGTGTAATGGGTTGGTTAGATAACATTTGATACTTTCTTGATAGAGTATTCTTTATGTAATCTAATAATAGGCATAGAAGTCATGTAGAACTCATTAACATAGACAAATACTTATTATTTATTAAGAAACAATGAAAGAAATTGTATAATGATACTAGTCTGTCATTCACATGTGACCTGCGATAGTTATAATTGCAGACCAATGTAACACAACAATGTAATCTTAAAATATTATTAAATTTTGTTACAATTTTTATAACCATGTTCCACAGTTCACTTTGCAAAACATACATTTTGCAAATGGTGATATCATGTTACAGTCTTAAAAATCTGAACATACCTAATGGAAAGTTTTAATCTTAACTAACTGAAATCATTTTATGAATAAAAACAGTATTTTAACATAGAAAAATTGTTTTATAAGAAAGATTTATATTCCTCAATATATTCTCCAATAATTGGAAGCCCTTCAACAGTATTTCAGTGGTGAGAATTTTGGATAGTCAACTTTAAATATGGATCTCTCAATCATGTCTATTTTTCTCATTAATCTTCCCCACCCAATAAGTTTCTCCCTTCTTTCTGCAGAAGCTCAGAATGGAAAAGAGAGAGGTCTGTCTGGTCTGAGTGGATTGCTGTAGAAGGCAATTGGTTTCCTTTTGGGTTCTTAGTGCCACTTATATCCTAATTAAAAAGTATGAACCATTGTTAAGTATATCAAAATTATAAAATATAAAACATTTCAACAAAATCATATTGAAGTGCAAAACTTATATTAAATATCAGTGTTTTTATTTTATTTTCACAAGTTATTTTCGTTTTGTGATACCTAATGATGTTTATTGACTTTACATACATGGAAGACTGACTCTTAGTTGCAGAAATGCTTTCTTCAGTTTAGCCATTGGTCATATCATATCTGCAAACATTTTTTAAGTTGTTGATCTACTTAGGAGGCAAAGGTAATGTAAAGGTACCACTTTTGGACCCATGGCCGTAAAGTATATAAGGGTAGCTGAAGTCAGTAAGCAGATTTCCTCAATGTTTACAAATTCAAAGTTCCTGCCTTTATTTGCTGCCTTGGTTTCCCTAAATGATGGACTATATCCTGCAAATCAAATATTCCCTTTAACTCCTTAAGCTGCTTTCGGCCATCCTCTGTATCACAGCAATGGAAACCAAACTAGGACACGTGCATGCATGCATGAATGTGGATATATATATATATATATCCACATTCATATATATATTAACATATATAACTACATACCGACATCCACAGAAACACAGAAATGGAAACAAAAATAGAAAAAGAGAATGATGTGTATATATGTGTGTGTGTGTG
>NW_021604564.1:9300514-9322801 GCF_004785775.1 Grammomys surdaster | reverse complement strand
CACCACTCATGTATATATGTGTGTGTGTGTGTGTGTGTGTGTGTATGATTGCATGGTTTGTTTTTTCCATAGTAAGTACAGACAAAGAATATTCCAAATGTTTTCTCTGGACTCCATTTTATTTAAGAATAGATGCTATGCCATGATTGTTCTTTCCAAAGAAATGCTTATGTAGTAATACTATTGCTTGCCTACTAGGCATTCCATGATATGCAGCATATGCATCATTAACCCAAGGTCTGGAGAATAAGCTTGATCCTTACCCTCAACGCAGTGCCTACTCAAGGTCACAGTGACTCTCTTTACTCTAGTGCATAGTTCAGTGAATAACTGTGTGTGAAGTTAATTGGGAAGTAAAATATAAGTATTAAGTCAGGTTCCTAGATCAGTAGTAACAACTACACTCAATATGGGTGTTAATTTTACTCTGTTTTATTGCTTAAATGACATCTAATTACTTTTACTCTCTGATGGAAAACAAATAGAAGTAGCAAATCATGATTATTGTTATTCATATTAGATTAAGTCGCAGTAAGGTATGTCACAAAAGTAAATCAGTTAAGCACCATAAAATAATCTGGGACATGGGAAATTGTCAAGCTCCTCTTTCCCATTAAAATCATACATTATATATTTAAAAAAAAAAAACAGAATAAATCTTTACATCAAGCATCTTGACGAATGTATCCTGGGACAGTTTTCAAATATTTTCTAGCATGATCAGACAAGAAGGAATTGTTCAAAAACAAACTTTTCATGGGGTTGTTTGGAAATGCTTTAACTTCCCTGTCTCCCAGGTGAGGTTGAGGATACAAAATAAGTGATGTCATGGAGGATCTTGAAAGGTTCATTAGAGTAGCTTCTATCCAAAGAGCAAGAAAAGAACCTTGTCTGTCAAGGAAGTACATAATCATAATGGACTGTCGTGGGTTCTGCAGAAAGAGAAGAACAAGCAGACCATTATTCATATAAAAGCAGAACTCTAGATATGTGGGGCCTCTGATAGCTTCACAATAGTAGGAAACTCTTGGACAATTTTTCAATAGAGTATGAAAATCTTTAGCAGAGAAAGAAGTCATGTGTAATCAACATAAAATAATATAGGAAGTAGAAGGGAGTAGTCAAGACCTTTAACTGAGCAAGGAACATTCATATCACACTTTTGTTTCCCAAGGCTCAGAAAACATGGTAAAATTATTAGAATAGCCAGAGGTCAGGGAGTCTTGTAATGAAAGAGTGCCTTATGAATGTGTCAGAACTGCTGTATTATGATCTCCCAGCAGCTGTGGTTGTCCAGTCCTACAGGAGCTGACCTGAAATTAAACTCATGTATATATGGGCAGCACTCAATGACCTGAGTAGGTGATTTAAAATCAAATCAAAACAAAACAAAAAATGAGGACATGAATTTGGAAGGTTACTTGGCAGAGAATCGATAATGAGCTAGATGGTTTGAGGAGGTATGATCCAAATACATAATATTTATAGATGATATTTTTCAAACAATAAGTACCACATGCTGTATTTAAAAAAATAAAATAAGAAAATTCACCCATATACAATCCACATTGTTTTTTATGCTAATGGTAATTAATATAGTAAGTTTCTGTTGACTTGCACAACCTAGTGTTATGTGAATCTTAGTTGAACAATTGTCTACATACATCTTGCCTTTGGGTACATCTGTGATGTATTTTCTTACTTGCTAAACAATACAGGAGGGCCATGCTCACCATGGACTTTGCCATCCTTGGGCAGGAAAGCCTGAGCTGTATAAGAATTATAAATGAGCAAGCCAGTGGAAGAAAGTCAACAAGCAGTGTTTTCCAAAAGCATCTTCTTCAATTCCTCTCTCTAGCTTCCTGCTTTAAGTTCTTTTCTGAAAATCCCTTGGTGACATGAAATTTTTAGAGAAATAAACCTTTCCTCCACAAGCTGCTTTTGGTCATGATATTTATCACAATGATGAGAAGCAAAGTAGGAAAATAGTGCACATCCCAAATTTTGGAAAACAGAAAATCAAACCGATTTTCTTTTAAATATTGAAAGAATCATTCCATCTGTTGACAATAAGGAGACAGTGATAAAGCACCATCTAATGTGTATATCACTTTCAACTCTTTGTTTTCCCTATAGATTTCCTTATTGGAAAAGGCTGGGTTTGGAGGTGTTCTTCTCTACATTGATCCCTGTGATGCACCAGAGACTGCAGTGTCTAGCTCTGAGCCCTTTATGGTGACTCTGAATCCAGGAGGGGATCCCTCTACACCTGGATACCCAAGTCATGGTAAGCTTGTTCTTGTAAGCCTTATATAGATATGACTTGTAAGTGTATGCTAATTTATTCAAGGGGTAGGAAATGGAATAAGTCTAAGTGCTTAATACATTCACTGTAAAGTGGGTATCTTTTCAGTAGTATGTACTAATATTCTGTTGGAATAAAGCATGTTTTAGAAATCTATTGTAGGTCATCATTTCAGTGATACATGCTATGGATAGACAGAAAGAAGATGTTATTACTGAGTAATTTATATTTATACATATTAACAAGCAAATACCTGGAACTCTTGTTTGTCATTGTCCCTGCTGCAATGGCCCTGATAACTATGAGTGCAGGGTTTAAGGCTATGTTATGTCAAGTTGAATAGGAGTGGAGGAAGATACTAGAAAATGAATTTGCATGTAGTTTCCTTGGATTGCCCCATTTCTATCAGTTTATAGATACTATCTTTATCTTAAGCATCCTTCTGTATTTTTGAAAGTTGTGTTCAACACAGGGGGAATATGAGACATGAGCAGGACCACTGTAGTTATGGCAAAATTTTTACATTTCTGCCTGGTATATCATTGTCACAAACTCTGTCTATACAGTTGGGCTGAGGAGGGTAGCTCTTTAACCCCATCTCAGGTCAATGCCAACACACTGACCACAATAATTCAGTGTCACCAAGGTATGTACAGAATTTTTATACTTTATACCTACAATTGTCTAATCATATTTCTTTGTGGTCATTCTACAATTATCAAGGCAATTTAAATAACAATTAAATAATTACCCTAATCACAATTACAGGCTTTACAAACTATCTCCAATCCTTTCCTTAGTTTTATTGTTGTTTGCTTGTATATGGAGCTGCCTTCAATCTTGAAATAAAGTTTTCATTTAATTGCATGTTCTTTAATTTTCTCCATTTGGTAATATTCTCAAAGTACAATTTTTTTGTACTGTTGACACTACTTCTACCTAGTCAGCTTGTCAAGTATTTTTGGCCATACCTTCTGTAGAAATCTGAAGACATTCCATCTCCTTTAAAGTGCTCATCAAAACGACCCTATTGTTGCTGTATCTGTGTTCCCATGATGCCACTCCAGGTCCCTCAGTTTTGTATTTAACAGTTTTCTCTGTTAGTGCCTATTGTGATCACCCTATGTGGCAACGCTAGGAAACATTAAGTATCTCCTTTCCTTTTAACCCTTCCCCCCAGTTTGAGAAATGTTCAATGCTTCTCACCTGCTATAATGACAGGGCTATTTGCCAAATGATTTGACATTTCTAGTATTCCTTTAAACAAGCTCTTCATGAACTTTCTTTGTTTCCCAGGCTAGCCTCATATTTGACAATCACCCTACTTCTGCCTCTTAAACCTTTGGATTGGTGGTATGAGCCACCACTCAGCTTAGAATACATTTTTAATGGTAGTAGAATGTGCTGTATACATTGTAACAAGGTGAAACACTAAATAACTATGGAGGGTACAATCACTTATAGTGTTAGTCTTTTTAGATATAAAGATGAACAATATTATCTACAATGTTTCTCCATGCCATATTAATAGGTACTAAATAAAATTTTCTTTTGCAAGCATAATACTAGTAGAAAGAATGCCTCCTTTTTCCATATAAAGTTCAATATAGTAGAATAGAAGTCTGTTCTATTTTAAAGAAGATTAAACTCCAAGGAAATAGAACAAACAAATATTCTAGAAGGTACTTTCTTTCTTTTGGTTTTATTTATAATGAATGCAAATTAAAGAGAACAGTCCAGTAACCACTTGGTGTCACCTGTGTGGCTGTATCAATGGCGACTAGTCTACTATTTTTCTTTGGTCTATGTATTCCCTAATACCTTATAGCATAGGTCAGTATTTTCCAGAAAATTTGAATAAATTCAAATGACAATAGAGCTAATGTAGCTAAGAACTGTTTCAATACCTCAGAGTTCTGAGCCACAACAAGTAAGACAGCATATACACCAAAGATGCTTACCGTCAAATTCAGTCCTCTTACTTTTCATTTCCAGAACTCACTAGGCAGAGGGGAAAGTTGAGTACCAGAGATTTTCCTGTGACCTCCACCTCCACAGGACACCCCCAGATGCCCTACCAAATAAATCACACTCAGAGTGTGATTTGTCTAATGCAAGTTTTACATCACTTCAAGTGGGTGATTGTAAGTTAAGATTATGGAAATATTCCTCCAAACATTTTAAATGAATTGCTGGCACGAGACACAGGGATTCCATATAAGGAATTGCTACTTACTGAGCCTCATTGCCCAGCCAAGTAGTTCCTGAATATTATTGAATCAGCAGGGAAGAAATAGTTTCTAAACACCATGTTCCCATGTGGTTCAGAAAAGAATGTCTTGGGATCATCACTTTAAAAAAAGCAGTCTTTTGAATACTTCCAGCATGCCAAAGGCTTGGAGCTTTATTTTCTTGACAGTGAAAAGAATATTATGCTGCTCCACTGTGTCTCTCCCAAAGTAGTTTTAAGGAAATGGAAAGCCTTGAGTTCCAAGTCAGACTTAAATGGGAACTTTGAAGGAGAGAGCAATCCATCTGTATTCAAACTCACTTTGCTGGTGATTCTGAAGCAACTCAACTTTGAGAAGCACTGAGCCAGAGCAGCTTTATTGTACTTCATCTGCCATGTCTAAATTGGACCAGAGGGGCCAGTGTTCTGAACTCGGTGACCTAGTGCTTTTGCTCCCTCAGCATCAGGGCCTTCCATATTTGCTCTCTTGATATCAATCAGGATTCTGACATGGCATGCTGGATTTCAGGGCAGTTCTTGCTCTCAGCAGGCTACAGATACAAAGCCAATGTGGCTCAGTAAACAATCTCTTCTGGGACCATGAGTGATGCCCTTGATGGTCTTTGTCCTCTATTTAATCTCTAACTATAATCTAATGACTGCTCCTTTAAAAATGTGACAGCATTATCTCTGATACATTATTCACAGAATATATATCTTCTTAAGTGCATTACAAGACTTGTCATGTCTTCAGTCACTCAAAACACAATTCTATAGATACCAAAATTTAAAATTTTTATTATTTTCATCTTGACTTAATCTTAAGTACCTGCATACTGTACTTCTGGTTCTCTATCTTATTTAAAAGATTTATCTGTGTCCCTCTCCTGTGTCCCTCTCTGTGCTTGTGACCAGTCTTTCCTCCATTTTATCTTTTTTTTTTAATTCTTGAGAGGAAGTTATTTTCAGTAGCTTTACTCTATTGAAGTGTGTCAGAGGCACAGTTTATTTAATATTCCCACTGTTACAATTCAGTGGGTCTGTGTGCTGTTTAAGTACTTACTGTCTGCTCAGCATCAGCCCTGCCAGCCAGTGCTACTAAAAGAATCAGTTGATCACTGTGACTTGTGACAAGGCTTCATCAGGTGTCCTTGGTCCAGTTACTTGGACAAATGTCTGAAGACGGGCTTGACTTGGCACTAAATTACCTGAGACAGTGTTGAACTATTCCCTGACTAGAATACCAGACAATATAAATATAAGCCTAGCTGTGGAAGAAACGTATTAGATATTTATGGCATAGAATAATTGCATTTTTTCTTGGTTGAGGAAGTACTGAAATTGTCTGTATTCTTATCATTTTGCTATACTGAATGGTGGCTTTTGTTCTGGTGCATTTCGTCCCTTCCCCTTTTAAATTTATTTATTCATGTTACATCTGGATCCATATCCTCTCCCAGTCCCCTCTTCCGCAGTCCCTACCTTCGGGGCTGTTGTTCAAGCGTGGGTGTGGATTCTGTGGGGCTGTTGGGTTGAGTTGTAGATCCCGTGTGTCTGCCACAGATCAGGGAGTCAGAAGTGTGGAAATTTGACTGAGTTCACTCCCTGCTGCAGACGTCGAGCTGTGAGAAGTCACAGAACTCTGCTCCAGGAGTGGGGAAATCTCAGTCTGAGACCTGCAGGGGCGGAGCTCTTAGATGGGAACCCTGGGCAAAAAGGCATGCAGGATTGACTGGTCCCAGACTCCTGGACTCTCAGGCACTGTTGGGAGCCACAGAAGAGTTGAGGCTGGGGGTATAAGGGCTGGATCAGCCCGCAGCCAAGGGGGACGAGGAAGAGAGCTTTGGCAGTGCCTTTGCGGGGTGGATGAGACTCTTGGTCAAGGCGACTCACTTGGCCGGGTCATGGCTGGTTCGGCTACTTGCTTGAGTTGACAGGCCTCCATGGTGGGAACATAGAGAAGTCCTCTGGTGGGAGATTAGGTGGCACTGGCTCATTAGTTGAAGGCCCCCTCTACGGTTCTCCATGGCAGGCCCCAAAGACAGGAGGAAGTCCATGGTTTTAAAAGGTTTGTTGTCTTGGCAGAAAGTGGATGAAGCTGTACCTCATGTCCTCAGGGTGGGCCTAAGGTTAAATATCTTTTGCAAAGAGGAGAGTCCAGGAAGGAATGCTTAATTGGCTATGCCCACTGGCCTTTAGGTAACTCATTATTATGGAAATCTCTTGAGATGCTGCGGCCAGTAGTCACACCCTTTACCTGTGCTAGGTGACTGAAGGCCACAAATCTTTTTTTGGGAGGGGTTGTGGATGGCTGAAGCTAAGTGAAAGGAACCGGAGCCCATGAGCAAGGCTGAACTCCTACCGTCCCATTAGAGTATCTGCACTTCGAAGCCTGCACTTGAAGAGGTACCCAGCTGCCTGCCTCTCACAGCCCACCGTCCCACACCTTCCCCAACTCCTTATTCCCTTTCTCCTCTGAGAAGGTGAAGAATTCCCTTTGTTGTTCCCCCACCCTAGCATATAATGTCTCTGTAGGGTTAGATCCATCTTGTCTCACTATGGCCAGACCAGGCAGTCCAACTAAAAGAACATATCCCATGTACAAACAACAGCTTTTTTGAAAGCACCCAAATAGTTGTTTGTGATAGGTGTTTGAAACCCACATGAAGACCAAGGTGTGCATCTGCCACATATGTATGGGTGTCTGATCTAGCCTGTGTATGGTCTTTGGTTGGTGGCCCCAAAGGTTCAGATTAGTAGACTCTGTTGGTCTTCCTTTGAAGTTCCTATCCCCTTCAGGATCCTCAATCCTTCCTCAGCCCTTTCATAAAGGTCCCCAAGCTCCACCCAATATTTAGTTGTGGGTCTCTGCATTTGTTTCAGTCATTTTCTGGGTGGATCCTTTCAGAAACCAGTCATGCAAGGCTTCTGTCTGCAAGCATAACAGAACACCATTAACAGTGTCAGGGATGGGTGCTTGACCATGGATGAGTCCCTAGTTGATCCAGATTTGTCTAATTATGTAAAATATTATCAAACTCTACTCTTTGAGCTACTTAAAGGAGAATGAGTGTTAAATATCCAAACTTTCCTGAAAATTTCTTTCATGAAATGTTAAAAATACATATTATTTAAATTCAAGCATCACTTTAAAAACAAAATTTTGTTTTGAAAAATAATTTGTGATCCTAAGTTTTCATGACCCTATTCAGGAAAATTTTTATTGATTGCTGAAATATCTAAGTGTGCAGCCTACATAAAATGCCTTTGAGTGGTTATTGTCCTTAAGAAATCTATGTGCCCCTTGGCATATCCGTCATTCAGATTGTTCTTCATTGCTGTACTGGGAACATTTTACTTTGAACAAGTACCAGATCGGTAGAGTCATTTGTTTTGCTTAAGAACCAAAGTTTCCATAGAAATCTATGGTGAGTTCTTATGGTGATAAAATTCTACTGAGAGATGGATCAGCAGTTAAGAGCACCTGGAATCCTTCTAGAGGACTTGAGTTTGCTGCCACATCTGATATCTCCACATCTCTAGGGACTCCAGCATCCCTCTCTGGCCATCTTGGGTACCTGCACGCGCATGCACACGTGCGCGTGCACACACACACACAAATAAAAAAGAAAATGAAATATTTTAATAGTCAGTTTAAAAATAGATGTTCAAACACATTTTTATACAATTTTTATTATGATAAACTAATTAAGTAATGTCTTAAAATTTATGGAATTTTTATTTTTAATTTGTGGTTTTTTAATTATACACATATAAATTTATTTTAAAAGATTGTAAATGTGGAGGGGTATATATTGAGCACAAACATCCTTAGACATTAGAGGTGCTTTGTCATCTGAACTGGAAGATACAATCAGCTTTGTTTTCCAGAGGCAGGTCCTGAAAACCAAATTCAAGACTTCTGGAAGAGAAGAAAGGCATTGTAACAGCTGAAAATTTCTGCACTCCCTTTAATATTCTCATAAACAGGATAGCTTTAACTAGGTCCACATTCCAAATAAGTTAATTGACCTAAATCAAAAAGTAACCTAATTAGCACAATAATAACACAGAATTACAAATTGTCTAATTCCTAAGCTAGGGCTGCTTCCCTAATAGTATTTTGTATCCATTATGTAGCTTATGTATAAGAGTTGAAAGTGCTAACAAACAAACAAAAAAATCCATTAAATTTCATGTAGAAAAATACTGGAATGAATTTAGCTTAATACTGGGTACACTGGGACTCTGGAAATATGTGCTGTGGCTCATGTTCTGTATCAGAGGTTGTGCAGTATTATGGAAGAAATGGAAAGCAAGAACTCATTTTGACACATGGATTCCAGAGCTTTCAGTCTGTCATGGCTGGGGAGGCATCAGAGAGCTGCTCAGTCAGAGGTTGCAGGAACATGTGGTGAGGCTCCTCAACTGAGTCTGTGCCATTCCTTTGAAGGCCATCTCTAGTGCACTACTTTTGCCAACTGTAACCCCCCCACACACTCAGCATCACAAACTTAGAAGGGGATTTGATATTCAAATCATGCCAGATATCCAGATATGTCAATATGACACCCAAATTCAGACAGAGCCCCCATCTCTGATACATGGATATTTCTATTAATATTTTTCACTGCAGAAATAATTAGATTATTATACAAGAAATAAAAAAGAGGTTGGCCAACCAAAAAGTATAAGAGAAAAATGCAAGCCCAAAATGTGAATTTAGAAGCTTAATAGATAGCGCAGTAGTTAAGAGCTCTTCTTGCTCTTGCAGAGGATCAAGATTTAGGTCCCAGCCCAACACAGTAGCTTACAATCAACTAGTACTCAAGTTCTAGGGATTCTGATGGCCTCTACTGATCATTATGGGCATTAGACATGCATGTGGTACACATACATACTTGCAGGGAAATCACTCATACACTTCAAAAATAAGAATAAATTAAATATGTTAAATGAATATTCTGATTTTGAACCACAGACATTTGATTACTATTATGATTATTATTAGTAGTAGTAGTATTGGTGTTTGGTGTGGTTTGATTTTGTTTTGATTTTAGAGGCATATATTCAAAATCTGTCCTTTCCCAAATTTTATGAACTCTCTCCTTATTAGATTTGAACTGCATTTAAGATGCATTCATCTTATTTCTAACAGTTTTTTAAAGCATTACTAAACTTCATTAGCAATCGTTTTCTAAAGTAAATAAATAGATAAATAAATAAATAAATAAATAAACCTTTCTCTTTGCTGCATGTTTAGCTTTTTTGTCAACAGTACTTAACATTGCTGTACATTACCCCTGGACTCTGACATGACTTGTTTTTAAAGTAGCTTTTACCTGTCAAGGGAACCCTCTTACCCCACCATGTCACTCAGTGATTTCTCATTGGAAGAAATTTTGAGTGAGGTGGCTTGGTATGGTCTCTTGTTTCATAACACAATTTTACAAAAAGGCAAAAGTAAGATATTCCGCCAATGAGAATTCCAGTAACACTGGAATTACCCCAAGTAGTAAAAAAGTCAGAATCCACAGGAAAAGCTCCTAAAGGCCCAAACTTACTTTTGAAACAAGTGTTTCATGGTTTCAGATTAAATTCTTCCCTCATTGACACTGAAATAGCATTCAAAGGGAACAATTTCATTAGCAGTCCCCAGGAAATTATATACTACAGCATAATTTTGCTTCCCATTTAAAAATTTCAAACAATGAAAGCCTTTTGGAAAGTTATAGTACAAAGAATTTGTACTTTTTTCTGTACCATAAAAGGATACAGTTTCTTTCTTTCCATTTTTCTTTTTTACCTATCTATTTTTAAACATTTGTATTTAAAGAAAATAGATTATTTTCTCATACAATATGTCCTCATTACCATCTTCCCTTCCTCTACTCCTCCCAGTTTCTCCCCACATCCAAGCATCTCCCCTCCCCTGCCCTCCTCTCCAGATCCACTCCCTTTCTCTGTTTCATTATAAAGAACAGGCTTCTAAGATATAACAACAAAACACAACAAAATAAAATATAATAAGATAAAACAAAAAAATAATCACACCAAAGTTGGACGAGAAAGCCAACCGAAGGGAAAGAGTCCAAGAAGGCAAAAGAATCAGAGACCCAATCCATCAGGAGCCCCACAGTAGGGCATGTAGGAACTTGCTATCAGACCAGCATAAGTACCCAGGAATCTCAGAGAATTTTTAAAATTCATTTTATTGGATATTTTATTTATTTACATCTCAACTGTTAGCCCTTTTCTCGGTTTCCCCTCTGCAAACCTCTACTCCATCCTCCCTCCCCATGCTTCTATGAGGGTGCTCCCCCAGGTACCCTTGCACTCCTACATCACCACCCTAGCATTCCTGTACACTAGGCCATTGAACCTTCAGAGGACCATTTATGCCAGATAAGGCCATTCTCTGCTACATATGCAGCTGGAGCTCTGGGGGGTCTGGTTGGTTGATACTGTTTTTCTTTCTATGGGGTTGCAAATACCTTCAGCTCCTCCAGCCCTTCCCTACTCCGTTGGGGTCCACTTGCTCAGTCAGATGGTTAGTTGCAAGCATCTGCATCTGTATTGGTCAGGCTCTCGCAAAGCCTCTCAGGAGAACAACAAGAGCAGAGCTTCTTTCTACATATCTCTGTACCTGTTCTAGAAGACATAATGATGACACCCCACTGAGGACCATAGTCACTCAGTCACACATAGCTTTGAGCCTTCAGCCAAGGAGCTTCCCTTTCTGAGTATTGCTTTCCCCAACAAGTATATAATATCTGATTCACCCTGAGTAAAATGAATACATTGTCATCCAACACCAAATACAACAATATGAACAACCAAGGATCATCTCAAAGAACTGCTTCATTAATGATCATCCCAGGAAAGAGTCACTCCTAAGATCCTCAAAGAAGGCTTTCTCTCCTCTAGCTTCTCCAGGACTTTCAGCACTAGCTCCAAGCCAGGATGGATCCTATTGGCCCAGGGTTCTGCTCTCCCCCTTCCTACCTGGTGCATAGATACCCTGAAGGGTAATGTAGACCAGGACACTATCCCTGACTTCCTCTCCCTGAGGAATGCTGACAGCACTCTGGCACCCAGGCAGAGAGGCAGACCTATGTCTGACACCCTATAAAAATACTAAACTGAAAGCTACAAGTTAAACTCTGAGGACATGGTGCAACCCTGTTCTTGCAGCTTCAGTCTCTGTGAGTTCATAGGAGTTTTGCTCAATTGACTGGGAAAGTCCTATTCTCTTGGTATCTTCCATTAAATATTTTTCAAAGGGTGAGTTTTGATCTCTAACCACAGATACTTTTTTGCTTTTAGTTTTGGTTTGGTTGTCCAGTGTAGCCATAAGAACATGTATACCACAGGGACCTGTGATCAAGTATTCATTATTATTCATGGGGCTTTCATTGGAGGTAAGTCTGTCAAATAAGAACTAATATTAATATTAGGCTTTTATCTACCTAATGAAAAGCCTGACAATCTGAACATCATTGTGTGTAACACAGAGATATGACTGACTTTATCCTTGTCCATAGAAAGAGCAGACCTATATTGTCCAATTTGATAGCCATAAGCTATGACAATCTTCTTAGCTTTTACATTTAAATCAATTAAAACAAGATGAAATTTAAGATGTTGTCATACTAGTTACATTTCAAACTGTTAGGAGCCATTATGCTGTGGCAAAGTATTTATACTTCTACATGGATGCTACACAATATATGTCTATATTACTACTTTATATGGAAGTTGATAGTTGTCTGCTTCACATTACCCAGGAGTCTGTCTCTCTACAGTTATGATAACCCAGGGTTGTTTATCTTTTTAGTTTAATTTTATTTTTTACCACTGGCATTATTTGAATGCTGAATTTACAAAGCAGACATTATGAACCACATGTTAGGCAAGCTTCATGAATCCTTTTATGGCTTAGTGTGGAACCAAAACATAGCCGAGTGCTTTCTAAAGTAAACATTTTCCATTTCCAGAATTCTCAGAAGAGTTTTTGCATTTTAACTATGTTAAAATAAATCTTGTAATGTTATTTTAAAGTGTTATTGCATTTGCTTCAAACTGCTAGCTTTGTAAGTTCCAGCCCCATTCAATTCCTTCTGACAGTTTAGGCTGTGTGAAAAGTGGCTTCCACATTTGTTTTGCCTACCAACCATCTCTCAGTTGAAACTTATCACTGAGAATTAAAAGATTAAATCATCTTTGGAATTTTGCATGCTTTGTTTTTGAAAGAAAAAATGGTTAAGTGTTAGACTTCTTAGAAGTTTGAACTTGGACCATTTTGTTTTTCAGTAAATCAAAAGCTAGATTTTGATAGTTGTCCCCATGTGAAATTAGCTGTGTCTGCTGCAAACAATAAGCTTCCTTTCCAAGGAAATTGATGCCACTGGCACATTTGCAACTTTTATGGTTTATACATATATGCATACTTCATCTGATAATACCTACATACCTTGCTGCCTATTAGGTAAGGGCTCCTTTAAACTTCTCTTCTCTTTTGCCCCCTGACTCTTAGCATTAATTGTGGCTTGTGACTTGATAATATTGACAAAAACATTTATTACATGTTGTTTAGGAAACAGAAAGCCAAACAAACCTAAATAAACAGCCTCCCCATAAAACATTTTTGGCCTTGTTGCATTATGATGCTTTTCTAATCATTAGAAGCAAATTAGCCCAAAAGATCTAAGTTTATGCAAGATATTAACTGGGCTATTATTTGATCAGTTTTTACCTTGGGATTGCTGGCCTACAAGCATAGCCCATTCTTTTTGCTAAGAAAACATCTCTAAGTGCATAGGGATGCATAGTTTACCTTGCAGGCTTTTTGAATTTTGTGATCTAGGCTGTGGTTTAAAAAGTAAGGCAAGTTTCAGTGTATCTGGTTTTATGTGGAGGTCCTTTATCCACTTAGACTTGAGCTTTGTACAAGGGGATAAGAATGGATCAATTTTCATTCTTCTACATGTTGTCTTCCAGTTGAACCAGCACCATTTGTTGAAAATGCTGTCCTATTTCCACTGGACAGTTTTAGCTCCTTTGTCAAAGATCAAGTGACCATAAGTGTGTGGGTTCATTTCTGGGTCTTCAGTTATCATCCTGAGTGAGGTAAGCCAATCACAAAAGAACACACATGGTATTCACTCACTGATTATTGGATATTAGTCTAGAACCTTGAAATGCCCAAGATGCAACTCACAGGCCACATGAAGCCCATAAAGAAGGAAGACCAAGTGAGGATGATTCGGTCCTTCTTACAAGGAGCAACAAAATACTCAAGGGAGCAAATATGGAGACAAAGTGAGGGACAGAAACTGAAGGAGGGGCCGTCTCAAGACCACTCCACCTGAGTATCTATCCCATGTGCAATCACCAAAGGTAGATGCTGATGTGGAAGACAGGAAGTGCATGCTGATAAGAGCCTGATATGGATATCTCCTCAGAGGCCTTCAAGAGTCAGACATATTCAGAGGCAGATGCTCACAACTAGCCATTGAACTGATCATGGGGTTCTCAATAGAGGAGTTAGAGTGAAGACTGAAGGAGCTGAAAGGATTTGCGGCACCATGAGGAGAGCAACAATACCAACCAACCACAGCTCCCAGGATCTAAACCACCAGCCTGGGAGCACTTAGGGGGGGATCCAGGGCTTCAGCTGAATATGTAAAAGTGGAGGGCCCTGCTGGGCATAAGTGGAAGAAGAGAACCTTGACCTCATGAAGGCTGGATGCCCCAGGGGGTGGGAATTTTGAGGGTGGGGAGGTGGGAGTGGGGGGGGTGTAGATAGAGGTTACATCCACAGAGAAGAAGGAGGAGGGGCGAGGGGATTGGAGGTTCCGAGGGGGTGGTGGGGGATGGGGTAAGGGGACAACATAGGAAATGTAAATAAATCATCCAATAAAAAAAAAAGAAGAAAAAAAAAGAAAAAAAAAGTAAGGCAAGATACAGGAAAAGGGTGAGCTGGTGACGTTCATGTGGTTACAGGAGCGCTCTCACCTGCATGCTGCACCTGTTCATGAGTCAGCAGGAAGCAAAACACTTCACACTAGAAAGTAATCTGGTTGATTGTTTAACAATTAAAGCTGTAATTAGATTTATAATTGAATTTTTGGTGTAGTCTAATGCCTAGAAAATCTCTGTATTTCAACTAATCCTTTACTCAGCATGATAGGTTCCAACCCACTGCCAAGCATGTGCAAAAATCTGTCTTTTTTTCCCCCCAAGACAAATTAAAACCAAACTGTTAGCCTTCTCTAACCATTCCCTTAGGTGACACATGCCCCATTTCAGTTATGGAATAGAAAGCTCAATTATACTCTAGAAAAAGAATGTTGAAGTGATAATTTTAAGGCCAAAAATAAAATATGCTTTACACAGTTATTTCCAGAATATATCTTATAAAGTTTTCACGTGTTCCATAAACACATTAAAATTGTTGCTATGGTATTCCTCTGAAACTCTCAGTCTTATCAATACTCCAAGCAGGCTTTGGGATACAGAGCAAAGCTTACCTGCATACACATAGCCCAGAATCATACTCCAGTCTCTTGATCAGAGGAGTAACAGCATTTCACGGATGATTTGGCAGACTACAGGATCCTGGAGCTAAACAAGGAACTTCAGCCGATATAGAATAACCAAATAATATACACATAAACCAGAAATGCTATTTAAAGTAAAAGTACTTTATATGAATAATTAGCTGATATATTATTCATTTACAAGAGACTACAATGATGACTCTGTTTAGATTCAAACCAAGGCTTTTCACTCTGTTTGTCTGTGGATCCTAGGCTAGGTGACATTGAAGTGATAGATGTCCCAGTCAGTAATATATTTTCCTAAAATTCATGTGTTGAATTATGCAATTCTAGTATAACTGAGTGCTGGTTTTTTCGTTAAATTTTTTGAGAGTATACTTCCCTCTCTTTGGAGGCAGAAATACAGAATAAATTACAGGGAAGTTTAGTACATGATGCAATCCATCGACAATTTTCTCCTAATAAGCAAAGATTACCATTCTCAAGATACAGACAGGAGAACCAAAGATTCAAGTCCAAAATCAGCAATATAGTCATTTCAAGGATAGCATAATATACATATGAGATCATGTTCTGAAGCAAAGAAACAAAAATAAATTTAAAATAAAATGGTTAGGACACAGGCAAACTCAGAGAAAGGCTCCTATAAAAAGAAGGAAGAAAACACATGGCTGTCATAGGCCAAGGAGTGAGGCTTTAGAAGAAAGTCACTGTGCAGACATCTTGATCCGTCATGCTAACTTGTGTTACCGTGAGGACATGGACTCTGTTCTTGCCATCAATCTGTGTTATTTGGCTATAGAGTTCAAGCAACCAAACAGATGAAAGGGAACTTGAGAATTAGCTTCTTTGATTTCATTACTGTTAGTACTGTAAAGGAAAGAGATAAAGTGTCACTGTTTACACGTTTTTCAAGAAGAAAATGAAATAACAGAATATGAAGTGAAACTTTTATGTACTTCAAACATATCTGTGACTAAGGTGCTAAATTGTAAGTAATTTAATCAAAACGAGCTATTTACTTGAACAAATATATATAATGTGAAAGAACTTAGCACCCTACTCCTGAGTTTAGTTCTAATGGGCCAAGAAAATGTAACCCAGAATAAATGTGAGAATTCCAGAAAAGAACCTGACTTTCAAAACTTCTGTAGCAATACAGTAAGGCAGTTGAGTTTTTAGACAAAGAAAGCTATATGGGAAGTGATGGTTTGCGGAAGGGCTACTGCTTATGTCACCCTAAGGAGTCATGTGGCTTCAGGTAATCATTAATGAGAACATATGATTTTCTGAAGTGTGGTAATCATTCATAGTTTTAAGTTGTTTTAAGTTTATGTGTGTGTCCAAACCTTTGAGTGTATGTCCACTTGAGGAAATATGCTAAAGTTTGTGACTGTACACATTTATATGAGTCTGTAGGCCAAAGAGTAATCTTGAGTGATTTCCCTCAGGTACCATACATCTTATTCCTTGAGATAGTCTCTCAGTGACCAGAAGTTGCCAAATAGGGTAATCGTACAGTCCTGCAAAGCCCCAGTAATCTTGTTATCTCCCCCTCCTCAGGACTGGGATTGCAGGTGAGTACTACCAAGTATCTAACGGAGACAGTAGGGATGGGATTCAGCTCGAAGCTGGCCTGTAGACTCTCGTGGAAGGCTACCAAAAACTGGTTTCAGAAAGAGTTCTTCTCAATCAGTAAGGAGTTAGGAGCTGGGCCAATTTAGGCTTGGCTTTCCACAGCAGTGGAAAAGCTCTGCTCAGGAAATTGCAAGAAACACAGCAGGGAGACATACAAACACAGACAGAAGCTGACTTCCAGAACTACTATGAAGCGTTCATTCCACTTAAAATTCAAACAGGGAAAAACTCAACGTCTTTGAGTTCCCCTTAAGTATAATTCAAATTAGTGGTATCACCTCTCTGGCTTAAGGCTTAAGGTGCCTGTCAGGTAGGGAAGAGAGGCAATGGTGTTAAGAAAGTGAGTCCTCACACAGAGACCCCACAAGCTACTTCTTGGAACCATGGAAGGTAGCTTAGTAACCACTCTCAGGTTACCTAGAGCTCAAGTGTGATAATTAGAAGCAGGGCAGGCTTGAAAGAGGCTCTGAAGCAGGGCCTAGAGGACAGCCTCCGGCAGTACAGCAAAGCCGGGAGGAGTGTGAACATCAGCTCCTGAAGCTGAGTGCTGGCAGACAGCTCTAAGGCATTCTTCAGCAGACTCCAGCAGGCGGCAGTTATGTCTTCCAGTAAGCAGACCAAATAATGAGGAGGTTCACAAGCACACAGAGTAAAATCACTGATCAGAAGACAGGTAGGCAGGAGGGCGGGTGCAATGATCAGTTTCCAGTGTCATTCAGCTGTGTCAGCTTCCTTCGTGCTCCTTGGGAAAAAACAAGCAAAGGACCCAGCGAGTTCTAGACGTTTTCTGTTTTAAATTCCACTGCTGTATTGAATTAATGAAGCAGATTTGGATTCTCCACTTTGGAAAGACCGTTGGCGAGCATGACTCTGCTTGCTTCTATGTAAACAGTGAATAATGGAAAAGACAGTGACTGGAGTGATTAAATATTCGAGGGCAATGCCCTACATACTAGTTTTAAGTTCTTACAGCATCAAGCTTGGTTCTGAGACTAACTAGTCCTGAGCAAAAGTGAATATAAGGAGCTCTGTAGGTAGAGCTTAGCTGGTAGATTGCCCTCTCTTGGCAACCATGAGGCTGTGTTGAATCCTCTGACAGAATGCTTGCAATCCCAGCAGATGGGAAGAAGATCCATGAGAAACAGGAATTCATAGTCATTCCTAAATACATAGTGAGTGTAAGATAAGACTGAACTACATGAGCCCTAAGGAAAAAAGATTAATATACTGTAACTAAATATGCTAGAGGTTGGCGGCTATTACCTGGGGCTTTGATTGCCTTGAGAAATGCATCTTTTTCCAGTGAACTATTCAAAAACAAAAAATGAACAAACAAACAAACAAAACCAAAAACAAACAAACAAACAAAAACAGATTTAGAAAATCACCTGTAAGATGTCAGAGAACTCACTGATCATCTGACAAAAGTAAATGTCTTTTGGGAAAGTCCCATAAATTGTCTGGATAGATATTATCTAAATTTTTTCAACTATTTACATGTGAGGTGACAGCAAGCTTTCAAATTACTAAATAAATGTGTGAAAACAGGAGTATCAAATGCTACTTCTACCAAGAATCATCTCATTTTTCTGAAATAAAGATGTCATCAATTAAACTGTTTAAAAGTCTAGAATTAAGGGGCTGGAGTTAAGTGGTTAAGAGCACTGATTGTTCTTCCAGGGATTCTGGGTTCAATTCCCAGCACCCATGGCATTCCAAAACTGTCTGTAACTCATATTCTCATGTAGACACACAGACAAGACACCAATACATATGAAATTTTAAAATTAGAATTAAGATGTATTGGCAATTATTATTAACTTTCTGAAGTTTTCAATTATGAGACATATATTTATACTTACAGTCAAATTTCTGATGATTTTCATTTTTTAATAAAAACATGAACTTTTGAAAGTATTCAGTAATGTACATTGTCACATAATTGGCAGTACAATATGGAAGAAAAGGTGAGATGTTTTAGTTTGTCAGAGATAACTACTGCAACCTTTAAAATTAGGCATGAAAATGATATGTCATTTGGCCTGCTATGAAGCTACATTTAAATAGAATGATCCAGGAGATGTGCGGTGGCCATGCCTTCTGGCCAAGGCCTTTCCAAAGCTTCCTCTTGTTTAACTGTTATAATTTTAAAGTGAGCGGTATGTATATGTCTGAATTTCATTTGCATTATTTACCTGATAATTCTGGAGTGTGACCACATCAGTTCTTTTCATGATTATCTGGAAATACTGAAAAAACAGAGGTGCCTAGTGTCTCCCTGAGAACTGGAACAAAGACAGGGATATTTAAAAATTGTCAGGACTAAAAAATTTAGTTGTTACTGTATAAAGAGTTCTGAAAAGCAAAATCTGGTTAACCTGTTTTTATTTACCAAGTTGCTTTCACAAATGTTTCTGTTTCTTTAGACAGAAATGTCAGGTAGGCTTTTTAAAAAATTATTGACATTTTATAGATAATTCCAGTAACCCAAGTGCCTCAACTTACCATAAATATTGGATTTCCCTTTTGATTTATTTTTTTGGTACAGCAATATATATTTATAACACAAACAATTGAGAATGCAGAGCTCGGAAACATTACATATATGAGGGGTTTAAAACCATCGGTCGAAATGGTTCGATGATTCTGGGACAAATGACAAAGAGACAAATGATGACCTTTAGCTTTCCCATGATGAGTGAAGTCACGCAATGTTAGGGCTACGAAAACCCTGGTGGAATCTTCTCATTTCACACATAAATAAACTACAAATGATAGGGTCTCATGACTCGCTTAGAGTCAAGAGGCAAGCAGATCTTTTAAACAGATTGTTGGAGGGATGGTACATATTCACTCTTCTTTAAGTCCATACATGCAGCTTAACAGTGTTTGTGAGGAGAACAACTATTTCTGCAATCAAAAAAAATTTTTCTTAGCAGCTACTAAGTGCCAGAAGCAATGCTGGGCTTCTGCAGAACCAGTCTACTAAGGGCAGGATCATAGTCAATAGTTTTAGGAAATGAAAAAGAGATCTGCATCAGACAAATTGCTTCCTCACGCAAAGTAGCCTCTGACCAAGAAGGCTGAGTTGTGCCTGCCACATTGGGTTTATATCACAAGTATCAGGTCCTGCATCCAGAGGGAAGGATCTCAGAGCTAGCAAAGTCACCTCAGCATGAATTTTTAGTTCTCAAAAACAGTGCTGACAGCTCTCCCTGTTGTCTAGAGATTAGTTAACCAAATAGGTTACAGATATCAAATCTCTGCCTAGTTAGCTAGGCCAAGATCTTCAGCTGGGAAAACAAGTTTAGTGTTTTAGACAAAGATCTGATATAGTATGAGTTGGCTATTGATGATGAATTTAAAGAAGACATTTAAAACTAAATGTACTAGGTCAACCCTGTGTTAGTCCATATTATACTCAGAGCAAGGTGAGGTAGTTTTGTTTCAGAGGAATATATACTCCACAATAAGCTGATAAGCTTCATGGGGAAAAAGAAGCTGTATCTAATAGATACATAGGAAACACTGCTCTCTTCACCAAGACAAGGACCCGATGATGGAGCAAATGGGAAGCGCTTTGGATCTGTGTGCCTGCTTGATCAGGACTTCATTTCAAAACTGTATTTAAAAAATGAAATTGGTTTAGAAAACACCCAGGAAAGGAAACAACTAACTTTATGGCTTACCAAGAGACTAGCTGAAGTTCTGAAATGTGTTGTATTCTCTCTCTCTCTCTCTCTCTCTCTCTCTCTCTCTCTCTCTCTCTCTCTCTCTCTCTCTCTCTCTGTGCATGTACTCACACAAAATGAATTCCATGGCTTATTAGAGGACAATATCCTCTAGTTCTTTCTTTTCTCTAGGTTGCTTCCAGGGAAAACACCTCTACCTGTTGAGCCATATCACTACCCCATGAAATCTTAGCTCTAAACAAAAAATATATTTCCTTGCTTAAAGTTCTTCCTTTACATTGAGATACTGACAGAGGATTATCATAAGCCTTTGTATGACTTTCCTATAACAAATGATCATAATTTTAATATTTTAAAATACTAGGAGTGTGTTCTCTGAAGTTGAGGTGCCCATAGGGCCTAGTCCATTGGCAACTCTATAGAACTCTTCTTCCTTTGATCCTCCTACCCTGTGGTGAATGTGTATGATATGTGGTACCCCTGGCCTGACCCTGTTACTCTCAGTTTTTGTCCACTGTTACATATTCAACTTCCTCTAACATGTGATATTGCCTTATGTCTCTTCTTGGAAAGACATTAGCAATAGGGATCATGGACACTCTGATGGGCATACCTTATATGACATGGCTTTTCCTAAGCATGGTCATAATCACATGAACTTGAAGTAGATAATGCAACTCATTCTATCCTTCAGCTGTTTTATTGACTTCATGAGAGTTATTGAATTACTGATCATAAAATTGTTTAAAATACCAATGCATACATAAAATACCATTCTGAATGTTGCTGATGAGGTTAAATATGTAGTTTTATCTGCACGCATATACATATAGAAAGTACTTTATACAATTGTTCTTAATAACGCCATGGATTAGTTGTGTTCTTAGGCTGTAGACAAAGAGATGAATAAAAGTAGCATGACTTAAAACATTACACTGGGTTAGGCTACCGGCTCTGAGGTTTAGTCCATCGTCATCTCCATTATGATAACGGTGGGAAGCATGGCAGCCCACAGGCAGACATGGGGAAGGAACTGAGCCTGAATGTTCTGGATCTGGATCTGGCAGGCAGTAAGAAAAGAAAAAGACAAGGGGCATGGCTTGCGCTCCTGAAACCTCAAGCCCATTCCTCAGTGACATACTTTGCTCAATAAGCCACACTTACTCCAGTAAGGCCACACCTCCTAATAGTGTCACTCCCTATGGGCCTATGGGGAGGAGTCATTGTCTTTTAAACTAACACAGCTCTATCCTCTCAAAATCAAAGAGAATCCTCATCATACAAACAGATACTTTTTGATCAAATGTTGCCAAAGAAGTGCACAGTGCAAACTTTGGTAGGAACCAAAGGATTTTGTTGTATTCAGATATTTAGCACTGATTGTGTTTAAGAAACAGAGGTCTACCAAGGAGCATGAAGTCTCCATGCAGAAGTAGGTGCTATAAACGTCTTTTCTTTCTAACAGAAACAACATCACTTGCTACAGCCCTTTTCTTTTTCTTTATTTTTGCATGTGTGTGTGTGTTTGTGTGTGTATGTGTAGAAGGAAGAGGAGAGACATTGAAAAATGTGACTTAATATATGTTTTTGGAGGTTGAAGTTTAGTAACTTGAAGGTTAGGCATGCCCAAACTCACTATTTGTATGATAGTGAGTGTGTACCCTTTTGTTCAAACTGTATCAGCAGCCTAGTGAGTCTGGAGTCACCAATGAATGGTGACAGAGTATTTGCATAGGGCCCCTCCTCTCTGAATCAAGAAGGTCTAGTTATCAAGCTTGAGGAGACCTCTAGTGGAGAAGTCCCTGGTTCTATCATCTCCAGTATATGGAGAAATCCCTGGTTCTATCTCCAGTATATGGA
>NW_021604564.1:9292386-9300504 GCF_004785775.1 Grammomys surdaster | reverse complement strand
ATCTCCAGTATATGGAGAAATCCCTGGTTCTATCTCCAGTATATGGAGAAATCCCTGTTCATTCTCACAGGCACATGATGATAATGATAACCTGGGTTTTGTCTCTTTGTTTTCAGTGGTTAGCAAATTGTCCCTCACATAATAGAAGCATGGATGGAAAGATATATAACTTCCTTCTTCTTTCAGAAACACATGTTTAACAGACTTTGCAAGAGGTGCTAAAGACATGTGTTTAGTTTCTCATATTTTCTTGTTAAAACTCACCTTTTAACTAAATTAAAAAAAAGAAAGGATAACCCTACTAAATCCTTAAGTCAAAAAGGAATGACTTCAGAAACAATATTCTCTCTTAGTTTAGTAGATTACCTTATGTGTTTCTGCCTACCTTTTTATTTTGATCCTCTTTCTTTTCTGGTTATTGTATATGCTCACTTAAAAATGTGGTAAGATATAAAGCAAAGGAACTAACAAATATCTCAAAAAATAAAACCACAAAGACAGAAATTAAGCTAAATTATATGCTACCATAATGGTCTCGTTTTTTGATGTGAGGCAGGCAGAATGGGGAGCAGAGTTTTGTTCTCAAAGATAAAGGTCAGAGGAGACACATCAAAGGAACTCACTTCACAGCCTAAGAAGTGTAGTTCCTGTTCTAAGAATTCACTGGCTTCATCATGGATATCATCTTTAAGTACCTAGCTTAATAGAAGATTGGAATAGCCTTCTAAAGACACAGTTATAGTGCCTAAATATGTGGTATAAGTCTAGAGAACTGCCACAGGGCTCGTTAGAAGGAAGTATACCATTTGAATCTTTCCCTCATAGCCAGGAATCATGGACCCAAGAATCAAGTGGTAAAGATGGGATTGCACATTCAGTGATCCACGAGGAAAGTTTTCCTTCCAGAAACTATGACCTTATGTTCTTCTGGCCTTGATGTTTTAGGTTCAGAGGTGGATGTGCTTCTGCAAGCAGGAATGGCAAAAATTCCACTGAACTAGAAACTAAGGCTTCCTCAGTCAATTTAGGCTCCTGATGCCCTTAAGTCAACAGGATCAGTAATGAATACCAGTGTCAGAAGTGCTTGAGCTATAATAAGAGGAGGAATTTGGACAGCTTCTCCACAGTGAAAAGATGGAAGAATTTGTTCAAACTATATAAGATCCTTTAAGAATGTTCTGGAATTCTTGGTAACGGTAGAAGAGTTACAAATGTAATCCAAAAAGGTAGTTAATTATACACCAGTCAATACTACATGGCCTGTTTTGCTAAGAATATCTCTCTCTCACACACACACACACACACACACACACACACACACACACACACCACGCACACACAGAACAAATAGTTCTCAGAAAGACAAATATTTTAAAGCAGATTCTATTGGCAGAAGAGAATCAGAAAGAAAGTGATTTTTATTTTGTTTGTTGTTTTGTTTGTCATTTTGTTTTGTTTCATTTCCTGGCTGGGATATGGAGTTGAGATGAGACCCCTGCTATAGTTCAAACATTCATCTATAAAAGAGCATGCTGCTGAGCTTGCATTTCAGTGTGCCACTATGTGGGGTCATCAAGAAGATGAGATGAGACTTAAAACTGTAATCAGTGAAATGTAATAAATGGAATCAGATACGTGACTGCACAAAGGGACCATAATGAAAATATACCAGAACACCATCTGTTAAATGTACTACCCCAAAATTCCAGTTGAACTCATTTAGCCCACAGTTAAGGTAGGCTAAATTAATGCTTTATATTTCTTATATTGTTAGTTGAGAGTGATCACATATTCATATATGTATCTTGCTGTCACATATCACATTGTATGTTTCTAAAGGTTTGGGAGCCTTGATAGAGAAATTACAGAAATCTCTGTAAACAGTATCATAACAAGAAGTCAGTTGACAAAGAAGTAAAGTTTAAATTTATACTTTGAAAAGTATGCAACAAACTGGAAAAGAGAGAACAAAGCAAAACAGAAAAATTCAAGAGGAAGTAATGTATTTTATTTAGCTCAAAAAGTTATTTAACTATTTGCATACATCTCTCGTGTTTGTGTGTGTATATGTCTGTGTTTGTGTTACATGTACTTCTGCATGGTTTTGTAGTATTATTCCTTAACAATTCTGCCATATTTTATTTCCAATTAAGTAATCTAATGGCATTCTTATTAATATAGAAAGCTCAAGTTAAAAATATAGCCTTGATTCAGCACTTAATTCATGATTTATGTGTTCCCTAATCCCAAAATTATTCAAATTTTTCCTAAAAGCCTTACAATAAAAAGTAGTCTTCCCATGTATATTGTATCTAGGTTGCTGTCGCATGAGAAGACTGAGGAATGCCCTACTGTGCACTTCACTAAGGACAAAGGCTGCTGAGTAATAGGGCTGCTTTCCTGCTTTTCCTTTTGTTGTTCCATTATTGAATGTCATAGATAAACCATTTAGAAGAAAATGTAGGTTTTATTGATCTATGGGCAGGCTGGCTTGAAAGGAACAAGATTTGAAATCTTACAACTACTTATTTTGAAGAATCTATTCTAGCACCTTCAAATATAGCTTTCAAATATAGCAAGTTATCCACTCAACAGATTTTGTCAAACTTGTTAGCATATAAAAATAACTTCTCTATGAAATAGACAAATCAATACTAAAACTATGAAATATTTGTCTCTGTAATAACCAAGAATCATATGGAAATAGTGTCATTTTGGATTATGTAATAGCTAAAAGGTTAACATCATATATAAGGAATATATGTTGTTTGCATACTTATTAAATTACTTCAACATTACAACTATAGTTCTATGTCACTCATAATCTCGCACATCACTATACTTCCTAGACCTATGCCCCATCTTCATACTCCAGCCTTTATCTGTATTAATTTGCTAATAGTGTATCACTGTGTGTGTGTGTGCATGTATGTATCTGTGTTGAAGTTCAAATGTGCTTGTGCACTAAACACATGTTGAAGTCAGAGAACAACATCAGGTTTTGGTCTTTACATTCCAACTTGTTTGAAGCAGTCTCTTGTTTACTGCTACATAGGCCAGTATATCTAATCCAAAAGCCTTTAGGTATTTTCAAGGTATCTGTCTCCCATCTTCCTGTAAAAGCTCAGGGCTTACAGACAGACTGCAATGCTCAACTTTAAGTGGATTACACGGAACCAAACTGAAGCCCTTGCTCTCTACCTATTAAGCCACTTTCCAGTCCTAGAATGTAATTTTTAAAGAAAAACGTACCAGATAAAGAAGCAGTGTGAACTCTTTGTGACACACGGATGAAGAATGATACGTTAAGTCAGAAAAGCATTAGTATATGGAAGTGGACAATAAAGAAAGACCACAAAGAAGTGATCAATATCACTTTGCTACAATAATTTGTGCATGCGAGAAATGGTGTTAAAAGGAAATTATATGTGTGTATGTGTGTGTGTGTGTGTGTTTTTGTGTGTGTGTGTGAAAATTTTAAATGATAGAATATCTCAAGATATCAGCTATTTTCTTTGTAATGAATGTCAATTATTTGAAAGGATTCTTCTGTGTCAAATGGAAGATAGTCTCATTTGTATTAAAGCAAAAACAGGTAATCAAAAAATGTTTCTTCATAGGCTATAATTTGTATTAGTGTACGAACAGAAGGCAGCATAGAGTTAGCAGGAAGATTTGAATTATCATGGTAGAAGTGGCTTACATTTGGCATTTGATGAATAATGTGACAGATATGTGACCTATTGCTCAGGTCTGGATTTAGAGCCTCTAAATTTATTCTAGTGGACCTTGGTCTGTTCACCTATAAAAAACTTTCAAGTAATTCTCTCCTCCTCCTCTTCCCTCCTCCTCTTCCCTCCTCCTCTTCCCTTCTCCTCCTCACTTCTGGTATTCCTATGACTGTTGTCATTCCTCTTTTCACAGAGTTATGCATGTAAACTGCTCAGATTCTTCATGTTCACTAGAGTCCTGTAGCTTAACTTATTTTCAAGTCATGCCTCTCTTCTGACCAATCATTTCCACTTCACTTTCAGTGAGTAATGGGAACTTCTCTTGTAAAGTAAAAAATTTCCCTTTAAACATTTTTATATCCCTACTGAGATATTTTTTCTTTCACTTGGCTTACTTTAATAGACATAGTTCGTCCACCTGAAATCCATGTTCTGCTTGTGCTTTGAGAAATGAGAAATGGAACCTACACTAAAGAATAGGTCATGTAGATCAATTGTGGGAGAATGACATTTTATGCTGCTCTATTATTTAAGCTCGAGTCATCTTAAATCGGTTTCATTTTTCATGAAAACTCAAGAGATCATCACGTAAAAGTATTTTTTACACAAAAATCAGACACACTTTGGCCAACAGTCTTATAACAATATTTTCTGTTTTCCATCAACATAAGGACTAGTCAGATGTATACTGAATGGTATAACTAAACAGAATATTCTTTCTCTAAGCTTTTCACCTTTGCCCTACTATCACGATTTAATGTGAATTTGAAAAGGTAATAGTCCTCTGCTATCTTACAAACATGCTATCACTCCTTCTAGAAGGTCTGTCATATTATAGCTTAGTCTGATCATGAGTGCCTCATAGTTCTGAGTTACACTTCAGGTTCTGTCCATGTAAAGCAGTGTAAACAATGAGATATTTATCCTTCTTTTATGTCAAATATTGATAATTCTGTGGTTCTATAAAAAAGGCAGAGTTCAGAATATAATTCTTATGAGAGGTTAATGCAAAGTGTTTTGTGCAATGGTATTCCAAACCAAATTGGTTTAATTTGAGCCAGCATTGCAAATAGTGGGGACAAGCAGAAGCCTCGATCAGTAGGAAGCCACCAGAACTGATATAGACCACACTCAGGAACCACAAAGCTCTCAACTAAGGCAAACTGGCTTGAAGGCCACAGAAGGCCTTGGGTTAGACTCTATCTTATGAAAAATATTTGAAGCTGAAATGCATTTGAAAATTCCGAAGTAAACTAATTTTCTAAAAGATTTCTTTTTTAAAAGATTGTTCTTATAACTAAGCAGCATAAAGAATAGCAGAATAGCTTTTTAACATTCTATTATAAGATTCAAACTTCTCAGCTCACTTGCTGTCATGAATATTCATGCAGTTTTAGTGTATGTATGGTTTTTTAGTTGTGGCAAGCAGTAATTTCCCTCTTTATATTTTCTACTTTACTGCATTGGTTCAGAATATGCATTTTTGTATTCTTATAGTAATTTAGATTTTTCTTAAGTAATTTTGGTTGTTTATATTTTTTTAATTTATTATTTTTTTGGTTTCATAAATAATTACCACCTTGCGGAGTCAGTTGGAGAACTGAATTAAGATGACATTTCATCTCATCTTATTTTATTTTTAAAACAGTAGCTTAATGTGTTCTGGTAAATTAGCAGAAGTATACACCAGGGACTGGGAATATGTCTTAGTTAGTAAAGTGCTTCCTGTACAACCATGAGGCCTGAATTGCATCTGAGTATTCATGTCATACTCATGTGTTGTGCCACACATCTGTAATCTCAGTGCTGGGGAAATGGTGGTAGAAAGATTCCTGAGGCTTGCTCGCTGCCATGTAAGCTGTATCAGTGAAGTTTGGGTTCAAAGATAGACGATATGTCAAAAATAAGGTAGAAAGTAATTGAGGAAGACTTCAAGACAAGAAGGTTGGTCGCTGGCCTCCATGCATGTCCATGAAGATGTATGAGCTTGCACACACACACACATACACACACACACACACACACACACACACACACACAGGAAGTAAGCATCAATCAGAGTTCACATTCATTCAAATCTTCAGTTGTGATTTTGTGATTTAAGTGAGATTATCACTTCTTTCAGTACAAATTAAGATTTTAGTGTTTTAGAGATTAGAAATTTATTTCTTAGTTAGCTTATAAATATCAGGCTCCTTTAAGAACACATCTTCATAGAATCAGGAGGAGGGAGGATGTGATGGAGGGTTCCTGGATGGGAGAGGGGGAAATGGGGTAAGGGAATAACATCTGAAATGTAAATAAAATATCCAATAAAAAAAAAGAATTTTTCACACTAATGGGTTTGGGTTGAGCTTCCTCTTTAGCCCTTTTATTCCATTTCCAGCCCCTTACCAATGTTTAAGTCTATGGTGTTTGGTGGTGGCATGCAGTTTCCCTCTACTTTGTTGGCTTCCACTCCTGTGTCCACCATGGCAAAGCTAAAACCAAAAGCCCTCCCTTTTGTTGCTGAGCATGACTATTTTACACCTTCTCTCTTAAAAGGATAATAAATGAAACAAGACACCAAACCTTCATCCTGCCAAAGTAGGCATAATTGATGAAAGTGTTCCAAGGCTGTCCATTCGTGCTAATTGGTCCAGGAAGAGAGTGAGACACATGAACTTCAAAGAACTGACAAGAATGGAAACCTTTTTCAAATTTGCTGCTGTAGGGACCAGGAAAGAGTTCCATCCAGGGCTGAAGTGTCTTCAATGCTGCCTCAGCACTTGCTCCTGAAATGTGCCAGCATTTCTAACATCATGTCTAATCTGTTGTCAGTGCAAATTTAATTTCCCTGTGGTAATGCTCCTTGCAAGCAATAAGTGGACACCAAACACTCTTGTATAATCTCCTAAATAGGAACCTCTAACTGCCAGTTAATCTCATTATTCTTAAAAATTCAATTATTTCCAATATGCAATCATCCTTTAGAGTAATTAGTTAATAATTATGCAGCTTACTGCAATGACCTCCCAGAAAACTAATGACCTTGGAGAGCCACTGCATTCTTTTTTTGCCAAAGGCAAATAGCCACTTGAATTAATGATATGTTTCTAAGACCATCTCAGAAAAATATGCCATGACTCTCCATTGAAATTATAACATCAGCTCCAATGTCAATGATGACGAATCACTCCTTGGCACAAAGCACAAAAGGCAGTGGATGCTGCACGACAGGAAGTAGAATCTACTTTCAACCCCACATTCATCACCTACCTATCGAAAACAGAGAGAATCAATACAACGTTGAGAAGTTTGACCCACCTCATGAATTAAATACTTATTATGCATCTTATGTGTCTTTAATATTCTTGCAAAAAAGCTTAACAATGCTTTACTTGTGGAATAGTAACTCTCTCTTCACTTTACAGAATTCTTATGAAATAAGAAAACATGATTTTTACGAAGAGAATCGCACAAATTGTGGTGCATCCCTAAGTCTTAGAAAGATTTTGCTCTTTAGTTTTGTTCAATAGTCCTAGATACATAAGAAATGAGTTAGTGAGTTAGTTCTAGAAATCTTGAAACAAGAAATCAGGGGAAGAAGCAAGAGAGTAGAAGGAAAGCCAGATGCAGGAAAGAGAAGGCAGGACAGCAATAAGCAAGCTATGCCCTACCCTTTGAAGTGTCTCACAGGTATCCTAAGTGTAACCAGTTAAACAAGTTTTATTCATGTACCTTGTGCTCAACTGCATTTCTAAGTACTATTTTTATATTGAAATTTGTAAAAGTTGAATTGAGATCTCATGATAAAGGAGAAAATTTGTCCACCCTTCACATTGCTAACACTCAGTACAAACCACACTCTATTCAGTTGATCATCATATATGTTAATATAACTTTTGTATAGAATTCTGTTGTGCTTTGACTTCTCAGAGCAGCTATGGAAAGGTTCTGAATGTGACTCCCTGCTCACTATTAACCAACTCTCTTTCCTTAGGAAACACAAAGATGTTTTTCCACCTAAGGCGATGAACATTGCTATGGAGTTTTCAGGACTGCTTTAGGTTATTTTCAGGAGGGCTTTTCATTTCCTTTGAGAAAATTGTTAAACTTCATAACATCCACTTACAGGAAGTAACTCCCCCAGGTTTGTCAGCTGCCTCTGACTTACACTTTGTAATCCAGGCGATTATCTTTCCCAAATTCAGTCTATATTTCCCCTCCTTATAACTTTGCTTGTTTGACTCACTCTCAATTTTGTATTTGTATTTAAACCTTTTAATTCTTGTTTTCATTTCTTTTTTTTTTAAATTTTTATTGGATGTTTTATTTACATTTCATATGTTGTCCCCTTACCCCATCCCCCACCCACCCAGGAACCCCCAATCCCCTCATCCCTCCT
>NW_021604564.1:9276964-9292286 GCF_004785775.1 Grammomys surdaster | reverse complement strand
AATTCCCACCCCCTGGGGCATCCAGCCTTCATGAGGTCAAGGATCTCTTCTTCCACCTATGCCCAGCAGGGCCCTCCACTTTTCATATTCAACTGAAGCCCTGGATCCCTCCCTAAGTGCTCCCAGGCTGGTGGTTTAGACCCTGGAAGCTGTGGTTGGTTGGTATTGTTGCTCTCCTTATGGTGCAGCAAATCCTTTCAGCTCTCCTTCAGTCTTCACTCTAACTCCTCTATTGAGAACCCCATGATCAGTTCAATGGCTAGTTGTGAGCATCTGCCTCTGAGTATGTCAGACTCTTGAAGACCTCTGAGGAGATATCCATATCAGGCTCTTATCAGCATGCACTTCCTGTCTTCCACATCAGCATCTACCTTTGGTGATTGCACATGGGATAGATACTCAGGTGGAGTGGTCTTGAGACGGCCCCTCCTTCAGTTTCTGTCCCTCACTTTGTCTCCATATTTGCTCCCTTGAGTATTTTGTTGCTCCTTCTAAGAAGGACCGAATCACCCCCACATGGTCTTCCTTCTTTATGGGCTTCATGTGGCCTGTGAGTTGCATCTTGGGCATTTCAAGGTTCTGGGCTAATATCCAATAATCAGTGAGTGAATACCATGTGTCTTCTTTTGTGATTGGCTTACCTCACTCAGGATGATAATTTCTAGTTCCATCCATTTACCTAGGAAACTCTCGAATTCATTGTTTTTAATAGCTGAGTAATACTTCATTGTGTAAATATACCACATTTTTTGAATCCATTCCTCAGTTGAAGGACATCTCGATTCTTTCCAGCTCCTGGCTATTATAAACAAGGCTGCTATGAACATAGTTGAGCATATGTCCTTGTTATATGTTCGAGCATCTTCTGGGTATATGCCTAGGAGTGGCATAGCTGGATCCTCAGGTAATGCTATGTCCAATTTTCTGAGGAACCGCCAGACTGATTTCCAAAGTGGTTGCACCATCTTGCAGTCCCACCAACAATGGAGGAGTGTTCTTCTTTCTCCACACCCTCGGCAGCATCTACTATCACCTGAGTTTTTAATCTTAGCCATTCTGACTGGTGTGAGATGGAATCTCAGAGTTGTTTTGATTTGCATTTCCCTGACGACTAAGGATGCTGAACATTTCTTTAGGTGCTTCTCGGCCATTCGAGTTTCTTCCATTGAAAATTCTTTGTTAAGCTCTATACCCCATTTTTTAATAGGGTAATTTGGTTGTCTGGAGTCTAATTTCTTGAGTTCTTTGTATATATTGGATATTAGCCCTCTATCAGATGAAGGATTGGTAAAGATCTTTTCCCAATTTGTTGGTTGTCGTTGTTTTCATTTCTTTAAGTCACAGTTCTGCTTGAACTCATATACATACATAAATACTACATATATATATTAAAGAAGGGCCACTTTTTCCTATATTATATATGTGTAACTTTTTTCTACATCTTTATACATATCTCTTTTCCAGATACTTTCTGTTTACTTTTGAAGAAAGGCATTTATGGTGTTTTTTTGTTTTATTTTTTTTTTTGTGACAGTCTCACAATGTAGTACTGAGTAGCAATGAAAACAGGGAGATCTTCCTACCTCTATGTCTTGAGTGCTAGGATTAACTAAATACATGACCATGCCTGGAATGCTTTGGATTTTGCTGTGTGTTTGTTCATTCTCTTTTAGTATTGTGACTTTTCTTCTTATAATGTCAAATACTATTTGAGCTTTTTATTAACAAATCATAAACATAATTATTAATACATTACTATAAGCAAAAGGATGGTTCTCAAGTATAGTTTTCCTCATTATGACATTGGAGTCTTTCTACCTTTGTCTCTCCCCTCCAGTCAAGGTCTTCATATCTGTTTCCCCCTTTCTATTAAGTTTCCTTAGGAGCCAGGCAGTGGGGTACATACCTCTAATCCCAAACTTGGGAGGCAGTGGCAGGTGAATCTCTGTGACCTTGAGGCCAGCCTTGTTTATAGAGAGAATTTCAGGACTGCAAGTGTTATGCAGAAAAACCTTGTTTTGAAAAACAAATGATCAAACAAACAAACAGTTTTGTTATAGTCAAGAATTATTTTCCAATGATCAACTAGTAACACACATCTAAGTATGTATGAATCATAACATGAAATCTTTTCATTTTAATTATCTTTATAATTATTATTTTGTGAAGACAATCTAATTATTTTCTCATGAAATCAACATAGTATTTGTCATTTAAAAGAAAAATGTACAACCATTATAAGAGAATTTAAAAAGAATTAACAACTTTCTCATTTGCTAACTTGAATATTCCTAGAATTTTAACTCTGTGATTACCTTGAGCTACCTAATGCTGTACATGTATACACAAAGTACAATGAGACAAGGAAAACAATGCATTTTGAGATTCTCTATCACTAAAATCAGTATCCCAGTGATGAAGTTACTACTGGAAATAATAAGACTTCAGGTTTCTGTCTGCTCAGAATTAACACAAACACATTTTGTGTTTTGCTTCTTTGTGCATCAAAGCAATTGCAGGTGTGACTGATTGTTTGTAGATGTAATTCAAATGTGAAGTGACTATTTTGAGTTCTCTGAAGCCTTATTTCACTACCCTATGTTTACTAAGCCAAAAGCACACCTCTCTCAAGCTATATTATCCTTTTCTTAGGAAAAAAAAATAAGGATCTTCCTTATTTCTGATTTGTTGATATCAGAACATCTGTCTTTATTCTATGGATATAACACAGCAGAAATACAATCACATCAGAAAACTAAAGCCAAAAAAATCAAAGCCAAGCAAAGAAAATGTGTAGGCAGATAAAGAAGTTACAGAGAATGTTTGAAAAATATGTAGCAGATTTAGGGTTCCTAGAAGTTGGTACAAAGTCTTAAGAGTATTATTATTATATTTTGTAAACTTTGGATGAAATTAAAGATGCATTGTCTTTAAATTATTATTCAGGTGACTCAAATACTGAAACATTCCGCTGAATCAAAATAGCCTACATTGAACGAAGTGGTTTGTATGAGTGTTGCGCTTGAGAATTATGCTCGAATTCTCCACAGCCCATCTGACTTCATGCTCTAAGTTAATGGCATCTTCTTTCTTATCTAACAGAGCAAATATAGCCTACCATTAAACCAAGTGTAAATAACTGAATGAAGAACATGAAAGTAATACATGGGTATCCTCAGAAGGCAGATCATAATCCAGTAGAAGGAAAGTATAAAAGGAAGAACAATAAAACACAAGCTTTAAAAGGCATTTATTATGTATATCTATATGACCCCCATGATGTATGGAAAGAAAACATTGTTGCTTGAACATCTGTTTCTGAGGGTTGAAACACTATATCCACAGTTGCTATAGAAAGCTGTGTGTCAAGTAGACCTAACGTCTGTGTGATATGCTCCAGTCACAAGTCAAAAATTTATTCTGGGATGATTAGATGGATGACATGCTGAATTACATGTTACCATTTGGACTATTATTAGTATGAAAGCATACAGTTCATAACTATGCAGTGACTCTTGGGCCTGTGTGTTCTTTGATGTTGAGCAAATACAGTAAAGTAGATTTGTGAGATTTTACAGAATACACTCTATGTGCATACATGTTTGTATGATTGTGAGTATTTGTGTGTGTGAAGAGAGAAGAGATGTATATATGCAACTATAATAATAGGTATATATTCAGACAAACATAAACATAATAATACATATAAGCATATATATATCATATATGGACAAATATACATATTAAAATTATATATATGTATTAGAGGGCCATAGAAACATTCATGTAGCAGAGCATATTTCTGTGTCTATCCATATCCATGTTTGTGGTATGTTCTGTACTTGAACCAAGATACTGGCAATATTGTTTGTTACTATAACCTGGCAATATATTTCCTGATTGATATTTTAAATATATGTTCCATGCTTCACAACCATCAGAGAATCTGAAGGGATAATTCTTGAGGACACTCTTAGCTACACAGAGATCTTTTTCTTGAATGCTCTAAATGAGCATGTGCCTTTACTCTACTTGGATAGCAATGCGCCACTTCCCAGTCTGCAGGATGGTATAGAGTTCTTCTTTACCTCCAGAAAATAATTGAGTTAATCCACCTATCACAGCTGTGTAACTGAAGAATGTTGTGTTAAGATTATATTGAATATTGTTACATGCTATCTAATATATACCTGTCTGAACATGTCACTGGAAAAAATAAACCTATATATGAAAGATAAAGGCATGGCTCTTTAGCCTAGTCATTGCTCACCCTCAAACACTGAACAAAATGGAAAGAATAAGTTTTTACCTTCTGTGATATTATCGATGTCTCTAGAAACTCATCTTATTACTATGTGAAAGAGTAAATTGTGATAGCATCTTTTGCCATTCTTACCTGTCATTTAAACAAACATTAGTAAAACAGAGAACTTTGAAAACTCCTAAGATAAGACAATAAAATATTAAAAACTTTCTTTTACATATTGAGTTTTTAAACTCCTAAGACAAGACAATAAAATAGTGGAAACTTTCTTTTACACATTGAATTTTTTGTAGCATAAACCCTAGCTGACAAGTGTCCTGGATTGTCACCAGCTCTGATTCTGATCTCATTGTGACTTAGAGTACCCTGGAACCTCACAAGTAGCTTGGGAGTATTATACTTAATAGTATACAAACTGTCTTCCAACTCCATCTTCTATTCTGCTGTGACATGTCAATCATGAAGAACCTTAGCACTGAGGTCTAAATGCTGTGCTTATTTGGTATTCTTGCATTATTTCATCTAATAGACAGTGAAAGCAAGCTGACAACTTCAGAGGGTCAGAGAACTTAAAACAGTAAGGTTGTTGGCTTTTGAAGACTCCATTGCTTTCAACTGAAAGCAAGCCTAGAAAAGTTGATCCTTAGCCCCAGATACCATAATATTGTGTCCTGGGTAAATGAAGTAGTTGACAAGGACATCTATTGGAAATGAGACTCACTCTCCATTTTTACCACATTGGAAAGTATAATAGGCACAGCTTTTTTAAATTAATAATTTAGGCTAGAAATCATTAATATCTTTTCAATTAATAATAGTTACAGCTGTGTTCAGTAGTCTATTCTTCCTTTTTTCTATATTTAACTTTATCCTCAAATTTTAATGCTTCAGAACTCCAAAGAGAGCACTGGCTAACACTATGAATGACAACATTTAGAAGACAGTTTGTTTTCTGTACGTAAATTCTTGAAAACAGTTTGATCGCCATTTAAAATGGCTATCATCTATCTTTTAAGATATGGAATACCTAGAAGTTGTCTGTGACCTTTAGCAAAACTACAGCCAGAAGAACATTCCCTTTAGTTCACTAATAATTTTTAGAAGAAATATTACCATAGGTTTGTAAAATTCATAGTTCTCTATCCCTAGGCCAAATACCTTCTAAATAAGCCAATATAGTTAATTAAAAATGAGTTTAGCCACCGTATCTTGGAGTATACAGGAATTACCCTTAGGAGTTAACTCAAATAATTTCTCCCCTCCAGCTTCATAGGCAAATCTCATTTAACATAACTGACATGTTGCCCTACAGGCTGCACTCAACTGCCACAGTCTCAAAGGTTGCCATATTTTTAGCAAGCCCATTCATATTCTGAAGGTTCCATCATCAAATTTTGCAGTATATTGCTATCGGTCAAACACGTACATAATCCTTAGCTCGTTCAATCTGGGCTTTCAGAAGCAAAAATAAATATACTTGTTTATTTTTTATACTTATGTAGTAGCTATTGAGTTATTTGTTTGTTTGTTTGGTGTGTGTGTGTGTGTGTGTGTGTGTGTGTGTGCATGTATAATTTTCTGAATGCAAAGAAAATCACTTAAACACGAAATTCACTAAATTGGACAGAGGGCTACTTTTTCTTTTGAAAAGAAGTGGAAGACTTGCCATTTATTGAGTGTCCTCAAAGTTAGATCCAATGACAAACATATTTTCACTCTTGTGGATATAGGCTGGAGTTAAAGCTTCGATTTAAAGGGAAAAAGAGACACATGTAGACTCACTATGAGGAATCTTTGAGGGTCTTTCCTTAATTTTATCCCCAACAATCTTTATTTTATACCTCATTTTGGCAAAAATGGAGTTTCATCAGAGAAATTTTGTACCTGGTCATATGGCCATAGGCAATATAATTTATATTCTTCTCCTTCTCCTTCTCCTTCTCCTTCTCCTTCTCCTCCTCCTCTTCCTTCTCCTCCTCCTCCTCCCTCTCCCTCTCCTCCTCCTCCCTCTCCTCCTCCTCCTCCTACTCCCTCTCCCTCTCCTTCTCCTTCCCCTTCCCACTTTCCTTCCCCTTCCCCTTCTACTTCTCCTTCCCCTTCCCCTTCTCCTTTCCCCCTCCCCCCTCCTCCTCTTCCTCTTCCTGTTCCTCCTCCTCCTCTTCCTGCTCCTCCTCCTCCCCTTCCTCCTCCTCCTCCTTCTTCTTATTCTTTTCTTCTTTTTTTAAGTTGTGGAAAATCAATGTTCAATCAAACAGCTTCTGTTGCTGTAATCTTTAAGAATGCTAGGAGTTATACTGTGATCCTGGCTAAATGTCCACTTTCCAGGGAGAAAGCAATCCTAGCAGCTCAGAACATTTGTTCTGACTTTCTAAAGATGAGCACCACAGGCTCTTCAAGGTAAAATGTCTTCCTTATGTTGCCACATAATGGTGGGAAGTGGATAGAACATCCTGTCTAGTTGAACATTGGCCCTTGAGGGCTACAGCACCTGAATTTTTTTAGGTAATGTAGTGAAATTGAGAACTATCTTTGATAACTTTGTGGCTCAAACTGAAGATATATCCAGATGAAACTATTTTTTAAATGTAATACTTGTTTGAACTGGCATGTAACCAACTGCATAAACACCCAGAAGGTGTGGAATATGCCTACAATACCAGGCAGTCTTCTTAAGTCTTTGCTCTCTCAGTGAATTGCCACTAGATCATTTACATTGCCAGAGATTTAGTCTTTAGTCCTTAGCTTAAGTATTTGTCAAGAAAAATAAAAATTTAGTTTTAAAGGCATTAATATGCAATTCAGATAAGTTTAATTGATAGTGACAGCCTCTAGTTGGAAGCAGTCAAAATGTCAGCTGGTAAAAAGAAAAGAGAAGATTGGTAATGTATGGCTAGGGGTTAATCTGGAATATCAGCTACTGCCAGTAACAAGTTAATGTCATAAGGAAGACTATAAGTGAATTTAAAATGCTGAGGAAAAATCAAGGCAAAAACAAGATATAAATTCCAGTTTATGAAGATCCTAAATGTTGCAGGATGTTTGATCATATTGTGAACTCCAAGACTGTGAACTGGGAAAACTTTGTTGTGGGGTATCTCAGCCTTAGCACACACCATTCACCCAAGAGCTTTCTGTAAACAAGACCTAAATAAAGTCAGTAATAGGACAAGGGTTAGATCAAGCAAACAGCGGATGGAGAGTGAGCATAAGAAAAGCCAGGAAAGAGAAAGGAGGGTCTTTGAGTTGAAGGTATTTAAGACAGCATGGAGAAGGAGGATTTGTTTTCTTCTGGGACATTGGTGGAGTAGGAAGGTTAGCTGCATGCTTTCTCTGCCTCTCTGAGCTAACAGGCTTTCACCACAGCATCCAGCTCAAGAGTCCTCATTTGCTAAATAGAACACTTTTTTTATTAGCACGTAAATTTTTGACATTTTAACAAATTCAACAAATTATCCATTTTAACAAAACCTATGACTATACTTTTGCTTTTCTACCTTCTTATCTATGCTACAAAAGACCCTAACATATGCATATTCTTTGTGTATTTACTCAGTATTGTCTTTTCTCCAGACAACCTAACAGTTACAATGTTAGGTGTTTTTCTGCAGGTAGATCTACTTTTCAGAAGAGACATGCAAATAATATGTCTTTGCTGATTTATTACTAATGTTTTCTTTTTTCCTATTGCTGCCTGCATATAATATTGGGGGCAAGGAATATGGTTCAGTGGGTAAGAGTACTTTGTGTGAAGCAAGAAGAGTTAAATTATAATCTCCAGCATCAAAATTCCAGAGTAGGATAGCTGTTGATGTGGACAATCCCAACACTGGGAGGCAGGGCATATATAGGGGAACCCAGAGCTCACTGCCCAGCCAAAGTAGCTGAAAAGGGGAGTTTCGTGTTTAGTAACAGACCTTATCCCCCCAAATAATTTGGAGAATGAGAAAAGATTTCCTTAACATCAATGTCTTACCTCTTCATGTGTGTGAGTTTGGACAAACACCTAGACATGTGTGCATATAGCACAAACATGCATATTACACAAGTACACACACACACACACACACACACACGATATCACATGAGGAAAAATATCATAAAGTTTTTACTGTAACAATTGTCTAATATACATTGCTTTTTTATGAGCTACCAACTAAATGAGCCTAGGAAAAAAAGAAGAGAAAAGCTTGTATTTTTTTCAAGGGAGTGAAGATTGTAAAACTCAGTCCTTCCATTCTAGCAATGTGGATTTTGGAACTTTGAATGTTTTATGAGGCTACTGATGCTATATGTGTGGTTATTCAATCTATTCTTGCCTGGTATATTTTCTATCTACATAACACAGAAACTCTGTGTCAGAAAATTGAATAGGGCATCATCTAACTGAGAACAATTTAAACACTATGTCTTAAAATTTCTAACATCTTTTTTTGTGTGTTCAAGTCATTACTTTGGAAATATACCTCATGTTTAATATTATAGAAAATGCTAATAATTTTCATCAGCAACCTAAAAGTATATTTTATTTTATTTTATTTTATTTTATAGTTTGCTTGTTCTTTACTTTGGATAAAAACATAATTTACTATCAATTTTATAGGCATAAGTATAGGAGTGGAATAATATTTTACATTCTTAACTTTATTTCAGGTTTAAAGTTATTTTTAATTTAAAATATTACTTCTGATAAATAGTTCTATGCAAAAGTATTCAATTCTGTTTTAAAATTCAAACATCAGTTAAAAAATAAGCAATAATTATATACGTATATATTTCCTCTGATACCCAGAAATTTTATAACATGTATTTCACATTTCTTGCTTTTGAAAAAATGCATTTATTCTCTAAACATATGTTATTCTTTAATGTACATTTTATTTCACAGATTCATATATATAGTATATGGACATATTTAATATGTTTTGAACACATCCCTCATTTTACATTCTTATTGCTTTTCACTCCTAAATGACTCCATTTTCCCCCTGAAAGTACTTCTACTTTCATGTCCCTCTGTTTTGCTCATTAATTTAATTAGAGTTACTTGCAGCAGCATGTAGTAAGAGTATCTACTTAGTAGAGTCTTGAATACTGAGCAATGTTACTCTTGTTCCTCTCTCAAGCATGTGCTACTTATAGCTCTGTAGGTATCTGTGGCCTTCTGAGCCCACAATTGACAAGGTTGATGAGCCTAATGAAGGACTTTTGCAGGTAGCCTCAGCTTCTGTGAGTTTAAGAGAGGAACAGCATGTTTACCCAGCACTCCTTCCCATCCTTGGTTCTTCCATTCTTTCTATTCCTTCTTCATCATTCTTCCCAACTAACGTTGGATAGAGATAAATGTCTCTTCATAAGGCTCAATATTAAACTGTCATTTATTCTTGATACTGTGACAAGTTACAGCTTTCTATATAGCCATTATCCACTATAAACAGAAACTACCCTGATAGAGGCTGAGAACAGCATTAATATGTAGGTGCAAACAGAAATATTTAGGAAGCACTTTCGAACCCAATTCATTTTGCAAAGAAGCAATAGTAGGCTCATCCACGTATATATTTCTTCCAATACAAAAAAAATTACTAAAATAAATTTAGGTATGTCTTTTTTCTAAAAATGTATTTGTCATATATATTTCTCAACTATGTGAATATTCACAAATGTTTTGTCTCAAAAAACTCCATATTTATTTGGGAAGATTCATGATCATCTAATATTGAATTTACTCATTTCTAGTACGTAATTAAGTGTGTTTAAGTATTCATAATGAAAATTATTTTAAATTCTTTAATAAGAACATCTGCTGAGTGTCAGGGAAATATAGAGCACTGATGAGGATAGCACTTTAATTCTTTTTGTAGTAAATAAGAACTTTGAAAAGCATGAATGATCTAGATTAAATGGCTAAGGTTTAATGATTTCTAACTTTTGTCCTAGAATGACATTGACTTGTAAAATCTGGCTTGCATAGGGTTCAGAGAGTAGCAGAGAATGAATTTCTCTGAGACACATATCTGGTTTCTGGATCAAAATATAAGTGCAGGTTTGGGATGAGTGGGCAGCTGCAGGTGGGGAGGTCCAGAGCTGATGGCCAGAGTTTCAGTGCCACCTGTCAGTTTGATGATCTTGCTGTCTTTGAAGGATGCTCTGCTGTGCCCTACTTTTCTGATTAACCCACTTACTACCACACTAATCATCTGCCTGTCTGGATGAACTGCTGTGTCTTGTCCTATCTTTGACACAGAATCTTAAGCATTTCAGAGGAAACTCTTAATTTAGGCGATCAGTACCACCGGAGGAGAGTGCCTTGGAAAACTGAAGTTCTGTTATATATATGTGTATTACCTTCCAGCATAAAAGCTTACTGTTTGGAGAGGCACTGAGCATGGTTCAAGGAAAGATTCCCAGCTAAAAATAGATAAACAAGTGAAGTCAGACATGAAGAAATCTTTTCAAATAGTTCATAGACAGCAGGACACTATTTCATACTTCCTTAGAAATTGAAGAGTTTGAAGGATGAACCCATGCTGTTGGTCTGAGGCAGAAAAGCTCTTGCCAAGTAAACATTTGTAGATAACAATGTCTCTGTGTTGTAAAAAATATATAATGTTTTGTGAAAATAATAGAAAATTTCAAACCTTTATATAGCAAATTTAGATAATAATGTTTGATATATATCTTCAACATCTGCTCTTCACTGAATTCCCAGAACAATAAAATTCAGTAAAGCAAATGACACGTATTTATAGATAAATGTTTCACTGAACAATTCTAAGATTAACAGAATTTAGTTGGGTTAAAATATGAATTGAGCAATAATTTATTTGGTTGTATTCCCAATATCATTTCTCAAAGATAGAAATATGCTTAAATATTAAATATTAGTTAATTTGTGAATAGTTTTTAAAAGATACAATTTTATGTATACATATATATTGAATTCAACATATACATTTTTTATTTTTTATTGCAATCTTGTTTTTATTGCCTGAAACACACCTAAAATAAGTTTTGGAGATAACTCATGAAGACCTAAGTTCAGATCACCAGAACACAAATAGTCTGGACATGGCAGAATGTATCTCTATTTCTGGTGATCCAATGGCAAGAAAGGAGCTAAATATAAGCCAATACCTGGAAGCTCACTTAAGCTTGACAGAAGCAGTATTTAAGAGATGTAAAACAGATGCTGTATCTACAAGGTGGAGGGAAGGACCAACACTCAAGGTTGTCCTAGTACTACCACACCCGCACTATGGGGTTTATATACCCACATTCTCTGACAAAGACTTGTATGCATGTATGCATCAAATGCATGCACAAATTTAATCTAAATTCTTTAGAAGGCAAGCTTTATTTAGTGCCATTATATCTATAGTTTTATTAAAGTATATGTTTGTAATCTTTTATTTTATTTTACGACAAGATTCCATGTATATCAAGATGACTTTGAATTTGATATATAGCTGAGCATGATCTTGAATGCCTCATTTCTTTGTCCTTATGTTTTAGGCTTTGGGGTTATAGGCTTTCTACAATGTTGGGGATCAAATGCAAGCTTTTTTTCTAAAACACAAACCTGTTAACTTGAAATGCATCTGCATCTGTTCTACACTTTCATTTATAATTTACTATCTGAGTTGAAGAGATGTAACAAGAATTGTATGTCCTTCACAATATTTACTATTTGTCATCTTTAAAAAGTTGTCTGATTAATATATGAACCAAAAGAATCTACCTCTTCTCAGCTAAATATTATTATATTCTGAAGAGAAAATGAATCTAAAAGATTCATGTCCATTTTATTTCTTTCTGCATTCTGAAGATGATCACTGATGTCTAGTCAGTATGTAGAAAATTTAGATGCGTTAGAAATGATTTCTAACTACATAGAAAATTAGACGTTAGTTTTTTCTTCTTCTTGAGAATTAATATAAGGACAATAAACACCTGAAAATAAGTTAAAAGCTTATTTACTTTAATATTTTGTTTAAGTTAATATTCCTAAATTTCTTAAACTTTAAACATTTCGATATTTTATAAGAAAATGGTGTTGTCTAGAAAGAATGTCCATGCAGATATGCATAACAAAACATGAAGCAAAAGAAGACCTGTAAACAGAATGCATAAAATCTAACGCTGACAGGCTGTTCCTGTAAATAGATACATACAAGAGCTAGGAAGACAGCTCTCCACTGGTTAGATAATTTCAGAGCAAACATGAAGACTGAAATTTGATCCCCAACACAATATAAAAAGCCAGACATATTAATGAGCTTGCCTAGTATTAGGAACTGGAATAAAGGACTGGGGATCTCATGGCCATCACATCTAGCTGGATATAGAACTCAACGTTTTGGAAAAACATTCTGAGAATCTTGACATTCGACAAGGTGCAGTTCACAGATTGTATGTGCTGGCTTGATTCGGGATGGGGGGTATCCTTGTGAAGAGGAACTATGAGTTACCTAAGGGTTTTCATATTGCATTAAATTGTTGAGTGCTAGCATTAATTTTAATAGGATATTTATGAGTTTATAACTACCTCTAGACTATGTTATAGCTAAGCACAGAATGCACTCTTTCCTTGTGTGTTTTGTTATATTAAAGGAGGTATAAATATAATTATGCTGATTATTCAAGCTCTTTATTTTCCCTCCAGGGGAATCACTTTCATTTTAGTGATCTATATCCTTCCTGTCTTATCTCATATTGGGTTAATTAAATTAGAGTGATGTTTTAAGTATTCCATAATCAAATATGTTTATTGAAAATGTTAACATTCATGTACTGACTAAACTATTACATAATTTTCTTAACTATTCATTATTAATTGTATGGGAAAATGAGTCACTTGCTATTAGGATTTTATTTTAAATCTAGTAATTCTTTTGTGTATGTTACATGACCCAAGTCATTTTTTCCCATTTATTACTAATATATCCAAATAAGTTTTGAAAGTTTGTCTTGGGATTTGATAGGATAGTCATTTATTTTTGTCTGTGTCTATATTCCTATTTCCTGGCATGTACTGGCAATTCAGAATTATTACTTGACTGAAGAAATGGTTCAGAACAATGAAAGTACACCAAGAAAAGTAATCACCTTGTCGTCTTAATCCTTAATTGTTCAGAAATGAAAGACATTTGGACCACTGAGTAAAATGTACACATCAGAGATGCTTACAGAGGCTGTAGAAACACTTTCAGAAGCACCTAACACAGTATAGAAGGGGAACATATAATATAATCCTTATAAGAAGCAAAGTCTATTTTACAAATAAAGGACAGGTCAACACCTTCCTCTTAAGGAAAATAATAAGTTCAGAAACATTTGAATTGTTCTCTATGACATTATATATAAGGATGCTTGGAACATGCATGTAATATGAATTCACAGCATACAACATATACCTTAAATGTATACAGGAAAGCTCAGGCAAAATGGTAGAAGACCTTAAAGAGGAAACAAATAAAGAAATAGAGAAAAATACAATCAAACTGGTGAAGGAATTGAACAGAGCAGTCCAAGATCTAAAAAGTTTCATTTAATCAAGGCATGAACTTTACCCACTAGTAGCCTTAGCCCCTACTCTCAACTTCTATGAAATGAACTTTTTGTGTATTTATTTTTTCTATAACTTTGATAATTAATATATGTTTTAGTTACTCTTCCATGGCTGTGAAGAAACACTATGATCAAGGCAACTTATAGAAAGAAGCACTTAATTGGAGCCTTCCTTAAACTTTTAGAGCAGTGATTCTCAAGCTTCCTAATACTGTGATCCTTTAATATAGTTCTTCATATGTGTGGTATTTCCAAATCCATGAAATATTTTGTGATGCTTGCCCCTGATCCCTTTCCGAAGGTCATCCATGCTCAGGATGGCCTCCATTTGTTAATTCTTTATTGTTTCTATTTCTATTTTTAGATCTTGGACTGTTTTGTTAAATTCCTTCACCAGTTTGATTTTATTTTTCTCTATTTCTTTAAGGGATTTATTTGTTTCCCCTTTAAGTTCTTCTACCTGTTTGCCTGTGCTTTCCTGTATATCTTTAAGGGAGTTATCTATATCCTCCTTAAGATTTCTATCATCTTCATGAAATGGGATTTTAGATCAGAATCTTGTTCTTCAGGTATTATAAGGTATCCAGGGCTTGCTGTGTTAGAAGAATTGAATTCTGATAGTACAAATTTACACTGGCTTCCACTGGTTATGTTCTTGTGCTTGTCTTTTGTCGTCTGGTTATCTCTGGAGTCAATTGGCATGAATGTCTCAGATTGAAGCAGAGGGTTCCTTGGATGGAGGTAAAGCCGTGTGATCCCAGTTAGAGCAGGACTCCTGGGAGTCAGGAAGTGCTTTCTCTGGTTAGGGTAGGCTTTTTGTGTCCCTGTGTCCTTGTGTCCTATGTTAGGGCATACCTCCTAGGGCATAGGCTGGCTTTGGGGTCCAGAGGCAGGCATGTATATCTGTGTTCCTTGTTATGGCAGATGTCCTGGGAGACAGGTAGGCTGTGGGAAACTGGGCAGGGGATGGTAGTGGTGGTGGTGGTGGTGGTGGTGGTGGTGGTGGTGGTGGTTGTATGGCAGGCTTGATGATCTGCCATAGATTCAGGTGGAGCTGCAGACCAGAAGGGGGTGATATCTTATTACTGGAAAACCAGCAACATACTAGTATAGCCTTATATTTTTCAAAACCTAGCTTATAAGGGTACTTAAATGCTTTAACCTCCCTTTAAGCCCACCAACTACAAGAGGCATTGGAAAGGAAAGGTTAGTAGGGCAAAGGGGGATGTGGACTGTTTAGAAATAGCTCTTTGGGTTAATTCCAATCTTTGTTGTCAGACTAGGAGCCGGTCAGTTCACATGAATCAGCAGCAGAAACTTGATCCACTTGCAAACACTGTACACAAATCAGCAATGGCAGTTTCATATAGAAGAAACAGACTGCCAATCAGTCCCGAGTCCATCGCAGAAGTGGCAAGATCCTGCCAGTACATCACCAGTTTTTTGTCACATTTCTCTCTACAAAGTTAGGACAAAAGAAGATCAGTGATG
>NW_021604564.1:9269464-9274464 GCF_004785775.1 Grammomys surdaster | reverse complement strand
TTACTGCTTACTAATTTCTAAGTTCCTGTCACAGTCGAGCAGCCTCTGGGCTACATTCTTCCAGCCCCTTTACATGGTGGCTCTGCTTCTCAGTCCTGCACTCTTCTCCATCCTGGCATCTCTCCTTCTTTTCCTCTTTTTCAAGATCCCAATTCCAGGAATCCTAAGTCCCGCCTGTCTCTCCACCCCTGCTATTGGCTCTTGGCATCTTTATTTACCAATCAGAATTAACTGTGACGGATTCCCAGAAGCTACGCACAGACCCTCTCCTGCAAACTAATTTGAAGGCCTTCATAAATATTAGAATACTAGCAGCTACATCACCAACATACTCAACACATCCTATTCACAAAAATACCAGAGATAGCACTTCTGTCCTCCTATTCTTGAAAATATTCTTCAAAACATATTGAAATAATTGGTGCAAGGGAAGAAGGGAGAAAGAGAGAGAAAGATAGGAGGTAGGAGAGAGAAAGAGAAAGAAAAAGAGAGAGAGAGAATACTTTGCTGATAGCATATTATCAATGACAATTTTCTAAGTTATATGATTTACTATGCTGATGACGATGTCTGAACATGTCAATACTGTGAATTTATGAAATTTTATAGATTCTGCACCTAGGTCAAACATTTCACATCTTATTAATAATTATAGTCTTACCGTATTTTCTTTCTCTGAATCTGGCCAAATAAATCTTAGTTATTCTCGGAAAGTAATGTGTTACAGATATGACACTCTTCTTAATATACCTTGCCTATTTAAATCAATACTGCCAAGTCAAACAAATTAAATTTTATACAGTTATATCAACTTGGGAACAATTTCTTCTCATTGATAAATATAACTATTTGCAATAATATAAAGATAAATATTATATTTCAGTAGTAGTTTAAGTGGAATTGGGCAGAGCACAAGGCGTAAGCACCTCCGCACTGATTTATGAAGTGATAGGTACTATCATGGTGAGGGATTGTTTTCTAATTGTATATACTAAATCAATTGACTTTTTGTAACTTAAGTTTAGATAATTAAAATACCACTTTGTATTTTTCATGTATTCCATACAGTGTCTTCAGACCTTGCCAACTGCCTCCCATACACTTTCATTACAGTAGACTTTCATTATGGTAATCTTTTAAATGTCTGTTTAGCTGGCTCTGAGATTGTTTATGGTTATGTTCAGGTAAAGTTAATGTTTAGATGAGATATTTAGGAAAACTAAAATCATTTTCACTCTTGTTTCAGTTTTCACGCATTTATCATTCAAATATTGTTATCATCTATATTATTATTAAAAGAAGAAGCAAGAAATAAGAAAGGTTGGAAGGAGGAATTTTCAAAAGGAAAGAGAAAGATGGGATATTGGAAGCTAGAATTAAAGATGGAAGGTAGAAAGCAAAGATTACTTATCAGACCTTGTACTTGCTCTGACTCTGTGCTATTCCTTCTGCTATCTGCCCACATATCACTTACTCAAATATATATATCAGTGATTTTTCTGAACACTAATAAAAACTTCATCATAATGTCCTTAAGCTAATTTTCTTTTTAAAATCAAATTTTTAATTTTCCTATTATATTCAGTATCTATTGTAACTCTTTTCTTGATGGAATCATTTCCTAAAGAAGGAACATGATTAAATTTGAAGAAACCCTCCATCTAGAAATTATTTATTTATTTATAAATAAAATATGATATAATAAATCACAGGAACATGGAGCTATGTTTTCATAATGTCCATCTGGGTGATATAACAAGAGAATGAAAATTATTTTTAATAGTCTCAATGTTGTATTGGAAGCCTCCATGTGAGCGATAAATAAGTTGAAGACACAACTGGTATCTAAATGATAAAATAGAAGTTAGATTGTCTTTCTTTGAAGATGAGATGATTGTATGTTATTTGCACACCCACAGATTACATATAATAAATCACAGTGGGTGATTTATATCACCCATTGATTAAAGAATTAAATTAATTCCCATGTCCTGTAAACTTTCAGGATGTAAATTCAGCACACAAAATATAGCATTTTATACATCAATAATGAATGCACTGAGCAATGAGCAATCCCATCTACAGTAGCTGTAAGAACAGAAATAAAACAATTAGACATATATTTTATCAAGGATGTAAAAGATCTATTCAGTGAAATTTGTGGGATGTTTTTGAACGCGTATCCTATTTTTTCTGAGGTTACTGTGGAATGATAGAGGTTTCAGTGTGTTCAGAAATGCTGTCAGGCCTTTGCATCTGAGGTTCAAGCACATATTGTTTACTTTCTTTTATTGTCTTTCCTTGAAAGGAACAGTCCAAGCAATTATTCCAGGTTGGCCTCAAATTTGCAAGTACCACAAGCAGACTGAACTGTAGCTCTTTCTGCTGCATCTTGACAGCTGTAATGATCAGTCAGTCTCTCTTTCTAGCCTCTTTGTCCTGATGTTTGTAAAAAGCAGGTTTTGTCATTATAAAGATTTTGTTGTTAATCCTGTTGTTTGTTTTTGCTGTTTTTTGATTAATTTATCTTTCCTGGGGTCAGGATTTAATGTCACTAGTAAGGACAGCTGCTTGAGATCAGCCTTGCATCCAAATCTGCTATGCATTTGCAGATTTTATTTTAGTTCCCAGGCTTTAAGATTTCAACCTAAGGTAACACATGCTAAAAGTACAACCTCAAAGAAAAATAAATGTGGCTCATTTAGTCATCTTGCATTCCCTTGTGCAAATAAAGGATAACTCATTTCTTTGTTTCTTCTCACTCCTATAATTATCCATGACCCCCTCCACAGACGAAAGTTTAATTCAGCTGGAATAGAAGACCAGTTGAATTCTTTAGATGAAAGTTTGACCTTTGCTTATATTAGTTATGTAGGACTGTAACTCACTGTTTATTATATAAAACTAGAGGAGGCCAAGGGGGAGAGGAGAACAAAGAAAGGAAGACAGAAAGAAGGAGTGGGAAGAGAAAGCATTAAGCATGAAAATGTGGGGCCAGAGGACAAGGTTTAATCCCTTTTTGAATCCAAATACCTCTCTGCTAAGTGTGATATTTACCATTAATTAGAAAATGTTTAAATGGAATTCTCCATTTAAATGAGTTTTTATCCATTTAAATGGATAAATTTAAATGAATAATATTTGATTTCAATGTTAAAATATGTTATGCAGCCTGATAAAATTCCAACAACACCACATATTTAATTCCAGTAATTTATAATTTTTTACTGTCTGTTCTAAGCTTAAATTGTTGCTGACTCTAATCAGCTTATGGTCAACAGGATCTTTAATTACAACCTTGGTAATCTGTCCCCTGAAACATTTCATGGAATGTGTTTATGGTTCCAGGATGGTTATCCTAATGAACACAATGATTAAAAAGTACCATTAAGTAGAAATGAAATAAAATAGCCTTCGGGGCTATGGGATATTTATTTATTTATTTATTTATTTATTTATTTATTTATTTATTTTTTAAAGAAAAGAACAGTTTGTGCTCAGAATTGAGTATTAAAACTATCTGCAAATTTGAAGAATGAATCTTTAAAATTTTGCTGATAGTAAATATTATAAGATGACTTCATTCTGACAGAGATTGAAGATAGATTCAAAAGAACGCTGGATTAGCTTTTTAAAATAGCTAATTCATTGAAGCAGTTCTAATGGTAGCCTCCATATTGCTAAAACTGATTAAAGGTCATAAGCACAGTATAGAAATTTTGTAGAGAAAAAATATGGTTCTGTGTGCTTGGATAATGTGGAGCCCCAGGGGAAAAATCCATCCTTGGAGAGCTTGTATGCTCTTATCTTACACATCAGAATAGGTGATAATTACCTGCAGTTTTGTGATTTTAGTTAGATGGTTGTGTTTCAATAGACAGCACAATTTACTGAAATATTTAATCTTTTCTTCATAATTATATTATACATAATTTTGTATCTTTCATGATATCTCAATCAATATCTCCTGAAACCTATAAGACAAGAACATGATATATACCAATGTCTATCATTACTAAGTATTTTATTCTGCCAAAATCCATTTCAAGTGCTAGAATATACATTTGAGATTCTACTCATTTTTCATTACTAATATTGGGTACAGTTTCCCTTGGTATCTTCTTTATTATTTGTATTAATTTTAAACTACAGACTTTGTCTTAACTTGTTTCATCTTAAACAATTAAATTTGATTAGTTTCAAAAATGTTATTCAATAATGAAGTATATCTATATTTGTTATGATACTGAAATTCAAATTTATTGCTCTATTTGAAGGTTGCAAGGGACTAAATTTATTAAACTGAATGAAGGCAAAATAACTAAAATAAAATGAAATAAAAAATATAGAGAGGTTTTTTATTTTTGGAAATAGTCATATTTTACCTAACATGATGAGTAGGAATGAATTAATTAAACGATTACAATGATGTAATCTCATGAAGTAGTAAATCTAGGCAGTGGGCAGCAAGTGACTGATGAAAGAGAAAGGAGAGAAGTAAAGAGGGGACAAACATCCCACAAGTGGATAAATTTTTAAACTGGGTAATATGTACCCAAGGATTACTGTTCTAATCTCTGTTAACTCATTGGGCATTTTTCATGATAATGTTTGATATTTGTTTTTGCTTTTGTTTTTCTTTATTTTCCCCAAAGTGAAGTAGGTTCAATCATCTTTTCTTTAGTGTGTTGAAGAGTTATCATAATTGCATGTTTTGATTGGATTCAATTACTTAGAGGGCATAATGTGTATATGATAATATTTTACTTTGTGTGGTTTCCAAAACTGACTTACTGACTTCAAGTTGTTTTACTCAGGTTACTATAGTCACCCAGCCTACACTGAATATTTTATGTGAATTTTTAAGAAAACTATGTTAAAAAAAAAACACCCCGCTCTTTCTAAAAAATGTGTGTATTGAAAATCTAAATAAGAAGCAATTACTAGCATTTTGTATTATTAATACAGATTACATTGTATCTTGTATTGTTAAGTCAGAG
>NW_021604564.1:9208894-9269364 GCF_004785775.1 Grammomys surdaster | reverse complement strand
GGAGAGAGGGGGAAGGGAAGGGAGGGGGGCAGAGGAGAACCTGCAGGCGCCGGGATGAAGGGGGCAAGAGCATGATTCAAAGAGAAAAATTAAAATGAGTTTCAAATAATGATGAATTTTAAAATAGAATGTATCGATTACTGAAATATATCTTTAAAGGTTAAGATAAAGTGCTCACAAATTTGAGTTCTCAGGAAAGTTGATGCAATTTGAGAGCCATCTATGATAATGGCAGATTTTGTTTTCCTTTTGTCCTCTGTACTTTCATTTCCTTCCACTTTGAAATAGATGTCTGCATCTTCATGTTCACTATGGTTTATGTTTACGTACACCAGTGTTCACTGTTTTAGAAAGACTGAGTGAAATAGGAAAGTATAGCATCAGTGACTAATCTGCTCATTCAAAACCTTTACTCACACCATGGAAGCCTTTAGATACTTTCCCCTGAGACAACATATGAAGTTCTTTGCCATGTCTGTTTAATATAACCTCAGTATGGCCTCATGAACTATTACCCGTGGAATGGTGTCTCCATTAGCTTAAAGAAACATACTCTAATGCCTTCTATATTCACTTTCAATCTTGTATGGAAGATATATTTGTTATTAACAGTAAAATGTTATAGTATAAAGAAATGTATTTTAGACTATCATACAGTAATACAAGTATTACTTGAAGGGCAGTAGATATACTGAAAATGTTATTTTTTACAAATGTAAACTTAAGTATGTGATAATTAAAACACAACTTACAATGATAGAATTATTGTATAGTGAAAAAAATTAAATAATGTTAGTGTTAAGAAAATGTATATTACAAGGATATATAATTTGACCTGGCACATTTGGTACCTCTCCAATACTGAATAGGAATAGATCGAGCTTTTATAATTAAATTCTGTTCCTCAAAAGAATACAAAGTAAATGTTACTTTTATCATATTATATACCTAAATGCTGTCTCCTCTCCCTGTGATTTGTGTAGTTTCTGATAGATGGGAATTATAGTCTCTCTCAGATTCAGAAAGTTCATTAGAGTATTTGTTCTATCGTTGGTCATATAGGAAAAGCCAACAGAGTACAGTTGTTTCATTCATACCTCATCTCAGTGGCAAACCATGGTCCAGGAAGCACATTTTTTTGGCTTCCACAATTTATACCAGTTAAGAGACAATTTAGTTCCACTTTCTCTTATACAAGAAATCGTCTAAGAATTCATACCAGTATTCATGCCTTCCATGCCCTTCCTCCTCTTTATTGGAAGCTAGACTGATGACTCAGATTAAAGGATTAGGATATGTCAAGTTATTAAGTTCTACCTGCAAGATGAGAAAGTTACACAGATATTGTAGCCTCCTTCCTGTCTGTGAACACATGATCTCTTGACTATTTACTGTGAGAAAATGTATCCTATAAGCTGAGGTCCTCTTTATAGTAGTATGTGTTGCAAGAAACTGACAAATCTCAGGCTAACACACAATTATTTATCAAGAGCTTGAGCCCAAGTATGTGAAGCAAAATGGAGGTAAAACTTACAGAGTTATGCCTTCAGAAGAGATCTAACTCTCAGCTGATGCTTTGATTATAGTCTTAGAAAAATTCTCAAGGTAGAATCACCCAGTACATCCTGAACTATTCAGTCACAGATAACATAATAAATCAGATATTATTGTTCAGTTTGCTTACTTTGGAAGTGGGTGCAGTTTTGTCTTATAGGTAAATAAAACATGCCAATTTGGTGTCCTTTTCTGAACCATCTGTTTATTCCTCAAGGAATGTGATTCAGGAGGAGTTATGTAGCACCTCTATATCCAGTGTACAAGATAGATTATGTTAGATTAACATTAATTTCATGTATAAATAGTATTGCAGTCAGATGAAAGTTAACAATAAATCAAACATACTTCTATGTTTCACTTACAGTCATCAAAGCAGCTCTCTGGTGGGATGTTCCGTCATAATTTATACACTTAAACTGAGGAAGCTGAGGTCCAGGAACTTTACTAAGTGATGCTTTGTGACTGAGTTCAGGTTATCTAGTACTAAATTTCATGCTATTACCATGATTTTGAATACTACATAGAAAGATAAATCACCTGTTCACATATAACATTGGGATATATTTTCTTAACATCTAAATTATGTTGTTTTCCCTTAATGTATGTTTAACAATGTTATCTACCATTAATTAATTGTTATTAATTTATGCACATGTATGTATGTGTGAGTGTGTGAAATGGAACATTTGGAATGGGACTACATGTTAGCCTGATGGTCTTGGCAGCAAACACTGTTACCTGCTGGGTCGTTTCATGGGCTCAGTAACAATATTTAGAGACATTGAATCTGTAAGCTCCAAATTACTCTTGTTGTTGTTGCTATGATATTTGCTAATTGTTTAGAATTATTTGAATACTCCCAAGGAATCAGAGATTTTTAAGTAATTTTGAAATAAAATATTCCTTCTAAATCAAAAGAAAGATATCACATTATGTGATCCCTAGGATTTCACATTAAGAAATGTAGAAATAATGCAAAACTATGAGACATTCATTTAAGAACCACAGCACAGCAGCACATGCCTTTAATCCCAGAACTTGGGAGGCAGAGGCAGGCGAATTTCTGAGTTTGAGGCCAGCCTGGTCGACAGAGTGAGTTCTAGGACAGCCCGGGCTAAAAGAGAAACCCTGTCTTGAAAAAATAAAAACAAAAACAAAAAACAAACAAACAAACAAAAAAACACAGCACAGTGCTGGTTCAATACACTAAAGACTGTGTTAAAAAAAATGACAAAGGCCTCCATTTTAAATGTCACTCATATATACCATGTGGATGAGAGCTATGTACTTTTACACACTTTTTAAGAGAAATAAATATTGAATTGCTGAAAAAAATATGTGGAAATAAAAGGTTAGAGCTTCCCTAGGATTTCTTTTTAATAAAATACAAATTCTTTGATAGAACTCCAGAAAACATGAAAATAAAGTTCATTTCTACAATGGTATTGCTAGGATCCACCTAAAATTTCATTTACCCTTTTCCTATCTGTGTTGGTGCCTGATAAATAGGGTTTTCTTTTTTGTTTCCTAAAACTGCAACTTTGCTATTGATCAAATCAAGAAAACCAAGTGCACCTTTGGAATTAAGATCGACAATGTGCTATGAGGGTAGAGGGAGGCAGATTGTAGATGACAGCTACCTGGTGATCCACAGTCACCTAAATTCTTGCAGCTGGAGAGTATGTTATTGAACACAAGACAAAACATATGTTTGCCGTCTTTACCTGAGGAAGGCAGTTACATAGAAAGAGTCCAATTCAAATAATTTTTAAAATGAGATCCTGGAGTGCGTTTGTTTTCAATTCCCCATGTTTATTATGGGAATAGAAATATCCATGATTTTAGTTTTCCAAAATCGATATGAAGATATATGTAAAGCTTCATTAACTATCATTATTCAAATGCAAACTGTTACCTTATTATTTCCAATAGAATAATATTTTCTTTGTATTTTTGAGTTAGGGCCTCACTGTACAGAAGGCTGTCCTGGAACTCATTATCCAGACCAAGCTAGCCTCCAAGTCTCAGAAATCCCCTTGCCTCTCCCTCCCATGTGTTGGTAAAAAAAGATGTGTGTCACTACACCTGAATAATTAATAACATTATTTTTAATCTGTTAATAGTTATGCTTTACTTTTCTTATAATTTGGAAAGTATGGCTTTTGATTTGTTATAGATTTAGAATAATAAAACAGAAATGACTTAGGGTCATGAAATATTGTAATATGGTGAGTTTATGCAATCATATTGTAGTCACTGTTCTACACAATTTTTGCTGAATAATTAGATTGTATATTCACAAATAAATTACATTCATTAGTCTTCACCCTAGAGTATTAGGAATATATCATATAATACTATTACTAATAACATTATTGTTTTATATATTATACTTCAATGAACCAAAGTAGAAAATTTACTGTTGATACAATACTCTGGTTTACCTGCTGTTTATACTCACATTTTCACAGTGGTCTTTTGTTGCTGTATGTTTATCTTTTTCTCCTAACAATATTTATTTTCATGAAGGAAAATATTAGCCTGTATAAATGCTTTTGGTTTATTATCATCTTGATACTATTTAAGTCCAAGTTAATTTTGTGCTATGTACATGTATATACATGTACATATATATCTATTGAGAGTGTACCAGAATATCATTTCTCAAACTATTTTTGGAAGATCTCTAAGAAGCAGTAGGGAGCCAAAAGATTCTTTGCTCTTCCTGAAGAAAAGAAAAATTATTATATACTCCTATGAATTCCCTTCTCCTTTCTCTTCTTCTTTCCTGTCTTTTCTCTTTTCTCTTTTTCTCCCTTCATTCCTTCCTTCTTCTCTCCCTCAATTTCTTCCCTTCCTTCCTTCCTTCCTTCCTTCCTTCCTTCCTTCCTTCCTTCCTTCTTTCCTAACTTCCTTTCTTCTTTTTTGACAGGTTGTCATGTAGTCTAGGTTAGCCACAGTTTACTCAGTAAAGAATACCTTTAAATATCTCTTCCTCTCTCCTTCCACCGTTGAAGAGCTGGGATTATAGCACCACACTGATTATATTTTGCATTCAGGATCCAACCAGGGATTTTGTGTGAGAATCAAGCACTCTTGAGTTATACTTTCTGTTTCCTTTGTAATTCTAACAGATCAATGACAATATAGTTTCTTAGAAAGCTTTAGGGTTGTTACATAAAAATAAAAGCCAGTGATCTGTTATACCAACTTGACATCAATTGTTCTTTGAATCACGTATGAAGAAAAGGAACAAGTTTTGGACACAACATTATATGCTATTAGTTGCATTGTATTTTAAATCTGTAGCCTTAAAAACTAGTATAGAGTGTGCGATATTTATATTTGTCTTAAGCTGTTTGTTCATTTTCATAGAATGCCACACTGTAGGCAGATACAGACAGATATTTTAGCAACAACTTTTAACAATTAAAACACTTTTATATATGGAGGGGATACTGCAAGTTTTCTATTAGAAGGCTCCAGAGCTTTACAAACTTTCTGAGTTTTTAAGAAGCTGAATGTTCTTTATATGAGTTAAAGGTTTAATACAGATGGATTTAAGCTAATTGAAAAATATCAAGAGGAACTGAAGTGCTCATTTCCATTTAGTTTTAATAAGTATAAATTATTGTTTTCTATATAATTTTTGCTTATGTATGAAAATAATTTCATCTAAAATATGAGGAACAAAATAAAATAAATCATATAATCCAATAACCCAGAAGGTAGAACTTTATGAATTATCAGTGCACTCTGGCAATATAGGTACTATTATATTTCAGAGTTTGTTTGCTTATTTGTTTTAAATCATATGTAGAGTTGTTGCATGGTTTGTATCCTTTGACACACACCTTATAATTTGTGCCTTCAAACATTTTGTTTTATTCACTATGATGGGTTCACATTGTTGTTTTATTTTACTTTATTTTTTAAATGACAGATCTTGTGTAACCCAGACCCTCAGATTGTAATCACCTAAGATAACAGACATGAGCCATCACACCAATTTTATTGAGTGCTAGAGATTCAATATAGTTTTTTAAAATGCTAAGCAAGTTTTCTGCCAAAAGAATTATAATCATGAGCCCCACTCTTTGAAACTGAAACTACTTTCTTATTATGAAGAGAGTGTAGCATTTGTATATAGCTAGAGAGAATCTCAGGTAGATGAGGGGCTGTTTTCTTTTCAGAGTTCAGTAACATTTACCTGATTTAACCCTTTTACCCATGGACACTCCTTATTATCCAGAGTCACTCTGTTAACTGCAGTATAGAGTTTGGGTAAACTTTCATGTTGGAGATTAGATTTGGTGGTTCTGGGTGATCAAGCTATAAATATCTGAATTCAATATACTAAATTTATTTAAAATATTAGTTTGAAATATTAGTTTCTGTATAGCAGGTCATAACTTATGACATTATTAACAGACTATGATTTATAAGCCTACCAATGTCTCAGTTCTTAACTTTTACATTGTATTTATCTTACATATTGCCACATTTTTATAAAATAAAAATAAATTGATAAGTATTATTCAGTGCATCATAAACTACCACACAAATATTCTAACATTTGATTCTTCTGAATTTTTTTATTGTTGAAGATATATCACAAATTTTTATTACCTTTTTTTCCCTCAAGTATGTATTTATCCTGGGGACTATAGGAATTATGTCAAGTAGATAAAGTACTCACATTACTTTATAAAATAGATTTTTTCTTACATGTAAATAAAGAAAATAGTATCCAGTGAAGAGGCAACTGGTTTGTTGTTGCTGTTTCATTTGTTTGTTTGTTTGTTTGTTTAGTATAAAATGACCTGAGCAGTTCAATACATAAAATACATCTGGACTTCTGTCTCCTTGAGTTCATAACAGTTGTTTTGGGAAGAGTGGGGCATAAATGTAACAAAAGGGTTTATATATAACCCATAGCTAAACTTAAGAGCTTCATGTCTGATTCATTTTCTCTAGGGATTAGAAAGTTTCAGTAGCAAGATTATCCAGTGTTAATTTTAACATTGTTTTAGTCATCAAAGCAAGCAGGCCAATTTAATGCAGAATGTATATGTTTTTGTACGTATTTAATTTTCTTTGTTTTGTTCCTGTTTTTATAAAAGATTTTTCATTTTCCTAGGCTAATGTTGAAATTACTATGTAGTCTTAAAATTCTTATCTTCTTGCCTTCACTTCATGAGTGTGGGGATAACATCTGTGGACTACAATTTTCAGTCTTTATACATAACCATTAGGATTCTTAGCAACATAAATTCTTTTAGGTCAGTGGTTTTCAATCTTCCTAACATTGTGACCCTTTTATAAAGTTCCTCATGTTGTGGTAACCTCCAATGATAACATTTCTTTTGTTGCTAATTCATGTAATAGTTTTGCTACTGACATGAATAATAATAAAAATGTGATATCTGATATGCAAGATATCTGATACATGACCCCTGTGAACAGGGTATTCAACTTCCAGAGGGGACATGATCCACAGGTTGAGAATCACTGTTTAGATTGTCATAAATATTTAAGGAGAATTTTTAACAATCAATAATATCTAGGTGATGGAATGGCAGATATAAGTACTGACTAATATAAAGTTTTTTAGAAAATGACCTCCTAAGCCTCGTGTTTTTGAAATAATTTGCACTCTGTAATCTTTGGCAATTTGTAATTTTGCTTTTGGATTTATTTGACTTAAGGTGCTCACGCAAATACACAGTATCTTGATCTGTAAAATAATTTTTAACCTGTGGGTAGGTGCAATATGAAACATTGAATCAGAACCATTTAAAAAAATATAAAACCAAATGCAGCTCATATACTAAATAAAAAAGAGGATTATCAAGTCAGGAAAACAGTTTGAAAGATATTATTTTTTATGATAGATGATTACTTTTTAAAAAATCAATACACCTTTGTGTCATTAAAATGAGCTGATTTCTACAAGGTAACCTGTTAGATCAAACAAGCCAGTTTTCTTCTGAGCTGTGGATCCCATTTCCTCCCATATTGAATTAAAGGGCTTCCAATGTGATCATTGCAACTGGCATGCTTTTGGTTTTTTAGTATTTTCTAGCTACTCACCTCAATGAACTTAATACCACGAATTAGTAAGCATGGGTCCTTTTAATCAGAATCCTGCTTACTATTGCCTCATCTATATAATATCTCAATAATATAAATAGGACTATATAATTTTTCAGCCACATTAAAGCCGGAGCTTACAGTCTCCAGAGAGATCATATTTTTTTCTCTTTTTACCACATTTCCAACATCTTCACATCATTAGTTGAACTTGATGGGGACTGTCATGTCATTCCACAAAACGTGATGTGAGCAGCTCCTAGGAAGTTCTTTAGACTGTTGTTATTTCCATATCCCATGAACCTATCCTTTCTGAACAATCATTCAAGCTAAGACTGACCTCTCTGTACTATAAATGCTGGATGAGCAATCTGAGCAAAACTCAAAGTCACACTTGTATTTCTAGCTAGCAAAGGACCATACTCTCAGAAATATTTTACAAGTAACATGTGAAAGAATAAATGATCTGCTGGAGGTGGTCTACTTAGGCTCAGTAACAACTAACACAGATCCCTCAGGGGTCACAGAGACCAAGCCATTATCCAAAGAGCATTCATGACTGGTTGTGGCCCCTGCTACATATGTAACAAAGAATTGCCTTGTTGGGCCTCAGTAGAAAAGGATATGCTTAATCCCATAGAAACTTGATGCCCCAGGGAAAGGGGATGCTAGTGGGCTGAGGTAGGAGTAGGTGGGTGTATGTGGGAGCACCCTCTAAGCAGCAAAGAGGAAAAGGAATGAAGTAAAGAACTTGTGGAGGGGGGATCTAGAAGGAGGTAACATTTGGAATGTAAATAAATAAAATAATTTTAAAAATGAATGAGCTTCCATATCCACTCTTACATGCCTAACTTACATGCTTGCTGCTGGCTTACTTTTTCACTCGGGTTTGTGTTTCCATGTATGTGATATGTACAGGAGAATCTCCCCTGGATTATAGAAACAAGGTAAAAACAAACAACAAACAATAAACCAAAACAGACAACATGAAGTATAGCTTTCATCGGCTTTAGAGGAGCATCTTTACTCTCTCTTGACTGCTTGGTTTTCACACTAGCCTTAATGGATAGTCTTCAAGCCTCCTTACTGCCGGGCATGCTACATGCTATCAAACATTTTACAGTTTCAGAGACTTTCTTTTGAAACTGTATATATATATATATATATATATATATATATATATATATATATATGTGTGTGTGTGTGTGTGTGTGTGTGTGTGTGTGTGTGTGTGAGAGAGAGAGAGAGAGAGAGAGAGAGAAATGTCTCCTGATACTTGCCCCAATTCTTGTTTATTAAATCCTCTAGATGCTTTTATTTCTTCCCAACATAATATCATGTCAAGATAGTGTGTTGTCTTTTATTCAGCCATTTAATGATGTACCATGTAGCTATACCCAAACTAGACAAAGAACAGCTTTAAAATTCTCAATATTAAACTACATTTCTTCTCAAGAAATTATTAATGTATTAATGACCAATAATGTTCTTAAACTTTCTGTTTTATTTTGTTTCTATTCCTGTATTCCCTGCTTAAAATTCTGGAGAATATTTGTCTTTACAAGAAAAAAATATAAATAAGTATTAAAAAGAAATAAAGTGTATGTTTTATTTTGAAATCACTAACCAAAGGTGACTATTTTCTTATAAGAGATGAGTTTGTTTTGCTACAAGTTTTATAAAGTTGGCACAAAAAACACTATATGACTCAAGGGAGTCTAAAATTTGTTATGTAGGTGATATCCATTTTGAACTCACAGTGATGCTACTAAATTTGTCTCCCAAATTCTGAGATTATATATTGAGCTACCAATCTAAGCTTAAGAAATGTAATTTTTAAGATTCTCTTTATATATCTTTAATATATAGAAGAAAATTCTTCTTCCTTGGAAGCTGTCTTAGTTCTGATTTCCATTGCTGTGAACAGACATAATGACCAAGATAACTCTTATAAATGCAAACATTTTATTGAGGCAGGCTTATAGTTTCTGAGGTTCTGTAATCCGCCAAATGGCTGGCATCAGTTCTCCATCTCTGCCATCTGTAGCACTCTAGTCTCTGGTTGATTGCTATTGCTGTTCTTGGTGGTCATCCCACAGTACTGGCCTCTTTAATACACTGAGGTCTTCTTCATACAAAGTGGCATATAATCTTCAATAAAGTAAAACTAGCAGAAGATATCCCAACTCATAAAAATGTAGGCTGCAAAACAGTATTCCCTGCTTTTGTAAACTACAGAAAACATATCTCACATTGTACTTGCAAATGAATTCTTTTTTAACCTACACCAGAAACACATAAAATATGTTTTCATATATTCAGGTCCACCAGCACTTTAACACTATCCATGTAGCAGGATAAATTGCTTTGACAACAGACATTTCTGGGAACATCATATTTCCTAAGAATAACAATTAATCACTCAAATTTACTTTTGAATGTAATGTTTTCCAGGATAATATTTAAATTTTATCTTCCCTTTTATAATTTCACCTGACAAATTAAATGACTTGAAATAGAAATGGGTTTTCAGTAAAATTATGACATGTTATTATGATGTATATAATCATAAATCCTTGAACACCCTGCATATCTTATTCCACCATCAGTCATACATATATAGATTCATTGTAGTTTATCTAACAAATTGTAATCTGGAGGATAAAACCATGTTCCTTAATACTGAAAATCTAACTATAAGGACTTCTTAAAAATAATGATACTGTGGTCTTCTGTAGTTTCTTCCTGTGGCTGATACATAATTTTACCCCATGCCAGTTTATTTTATAAGAATCTTTTAACAAATCAGTATAATGAATAGTTCTAATTAAGTGATATTATTCAAGGAAATACATAATACATTTCAGAACAGAACTTTATGTACATGGCGATGGTTATTCTTCATTGTCAATATGAAGAAACTTGAAATCATCTAAGAGGCACCTCTGGGTATGTTTGGAAAATTTTTTCAAAATAGGATTAACTGAGGCAGGAATATATACCCCAAATATAAGCAGCAATATCCCACATATTCAGGTCCTGGGCAGAATAAAAAGATTCCTTTTTTATTGTTTCTTGATGTATTGTAATCAAGATGGGAATAGTCCCAGCTCAAAGAACCCGTGAACTCTGACATATTTCCCCATAGTGACAAAAGAAACTACTCTTTCAAATCATGAGCCTAAGTCAAACCTTCCTCTCAGAAGCTGCTTCTAGTCATATATTGTGTCAGAACAATAAGAACACTAACACAAGTTATATTAAGGTGATTTTGTATAGTGTATGTAACAATATTTTAATTTTCTATAATATAACTAAATATAACAAACATGTAAGTTAGCAAAATGAAACTGAGTATCTGAAATAATAACAATTTTTAAAAATATGAAAATCTACCTTATACTATTTTATTTTGAAACCAAGAGAACTTTTATCCTTATGACTTCTTTTGAATATATGTTAATATTTTCTATCTAGTATATTTTTGCATATATTAAAATGATATGTTAATTTTATATACTTTTTTTCTTGAGTGAAGATAACATATACTGTGTTTTACTAAACTTCAGACCCTGTAGCACAGTGATTCTCAACCTGTAGCTCATGATCCTTTGAGGAGGATCAAGTGACCCTTTGGCAAGGGTCTAACATCATACATTCTGAAAATCAAATGTTTATATTATAATTTAAAACAGTAGCAAAGTTACAGTTTTGAAGTAGTAACAAATAATTTTATGGCTAGGGGTCAGCAAAACATGAGGAAGTATATTAAAGGATTGTAGCATTAGGAAGGTGGAGGACCACTGCTATAAATCCTGTAATCTCTGTCTCATATTCCTGGAAGTAATCTTGTCAGGGTGGAGTTTGTACTATAATGATTTACCAATAATTTCTTTGTGATGATAAACATGCAAATAAGAGTAAACAATCGCTTGTATTAATTTTTAAACTTAGAGATTTGAAATTATTATCTGTTAATTTTTGTTTATATTCCCAACAGCTATTAAATACCAGGAGACACTGATGCTTGTAGGGCCATAGTAAGTTTCCCAGTGTTGGGGATATAGAAGCTGTTGAGAATAAAGTCAGTAATGAATGATACAGATAAGCATCTGTTTTGTGAAGCTTATCTTCTAGACTTACAGCATATATACAGCCATCAACAGATAAGATGGAACAAGAAAGTAAGGCAGCCACCATGACCACATTAAAACTAGAAGCTAGACAAAACTATCCGATAGAGATAGCTAGAGATAAGGGGAAGTGAGAGGAGATGGGGAGGTTACTTTGGTTTCAGTAACTGGAGAATAATTATCAGAGGAAAAATATTAATACAGACACAAAGACAGGAAAGGCTCAGAGTTAGAGTAAGTAACAGACAATTCTATGAACATAAATTTCAGCTTTGTAGTTTGGGTTTATTTAGTTAAGAACAATTATCAAGCCATACGACTTCTAGGAGAATTATTTATCCTTGTTTGGTTTCTGATACCCCTTTTCAGATAAGACAGTTTTTTTTTCATGAAACCTAAATTCTTTATTCTAAGTAAAACAGATTATATTAAGACAAGTATATTAGAGTAAAGTGAGAGAAATAAGTAGTGGTACCACGACCAAAATGTTTGAGCCATATTTGAAGCAAGCTTGATTTTTTAAAATTACCTTTAATTTTTTGTTTACAATCTAGTCATTGCCCCCCATCCCTGTTACCCCTCTCATGGTTCCTGATCCAATTTCTCCTCCACCCTCAGACAGTAAAATCTTTTAGACCCATATCTTGTCTCCAACTAACTGAACGAATGAATTCTGGTGAATGAAGTGTTTGGGGGCATCCAATAAAAGGCTGTAAAGTTGGCTGGCTAAATGGCTTTATTATACAATGTGGATGAGTTGGGTAAGATCCTTTGCTATTTGTGTTACTATAGCTGGTAGCATTCATGTTTTTTGAGGTATAAACACTGCAGGAGCTGCCTCCTTGTAAAATAACCCTCTGCTTCCCCAGTGATTATCACACAAACATTGAGATACCATTTCTTAAAAATAATCCTGTGGATATTCCTCTTAATGAAACTGTTCTCCCCTTTAGAGAAAAATTCCCACTCCATTTTTCTGTCTACTTCCTGCACAGTTGTGCATTTTTGCTGTTCTTCTATTAAAACTCTTTTGTTTAGATTTTAAATGTGAAATGTCAGGGGTTTTGCATTCTGCAAAAGATTTCAGCTAGTTCTCTGAGTTTTTCTTCCAACTTCTTTGCTGAATTATTATCTATAGTGAGATGATATTATATCGGAGGCAACAGCTAAATACCTAGTTTGTTTCTGGATTCTTAGCATGTACTGTGCATGTAGTTTGAAACAGCTTATTTATAAAATAAGAATCTTCTTATATTTCATATCTTATTTTATTTTTATATAACGTGTGTGTAGAAGAAGCACATTAAAAGATGAATTCTGATCCTTTGTTACTTTGCAATGTTTGTTGCAAGTATTTTAAAGGTGCCTCTATTTTATTCATTGATGTTTCCTTCTTATCCACTTATATTCCAGAATAGATTTTCTGCAAATAAATACAGTGAAGAGACAATAGTTTTACTTGTTGCCTATTTCACTTTTTAGTATTATAATGCAAATCTTTTAAAATTTACTTTACATCCCAATTGCAGATTCTCCTCCCTCCTCTTCTCCCAGTCCCTTCCTCTCAACTTCCTTCTCCACATGTCCCTCTCCCTTTCTCCTCACAGAAGGGATATCAATCCACTTTGATATATCAAGTTGCACATTACATCTTTTGAGCCTATACAAAGCATCCCAGTTAGGCGAAAGTATACAAAGGCAAGCAACAGAGTCATTGGCAGCCCCTGCTCTTGTTACTAGGGATCCTCTATGAAGACAAGCTGCACATCTGTTACATATGTGTAGGGCACCTTGGTCTGTTGAATGGATGCTCTTTGGTTGGTGGTTCATATCTATGAAGCCCCTATGGGCCCAGGTTAGTTTATCTGGTAGGTTTTCTTCTTGTGTCCTTAGTCTCTTGGGCTCCCTCAATCCTTCCTATATTTCTTCCACAAGACTCCCTGAAGTTCGCCTAAATATCAACTATGGGTCACTGCATCTGTTTCTAACAGATGCTGGGTGAAACATTTCAGACAATAGCTATGCTAGGCTCCTGTTGGCAAATATAGAAAAATATCATTAGTAGTGTCAGAGAACAGATCTCTTCATAGGATGGGCCTCAATTTGATCCAGTCATTAGATCAATTCCCTCAATTTATGTTTAATTTTCATCCCTACACATCTTGTAGGCAGGACAAATATTTGGTCAACGTTATTGTGAGTTGGAGCCCTCATCCCTCCACTGGAAGTCTTATCTTCTTAAAGGAGATGACCATTTTACGTTCCATATCCCCTGTTGCTAAGTCTTAGCTAGGGTAACCATTATAGATTCTAGGGAATTTTTTTGTCCTAAATTTCTAGCTTGTCTCAGAGATGCCCCTTTCTCTAATTTCAGTTCTCTCTCTCTGTTCCACTTCCTCTGCACTCCTATCACCTTATCCCTCCTATTCTCACTCAACTCTCTCCCATCCAACCTCCTACCTCCATTCAATCCCAATATTTTATCTAGTTCCCCTTCTCAGTGAGATTTAAGCATTCTGTCTTTGGTTCTCCTTGTTACTTAGCTTCCTTGGGTCTGTGTTTTGTAGCATGGCTGTCCTCTTTTTTATGGCTAGTATTCACTTATAAGTGAGTAAGTATGTATGTAAGTAGTATGTCCTTCTGGGTATGTGTTACCTGACTCAGGATAATATGTTCAAGTTTCATCTATTTGCCAGCAATTTTCATGATGTCATTGTTTTTAATAGCCGAGTAATATTCCATTGTTAAATGAATAAAATTTTCTTTATCTTTTCTTAGGTTGAGGGATATCTGGTTTTTTCTTAGTTCCTGGCTATTATGAATAAAGCTACTATGAGCATAGTTGAACAAGTATATTTCTGGTATGGTCAAACATTTTTTGGATGCATGTCTCAGAGTGTATAGTTGTGTCTTGAGGTGGAACTATTTTCAATTGACCTTACCTGTAAATGTAATCTAAAATCATCACACCATAAATGTAGAGTGGTGAGGTGCAGAGGGGAAGCTGTAGACCAGTGAATCTTAACCTTGGTTCATGACCCCTTTGAGGTCAAATCATTCTTTCATATATGTTGCATATCAGATATCCTATATACCAGATATTTATATTATGATCCATAACAGACACAAATTGCAGTTATAATGTTACAATGAAAATAGTTATGGTTGGGAATCACCATAACATGAGCTACTGGATTAAAGGGTCACAGAATTACAAATATTGATGACCACTCCTATAGAAAGAGAGGAAGGTTAGGAAAACAGTGATGTTGGATCAAAACACACCATTTTAGCAGGATTGGGAGAGTACTTTAAGTATGTTGCAAATAGTTACAGTTGAAAACAATATAATCTGTTCAAATTTAATTTAAAAATGATTTTTATTATTATCACAAAGAAAAAAGAAAAATTCTTGAATGTTAATTTTATTTAAACTTTTTATGATATACATGGATAAAAATTCACATTTCATCTATAAATATGTACAATAACATGCAAAGTAAAGAATTTTGAAAGACATTAAGTAGGAAAATCTGAAAGTTGTATAATAAAATTGTCACTTCTGTTGTGTTTATCTGGACTTAGTTTTTTGTCCCTTGCTTTAGAAGTTCTAAGGAACTCATATTATACAGAACACTGTGAAAGGATGTCCAACGTTAAAGAAACTGAGAATATATAAAAATGTTCATGAATAAATTGAATAACACCACTTAAAAATAATAATTAAGATAAACTCATGGACTTTTCCCCTGTGCCCAAGTATTCGAGGCTTTTCCCCACCTTCTCTTCTATTAGTTTCAGTGTATCTGGTTTTATGTGGAGGTCCTTTATCCACTTAGACTTGAGCTTTGTACAAGGGGATAAGAATGGATCAATTTTCATTCTCCTACATGTTGTCTTCCAGTTGAACCAGCACCATTTGTTGAAAATGCTGTCCTTTTTCCACTGGACAGTTTTAGCTCCTTTGTCAAAGATCAAGTGACCATAAGTGTGTGGGTACATTTCTGGGTCTTCAATTCTATTCCATTGATCTTCCTGCCTGTCTCTGTACAAATACCAGGTAGTTTTTATCACTATTGCTCTGTAGTACAGCTTGAGGTCAGGGATGGTGATTCCTCCAGAAGTTCTTTTATTGTTGAGAATAGTTTTCGCTATCCTGGGTTTTTTGTTATTCCATATGAATTTGAGAATTTCCTTTTCTAACTCTGTGAAGAATTGAGTTGGGATTTTAATGGGGATTGCATTGAATCTGTAGATTGCTTTTGGCAAGATGGCCATTTTTATTATATTAATCCTGCCAATCCATGAGCATGGGAGATCTTTTCATCTTCTGAGATCTTCTTCAATTTCTTTCTTCAGAGACTTGAAGTTCTTGTCATAGAGGTCTTTCACTTGCTTGGTTAGATTCACACCAAGGTATTGGGCACAGGGGAAAAGTTCCTGAACAGAACTCCAATGGCATATGCTCTAAGATCGAGAATTGACAAATGGGACTTCATAAAATTGCAAAGTTTCTGTAAGGCAAAGGACACTGTCAATAGGACAAAACGACAACCAACAATTTGGGAAAAGATCTTTACCAATCCTTCATCTGATAGAGGGCTAATATCCAATATATACAAAGAACTCAAGAAATTAGACTCCAGACAACCAAATTACCCTATTAAAAAATGGGGTATAGAGCTTAACAAAGAATTTTCAACGGAAGAAACTCGAATGGCCGAGAAGCATCTAAAGAAATGTTCAGCATCCTTAGTCGTCAGGGAAATGCAAATCAAAACAACCCTGAGATTCCATCTCACACCAGTCAGAATGGCTAAGATTAAAAACTCAGGTGATAGTAGATGCTGGCGAGGGTGTGGAGAAAGAGGAACACTCCTCCATTGTTGGTGGGACTGCAAGATGGTGCAACCACTTTGGAAATCAGTCTGGCGGTTCCTCAGAAAATTGGACATAGCATTACCTGAGGATCCAGCTATACCACTCCTAGGCATATACCCAGAAGATGCTCGAACATATAATAAGGACATATGCTCAACTATGTTCATAGCAGCCTTATTTATAATAGCCAGGAGCTGGAAAGAACCGAGATGTCCTTCAACTGAGGAATGGATTCAAAAAATGTGGTATATTTACACAATGGAGTATTACTCAGCTATTAAAAACAATGAATTAGAGAGGTTCCTAGGTAAATGGATGGAACTAGAAATTATCATCCTGAGTGAGGTAAGCCAATCACAAAAGAACACACATGGTATTCACTCACTGATTATTGGATATTAGCCTAGAACCTTGAAATGCCCAAGATGCAACTCACAGGCCACATGAAGCCCATAAAGAAGGAAGACCAAGTGAGGGTGATTCGGTCCTTCTTAGAAGGAGCAACAAAATACTCAAGGGAGCAAATATGGAGACAAAGTGAGGGACAGAAACTGAAGGAGGGGCCGTCTCAAGACCACTCCACCTGAGTATCTATCCCATGTGCAATCACCAAAGGTAGATGCTGATGTGGAAGACAGGAAGTGCATGCTGATAAGAGCCTGATATGGATATCTCCTCAGAGGTCTTCAAGAGTCTGACATACTCAGAGGCAGATGCTCACAACTAGCCATTGAACTGATCATGGGGTTCTCAATAGAGGAGTTAGAGTGAAAACTAAAGGAGCTGAAAGGATTTGCTGCACCATGAGGAGAGCAACAATACCAACCAACCACAGCTCCCAGGGTCTAAACCACCAGCCTGGGAGCACTTAGGGGGGGATCCAGGGCTTCAGCTGAATATGTAAAAGTGGAGGGCCCTGCTGGGCATAGGTGGAAGAAGAGAACCTTGACCTCATGAAGGCTGGATGCCCCAGGGGGTGGGAATTTTGAGGGTGGGGAGGTGGGAGTGGGGGGGTAGATAGAGGTTACATCCACAGAGAAGAAGGAGGAGGGGCGAGGGGATTGGGGGTTCCGAGGTGGTGGTGGGGGATGGGGTAAGGGGACAACATAAGAAAAGTAAATAAATCATCCAATAAAAAAAAAAGAAGAAAAAAAAAGAAGAAAAAAAAAGATAAACTCATGGTAAAATAAATAGGTTAGCTTATATATTTAGGCAAAAATAAATGTTACTACCCACTATATTTTACAATATGATTTCTTCTATTCAACCATAAATTGAAACAGGTACTTTAAATAAGTACTTATATCATGTAAAAGGAATTATGTCCTCTAACAAGTGATAGTCAAATGGATTTTTAATTCTAAAAGTATTTATAGTCAAGTTTTAAAAATAATTCTTGAGTCAAGTGAATTTTGAATAATTCTTGAGTCAAGTGATTTACAGAGATATACTCATCAAAAATACGATTTTTTTCTGATAGTACATTATGGTTAAATTTAAACTCAAGTAAAATCCATAATAGATTATTTCATAGAATATTTGACATATTAAATACTGATTCACTTGTTACATTCTACATGGCTCCAGGGACAAACCTAAGTAGTGTTGCAAGGAGTTGAAGAAAGGACAAACACATGAACACAGAGAAATGGTGGAAACAGGTGGACTGCACTCTCTGATGGATATATCTTAGCACCCTTGGAGGGAGTTCAGCACATTTACTATATAGATTGATAGAAAATGTGGGACTAGCTCATACAGCTGAATCTAGGAAGTTATTGTATTATATACAGAGGTATTATCTAACAAGGAAGCACTGTTTATGATTTATGGCTGGACAAAAGCATATTTAGCTAATCTGTAGGATGTGTTCTATAAGGGAGCAATCTTTATACCATAAATGGTGAGGGAAGGGCAGAGAATGCTATGGAGGAATGTCCTGCACATTCTATTATCGTTCTCTCCTGAACCAAAGGAAGGCTTTCCCATTCCTCTGATATCACCCAAAGCAGGAAGGCTTTGCCATTTTCCCATAGGTCTGTGCTTTGGGTCTTGACATAGCCATGGCCATATCAACAACACATGTTCATTCAGGGTTTACTTAACAGATTCAGGGTGTCCTCCACATCTCACAACCAAGCTGTATGATACTTTCTTTAATTTTGGTAAAGTTATTTTTTTTCCTAACAACCTCACTACCTAAGGAGATAGCCTGTTATGTCTGATAAATTAGAAATTTCTTACTTTCCTTATCATAGTTTTAAGTTATATAATGACATAAACGGCACAGGCCATGAAGAAATTTCAGCCAACTTAATGTGAGTTCCTTATATTTATTTTCCTTATATTTATTTTCCTTACATTTAGGCATAATTTAACCATGTACACTGGCAGAAAGATCACTATTATATTATCTGATTAAGTACTTGTTACTATGTCATTTTTTGGGAAATGCAAAATCTAAGAGTGAAACAAAACATACAAAAAACACAACAAAAACAAACAAAAATGAGTAAAACTGTAAACATAAAATGTCAAAGGGTCAAATTTCTATGTCAAAGGAATTTTAGGAAGCATTGTCAAAAATTGAATGCTCATTAGATGGAAGAGCCTGATATTATTTAATATTATAGAGAAACTACTGAAGAACTAAAACCTCACATATTTAGTGTATGTGTGTTTGTGTATATGTGTGTGTGTGTGTATGTAGTGTAAATGTGGTGTGTGTGTGTGTGTGTATGTAAGCTTGGAAAGAAATAGGAAAGGCTTTTACACATTATCATATCTCGAGTATTAGATAATCAATTTATATATTTATATTCCTTTTTTTTCTTTTTTGTTTTTTTGAGACAGGGTTTCTCTGTGTAGCCCTGGCTGTCCTGGAACTCACTCTGTAGACCAGGCTTGCCTCGAACTCAGAAATCAGCCTGCCTCTGCCTCTCAAGTGCTGGGATTAAAGGCATGCACCACCACCACCCGGCTCAATTTATATTCCTTAAATAGACCGTATGTTATTAACATCAAATTCCTCTTGCATTAGAGAAGTGGCATATTTAAAAAGAAACTTTGAGGAGGTAGAGTTGAGATGCAGCAGGATGAACTGTGAGTAGATTGCCTTTTATTATAACTCTATAGCCCTTTCATTAACTGTCATGAGCACATACACTTTTAATAAGAGCATTCCTTAAAACCTGAGTATACATTAAAGCATTCCCCTCAGCTTTCTTTGACGACCATAGATGGCCGACTTTTAGTCCACCAGGAATCAAAAGAGAACTCTGTGGCAGTAAATGCCACAGCAAAAAGTTCACAGCACTGTATCATCTTCTGCTATACTGATTTAAACTTTTACTTAAAACATGTTTAGGGAGTATGGACATGTGCCAGACATTCTGTTAAAGCTGGAGAAAGCATTGCAAGCAAACATATGTGCTGTTTTTTCTGACCTAAAACTTTCAGTCTAGAAGATAAGATTTATAATCACAGACATTCTACAGCTAAATGTAGAATTTTACTATATGGTAAATCTGGCAGATAGGATACGTGGTTCTGACCTAGGCAGAGACAAAATCTCAGAGGACATTGCTTCTTAATTAGAACATTTCAAAATAAACATAGTGTTCATTTGATGAACTTGCAGGACTTTCACATGGAAATTACAAGATATGCGTTACAATCTTAAGAACAGAAGTATATGGAAGAATAGAGGTAATTAAGGGAAGCATTCTTGATTTGCAAAATGCCAAGTTGATAAAAATTCCAGCATGAATAGAGGAGGGGTCCCTAAGGCCATGCTCCTTGGTGAAGAGCTACTGACAGTTAATGGCTGCCCACAAAGAATAATCATGGGTGTGGCCAATCTTAGGTCAGGCAACTGTGATGGTTGTAGAGTTTGACCTTCATCTGTACACATATGTGCAGCACTAACAGTACTTTCTAGCATATTTTAAAAGGTTAGAAGTTGGGAAATGGCAACATGTTGGAAGTCTAGGAGGGATTATGAGGGAGATAGATATTGTCAAATGCATTGTGGTCAGCTATAAAATTATATACTAATAAGTATTTTTTTAAAAAAGGAAATACCCTTTATCCTGTATGGAAAACCTGAGGGTGAACATGATGAGTTTCAAAAGAAAATAATGCCACAGTCTTCATGGATCATAGAACTTAAGTCTTAAACACAGTGCAGTGAGAATTTATTGAAATTTTCTAAAGATCAAATAGTTCAAAATGGTTATTTGGCTGTAGTTTTGAAGACATATTTGAAGAGCAGGTAGGAAAAAAAGAAATGTTACATCAATAGCCCAGAAATGATGGTTTACCCAAGTACAAGAAATAGAATGGTTAATTTTTAAATAAATAAATAGAATCAATAAATTACTATCAGCCTTAGTAAACTGGACAGATGAGGTGACCCACTTTTCCATTATATCATATATTTGTGCATGCAAAGACAGGGCACTGCATTAAGGAAAGACTTTGTGGAGAGAAGCTGCCTGAAATTCATCACTTCATTTGCTTAGTTAAACCTTGTCCAGTAATTTCAAGTGTACAAAAAGGAGATGGTGTACTCTGCTTTATATAGTGTTCTGAAAATCAAAGATGAGAGTACATGACAGGCAGGATCTGAGACAATTCCATTTCCATTCATAGTGAACGCAGAAGTGAAGATGAGTTGTCTCACACAGGGAAAGAGGCACAATACAGGGTGAGAGTAAGTAATAGAATTGGGGATTCTCACAACTGTAATTAATTATGTGAAGATGTTGAATAGACTAATCAGGAAAACAGATTGGAGAGAAGGTCTCACCTGTGCAGTGGCATGTGCCCATATAAACATGTAAAAGAATATGATTGTGAAAAAATATTTTATGTTAAAAAGTCCAAATTCAGAAAACAAATCAAAACAGGTTTTTTCCTGCTTTGATCATGAGCAACCATGTCGTGTCAGAGACTAATTTGTCATCTTGGTTTGATATCAGTTAAAATATATGTTGTCAAAATAATAGTGATTCACTCTGCATTAGCTATAAGAAGGTGTAGGCAAGAAGCCAAAGCTTGGTCTCCAGATCCCACATGTTGGAAAGAGTAGAGTTAAATAATGAATTGACATATCCAAGGAATTAGCTTATTTTTCTAAATTAAAATGTTAGTAGCATGTTGTACACAGTGGCTTCAGACAGCAAGGTTCTCCTGAGCATATCCCCAAAGGATAACTGTGTCAGTCATAATTGACATAAGATCAGAAGACATCGGACCTAAATTCAATCTCTTATTTGTATCTAGAATTTTACCAAAAAATACTGTAAATATTCTGTGCCCATTTCCATATAAATGGAATTTTATCTGGTGTCATTACATTATATATTTATAATCTCATTTATAGTTCTCTTTCTCTGGGTATAAATATGTAAACTTCATATACGTATATTGTATTAAGAAAAGCTTATAACTTGGACTGTACTATGAGAATATTATCAGTGTATGTTATGTGATACAGAATGGAAAACATTGCCACACCACAGAACAATTTAACCAAGATGTGTGATAGTTTTTCTTTATATAATTAAGATAATGATAATTCTTAGACACTCGTCATTCTAAGAAAATAGCTATTCTAAAATATAATGTTGGCACTCTTATTACAAAACATCAAAGCATAGGAAACAAGGTCTCAGATGATACTGTGAACATTCTCAGTACTGAGTCAGTTTCATCATTTACATATGTTAAAACAGATATGAGATAAGAGTTTAAATATAAGGAAAGTGTCTAAGCTAATTCTTTAAAAATATGCACATTTCCTCTCATTTATTAAAAAAATGACACCATTTTAAATGTTTTCTTATAGATTTAAACATTAGAACATTTCATGTCAAATTCTAATTTCTGTTATGCCCAGGAACCATATGTTTCATTTTTCGTTAAAATATCTAAAACATGTGTTGTATGGAAACGGTAGGAATGTGATCAATAAAAGAAATGAATTTATTATTTAGAAAATTACTCTGATGCAATAGACCCAAATTTGCTACCATGTGAGATATCATAGATGTATAAAAATAAAGATATTCATAGAATAGAGTAAATACATCAAATTAAATTTTAAAAGGAACTGAAAGCACACAGGAAAGGTGAGGCAGAGAGAAAGGTTAATACACACTGTGTGAGACACAAATATGTTTGCTATCTCGCTGATCATTTTCATCAGCCATGTGCTCACGAGTTAAGGATTGAAGCTAGGAGACCTACAGGAAGGGATACAGAGCAGGTCAACATCATGAGTTGGTTTCAAAGCAACATGCCTCATCAGTAACTATAGGAAGCCAGTTAGTCTGTGAATGGCCATAGGCTTATTTGCATACCTTAGAGAGAAAGCACATGGAGTGAGAATGCTTGTCATTAATGTGTAACATCTTAAGACCATATCAAGGTTGGCTGCTCATGAAGTTTTACCACATAAGTTCTTAGTCTGTGATGACTTATATGTATTTATGATGCTTGCTAATCTACGTGCAGCCTCATACTTCTGTAAGTTCATGATTAATACATATATAATTATTAATGATGAGCTAACTTGAAATACTTTAACATGTTTTACTTATGTGTTTTTGAGCAATAAACTTATTTAGTTTTTAAAAATTATATTAAATATTCTCAAACAAAGTTCTATTTCAAACTTAAAGGCAAAAACCTTCCCTTTGTAGTGACATTAATAAAACAAGATAAATTTTGGTACAAATTTTATTCAAATTTGTATTGAACATTTAAAAATTGATTTTGAAATGCACTAAAATAATGTTTTTAAAACTGCGATAATTACAAATAAATAGGGAAAAATACACTATCCTTTTGGACTTAGTATAGTCTACGTAAGGGTCCATGACTTGGAAAGAATGATACATTTAATATGCAATAGCAAAGAATATTCTGTACAGAATCTGCATACAAGGGTTTATCATACATAATGATGGAAGACAGAGGTGTAGACTTTGTAGGATCAATTTTAAAACTGTTAGGGTAGGAGTGTATGGCTTTTACCTTTCTTTTCTTAATTGGTTGACTTTATCTCCAAGGTATAGGTGCCTTTGGTGTTGGTAAAGGCTCTGGAGAATTTTGGGGACTTTGCTGATTAACTAATTATACATAGCTCAAGCTAGTTGCTGAAGCAGGTTCTACAGCTCCTTGTTGGATACCCATGAGGTTACCTTAGGCTAGATGTTAGTGCAGCTTCCTGATTGGCTGCCCATCAGAAATGATTTTTTCTGGAATTGACTGTTTTGGGCTTTTCCAGACTGGGAAACAGAAACTTAGACCTAGGCTCCCAAACTGCCAGTTTGCATTCTGTCCTGAAGTCAGCCTGGCTCTGGCTAACTGAGTCCTCTCTCACCTCAAGATCAAACTTGTTAAGGTAAAGGAGCTACAAAACTACAAGCTAAGGAATCTGTAGGCTCTCATAAAGGAAAGTACTTACAGTTTCTTTGGCCAAGAATCAAAGGTTGGAAGAAGTTTGAGTGGACTGAATACTGATTAGCCTCCTTTGAGGATTCAGAGTAGATTTCACTTAGAATAAATCTGAAATACTGCATTGGATCAAAGGAAAGCACTTTGAAGAAGTGGCATTAGAGTTATACAATAAACCTCTATCTTTTCCTCTTGGACGTATCTATCTCCATGTAAACATATGTTTATGGATTTGGGTTTATACATGCACACAGTTTGGGTGATTAAAAAGCAGGTGAGAAAAATAGCATGTACCATTGCTAACAGTGAAACATCTCAACCATAATTTATAAGGAAAGTAGAGAATAAAAATGGACATAATCAAAAATGCAAAAACCCAGCAAATATCAAGTATAAATGCTAACCATGATACCACAACATTCACTAAAAATGTATCAAGCCATAGAATGATCTTTTACAACTACCAAAAAGTAAAACATTATATAATTTAAAACTAAAGAGAAAAGAATTTCTTTTAAAATGTGTAGGAGAAGTGGTTTTCCTTAGAAGGATCACAATAATTGGTTTTCCAATGTGAAATGGTGAGACCTGAACACATACATGGAAGTAATTTTTATGTGGTTGGAGCATGATATATTTAGTACTATATATGCATACACATATATGTGCATGCAAAAGCAATTAGGACAAGGCCATGAATCAGAAGAGGAGACTGGAGGGGTATCTGCACGATTTGATAGAAGGGAAATGGAAAGGAGAAATGTAATTATATTATAATATCAAAATAAAAGTAAATAAAATCAAATGTTTGCTCATTAAATCACTGTCTTTGAAATTATAAACTCACCCTTTCCAGGCAACCAGAGACAAGGGAGAGTAAAGGAAAAGGCATAGGAAGTTTTACACTTAGTACAATAATTCCAGATAAAAGTATATTTAAGTAACCATGTTAATATATGAAAAATCTCACTTCAATATATTGTCCCATTGTTTACTGGTCATAAAAATAGGAACAAAGTCACTTCCTACTTTCGCATTATAGTAAGATTTGAAGTGTTTTATCATGTTTAAAAGCAAAATACTAAATGGTGGAGATTCACAAGAAAAGTGTAAGCAATATTATTTGTAATTATATAAAGAAAAATTATTTACTATTATAGTATTCAGTATTCTTTATTCTCTTGAGATTGCTGTTTCTAGTAACTGGATCAGCAGTTCCTCACTTGAAATAAATCAGCATTAAAGACTAGATGCTCATTTTAAGCATATTTGAGCTTTGGTTGTCATTAAATAACAAAGTCCACGTAAGGCTTGTGCTAATAAAATTTCTGACCTTAAAGAGAAATAAAGCATTCTTTACCTTTGAAATGTTTGATGTATTAAAATGCTACAGATGAAATGCATGTACCTAGACACTGCATAAATAATAAGAACAAGCTTTTACTGGCATAGAAATGGTTCTAGTAGTTTTTGGTCATCACTGACTAATAACATGAACAATTATATACTTGAGAGAATGGATTAATTAAGATGACTGTTAAAATGTGTCAATATATTGTTGTGATTCTGGGATACATGAAGACTATGGATAATAATGTGTGAAAATAAACAGCAATACAAAGTTGAGCCTGGAAATGCTTATGTTAATTATTGCCATGTTATTACTGAGACTTTAGAGACTCAAGAAGCAAAACGTCACAGGATCAGCCATTCTTCAATTGGACTTTGTGAAACCCTAAGCTGTTTAGTTTTTCAGAATATATTTATGCATCTTTACAACTGCATTTGAAAGTTTAGATTGAAGCCTAGCAGTCTAATGCAAAAGGAAAATACAACAATAAAATTATCCTAGTGAGCAAACATAACTCAATGGCTTATGAAATATTCAATACACATCCAATGCTAACTCCTTATGATGAGACCAGGCAATGCAAAATAAGATGTGTCTACTCTAATTAATTACTCAGAAATTACAGAGAATAAATAATCATTGAACTAATTCTGAAAGTGGACATAATTAGCACCATTAATCATCAGCTATAAATTATTTAATAGAATAATAGTCCTAAAAAATTAGTATTATAGTTACTTACTCATTTAATGCTCATCATCATAATGTTGTCAACTAGAATGTATGATGCGATTAAATAAATTAAAAAATGTTTAGGTTAGTTAACACTGCCAAGATGCATTGACTTGTACTGTGTGGGATAATGAGTTTAAAATAAAGGCAATTCAGTAATTATCTCTCATTTGAATTTCTGTAACATAAACCAATTAGCCCCCTACACCCCACATAAACTCTGAATCATCAGCACAATATAGTAAACATTCTGAATAAACTTCTAAAGCCAGAAATAGGAAACAGAGATAAAATAAAATTAAAATCAACTCCTTTTACCTGTCTGACACAAGTAAATGTAATGCTTAACACTTAGTATGCAAACCATTTTATTTATCAAGAATGATAAAAAACCTATAAATATTGAGGCTAGAAAAGCAACAAAAATTAGTTCACAATAATCAAAGCTAGCTGTGCACAAATATTTCTTGTATTTGGACTGATGAGTTTTTCTTTAAGGTCTGCATAAGCTGTAACTTTCAAAGCCATAGCACTTTCCTTGATCTATGCTGGCAACAGGGAGAATTTGGTAATGTAACGTAGATGCTCCAACATATAACAAGGACACATGCTCCACTATGTTCACAGCAGCCTTATTTATAATAGCCAGAAGCTGGAAAGAACCCAGATGACCTTCAACAGAAGAATGGATACAGAAAATGTGGTATATTTACACAATGGAGTATTGTTGGGTTGTGGTGTATGTGTGGGTATGGGTTCTGTTGGGCTGAATTGTGAGGCCTGTGTCTGCTGCCTTAAGGGGCTGGGGCCAAGGCACAGGGAGTTTGACTGTTCACTCCACGCAGTGCCAGGTGGACTTCTGGGTTATGAGAAGCCACTTGACCGTGATCTGCAGGTGGAGAGAACACAGTCTGAGACCCCGTGCGGGGGACGGAGCTCTTGATTTGGGGATCTCCGGGCCAGCAGGTGGCCTAGAACCTACTGGTCTCAAGCCCTTGGGCTCTTAGACACTGCTGAGAGGCCACGGAAGGGTTGAGATGGGGGTATATGGGCTGGGTCTACCCGCAGCTGACAGGGTAAGGGGGGAAAGATGAGCTTGGTCTGTGTCCTGTGGGAAGGGGGCACTTGGTTGCAGCAACTCACTTGGCTAGGCCTCTGCTGGCTCCAGTTGCTGGGTCTCCGTCCTGGAATACAGAGAGGTCCTCAGTGGGAGGTTAGATGGCGGCTCTGTAGTTGAAGACCTTCTACATGGTTCCTCATGGCAGGCCACAAATTAGAGAAGTAGTCTGGGTATTAAAATATTTATTGTCATGGTGAAAAAATGGATGAAGCTATACCCCATGTTCTCAGGGCGGGCCTGAGGTTAAATACTCTTTGCAAGGAGAAGGGTCTGGGGAGGAATGCTTAACTGGCTATGCCCTCTGGCCTTTATGTATCTCATGAATATGGAGCTATCTTGAGGCTCTAAGGCCTGTAATCAGGCCCTCTACCTCTGCTATGTGACCAATGGCCACAAACCTCTCTGTGGAAGGGGCTGTACAGAGTTGTGGCTATGTGAAAGGCACCAGAGACAGGAGCAAGGCAGAACACCTACCATCCCTTTAGGGTCTCTGGGGTTCCAGGCCTGCGTTTGACCAGGTACCCAGCTGCCTCTCACAGTCCACTGCCCCACAGAGTAATACTCAGCTATTAAAAACAATGAATTCATGACATTCTTAGGAAAATGGATGGAACTAGAAAGCATCATCCTGAGTCAGGTAACTCAATAACAAAAGAACACACATGGTATGCACTCACTAATAAGTGGATACTAGCCTAAAATCTCTTAATAACCAAGATACAACTCACAGACCACATGAAGCTCATGAAGAAGGAAGACCAAAGTATGGGTGCTTCGGTCCTTCTTAGAAGGAGTAAGAAAATACTCATGGGAGCAAATATGGAGACAAAGTGTGGGAGGGGCCATCCAGAGACTGCTCCACCTAGGTATTCATCCCATGTGCATTCACCAAAGGCAGATGCTGATGTGGATGCCAGGAAGTGCATGCTGACAGGAGCCTGATATAGCTGTCTCCTTAGAGGTCTTCCTGAACCTGACATACACAGAGGTAGATGCTCACAGCTAACCACTGGACTGATCAAAGGGTTCCCAATGGAGGAGTTAGAGAGAAGACTGAAGTAACTGAAAGGGTCTGCAGCCCCATGGGGAGAGCAACAATACTAACCAAAGCTCCCAGGGTCTAAACCACCAGCCTGGGAGCATATTGGGAGGGACCCATAGCTCCAGCTGTATATGTAGGGGAGGATGGCCTTGTCAGGCATAGGTGAGAGAAGAGGTCCTTGGTCCTATGAAGGCTGGACCCCGAGCATGGGAGAATTCAAGGGCCAGGATGTGGGAGTGGGTGGGTGGGTAGGAGCACATCCTCATAGAAACAGGAGAAAGGGGAATGGGGTAGGGAGTTTCTGCATGGGGGAAATGGGGAAAGGGGATAGCATCTGATATATAAATAAAATATCAAATTAAAAAAACAGTGAGTGGAGGAGGTGAGAAAGAACGTTACAGATCTCTGTACTAGCTGATTTTGGGGAAAGTTCTAGGTTATCTGGAGAGCAAGTGTTGAAAGGGAAGGAACTGGTGAAGAGAAGGAGCATTAAGAACTACTCTTGGAATTAAGATTAAAATCTACTTTTTATATCTTGAATGGATTTAGTAAAAGATTGAAGTTGTTTCTGCTTGCTGAATGTTGGATTTTGGTCATAACGCCTGTAGGCTAGAAGCCTTCTACTAGATAAATTTACACACATTTGTTTTCTTATTTGAAACATCTGCTGGATTACTAAGCTAAACATAAAATAGGCATGTTTTATTTTCATCAAGTTATTGTCCACTGCATGGTTATTGGGTTCAATGTAAGTTCTTCTGTAAATAATGTGTAGTATGTTCAAATTTATAGTATATTGAATGGTTATGTCCTTCTCAAATGTTCCAATAGGCAGGAGTTGTATGAGATTGTATGGCCAAGACCATTTCCTTCCTCTGAGTAATGCAACATATAAAATAAGTATAAATAAAATATATACCACTCCTAGTTTGTTCAGATTCTTGGAACCTGGGGAAGATGCCAGGCCAGCTCTCATTTTGAATTTAGCAGTGATAAGCATATAATATCCTGCTAGAGTTGCTGTATAAAATCTATGAGGTCAATGACTGATTTTCAAAGTGACGAGCTCAGATAATTGGGAAGGAAGATGATGAAATCCAGTAGACTGTTTCCGTGTTGGCTATTACTTTGACAATGGGGAAATTCTACAATAGATCAGTTGGGGCACTCAAATGGTTTCAGTTTTATAGCCTATGTTGATCCATAAAAGTACTTGGAATTTTTGCACAAATATTTGAGCAATGTCAGATAATTTAATGTCTGGCTATTCCAGCCTACTTGTATCAAATAGACTAAACCCTCATATCTTTCAGTGATTATATTGTTTAGTAAAAAAATGATTTGGGGATGCAGATAGACATACCAAGATTAAATAATTCACACATTATTTGTATACAATACATTTATCAAATAAACATTATAATTAATAAATTTAATATTAATTGTCAGATGAAGTATTTCATACATAATAAAGGTCACAACCCAATCCAAGTCAGAGAAATGTATCTTCGGGGTGCTGTATTCATTTCAGAGGCTTGGACTGGGGAATATTAGCTAAACCAGGACCATCAAGGCAAAGACGCTCTGGGCAAGGAACCTTGACTGCTCAAACAACCTTCTCAGTTCTATATGAGGAAGCAACTTGAATATCTTGGCCTTGACACAGTAGAATAACTACATTACATTAATCTTGAAAACAAATCGCTTTGGCAAGCTTTTCAGTAATTTATTTAGTTTTCATATATTTCTATTTCTCAAAAGACAAAACAGAACAGCCTCCAAGCCTGTTAAATTAGAAGTGATCTATGGGTTGGAGAGTTGGTTCATCAGTTAAGAGCACTTGGCTCTTGCAAAGAATGTCAGGTAAGTTTCTAGCACCCACATGGTGGCTTCAAAGTACCTATAACTCCAGTTCTAGAGGATTTGGAACTATCTCCTGGTCTCTGTGAGCATGAGGGACACAGGTAGTGATTCCATGTAGGAAAGAGGTATTTGGAGCTGAGGTATTTGGACAAAAGTAGAACTACATCATGCTTCATGAAAGAACCAGTTTTTCTCCTGTCCAAGAAAAAGATAAATAAAATCAATAAACAAGCAGTCATAATAAAACTACTAGACCCTTGATACAACTACCAAAATGATCTATAAAAGGTCTATCTAAGCAATAGAAAATACATTTGAATTTCTTAGCAGAAAATCAAGATTGTGGTAGACAATCTAAAGCTCAGTTTACTCAAGGACCCATTGGCACCTCAGAAATTTCCAAACAAGGCTAGTTGTCAAAACCATGTGCAGGGCTCTGTAGAGATAAAAGTAGCAAGGTATCTCCACGTCCAGAGATGCCCATAGCCTATATAGGATGAAAATGTATTTGTCTTGTTAAGGTGCTTTGTGATTCTTCCTCCTTTGACTGTTTTGCCTTATTATGACACAGCCCTGTTGCATTTAGTAAGCCCTCCGCTTACTTATGTTTTTCCTGTTTCTGTGATAAAGCATCAAGAGAGAAGCAATTTAATGAAGAAGGGAATTATTCTGGCTCATACTTTGAGGCTTCAAGAAACCCATAGTACTGGGAGTGTCTACCATGGGATAGCTAGTGCTTGCAAAAGCAGCTGATAAGGTTTCATCCACAGTTAGAAAGCAGAGATAAATGAATGCTGGTCCTAGCTTCATATTCTACATTTACACAGCCAGGGATCTTCACCCAGGGAATGTTCTACCCAAAGGTATGAAGTGTATTCCTTGTAAATTAACTTAATGAAGATAATCCTTCACAAATACTTTTGAAGTCTCTCTGCACTACTCTAACAAATCCCTCACAGAGAGTTAACAGTCACCTCTGCTAAAGAGAGAAGAGGTTGGAGAATGTTCTTTGTATGACTCCACTAATTTTCTGCACAAATGAAAAGTCAAGGATAAAACAGACAAGATGTTGAGTAATCGTAATATTATCCAATAAAAACGTTGAACATTTCAGATTTACCCATATTAATTAAAAATATGCAAGATATTAAATATACATTTAGAATTAGATTTATTTAAACTTAAGAATATAATAAATAATTAATTCTAATTTTAAATTCTAATTTTAATTTCTTTCAATAGCCATTGCATTAAAGTTAGCAAAAGATTGTTAGAGGCATTTCTTTAAAAAAGATAGTTGTTTAAAAAATGACTTCACATCAATTTGAACACTAAGACCCATTCTGGAAAACATGGCAACATTGAAAACTTCCCTTTTCTTTGATTATACACTGGTGGCTGGACTGCATGAACTTTTAAAGTTATTTTCGGTTTTAAAACAGAAGAATTATCCCTTGAGCAAAATAATTTTAAAGCCGGCATTAGGGTTCAATCTAATTGGCAATAAAATTGGTAAATACTCTTTGTTATAACCTCAACTATGCTAATTAAATTCACATAGAGAGAATTTGCTTTCTTGATGGCATCCATATAAAATGTCATGTAGTTTTCATTAACTTTAAGAGTGAAAATATTTTGATCATATTTAAGGTTATAAGTTATATATAAGAGTTCAAATACAGATATGCAATAAATTTTATGATGTTTCATCGCTTTGTTAGTATAATTTTCTTTACATCAGTATTTTTCATTTTAATGAGTGATTTTAAGTTGGTTCACACACACACAAACATATATATATATATATAAAATTTTGTATATGTGTGTATATTTGGGGAGGGAGGGCTTCTGAAGCAAGGTTTCTCAATATAGCCTTATCTGTCTTGAAACTCATTCTGAGCACCAGTCTGGCCTTGAACTCACAGAGATCAGTCTACCTCTGCCTACTGAGTGATGGGATTAAAGGTGTTATGTATTAAAGGAACATATATATATGTATATATATCCCCATAAAAAGTTTAACTTAGTCCTTAATTTTGAGCAACACTATTCTATGATACAATTCCAGACTGAAGATGAAGGGGAAAATGAATTAAGAAAGCCATGCTTACTAGATTTTTCTTTTCTTGCTTCCTGGTCTATTTAACATGTGTTCCAGTCCATCCTGCCATAGCTGTTAGCTATCTTTTTTACTATGATTCACTGTGCCTTGTGAGCCATGAAACATAATAAGCCTTCCTTCTTCATAGGTTGCTTCTTGTAACAGATTAAATTATGTCAGTGAATAATATAATTAATTCATTATCTGTCTCCTGATCTGCCAAATGAAGACTTCTGAAGAGTGAAGTGTTTGGTAAACTGTATTATAATTGCCACCCAGGTACTTCTTACATAGGCAGGCAGACCTGACTTCATATCTAAGAACCCACATAAATGCTGAGTTTGCTGGAAACACCTGTAATGCAAAGCTAGTTGGGGAGTAGAGACAGGAAGATCATTATGGCTTGCTGGCCAACACCCTAGCACCAACTCCAGCTTCCATGGGAGCCCAGTTGTCAAGGAATTAAGGCACATGGTAATGAGCAGGACACTTGACCTCCTGCTCTGATTTACAGATACACAGGCATCGGCATGCATTAACACCCCTGCTATAAACACACATCCAGACACAGCCCCACATAAACTACACCCCCACAACATTCCTCTCTCTCTCTTTCAATCTCTCTTTCTCACAATCTCTCTTTCTCACAATCTCTCTCGCACAATCTCTCTCTCTCTCTCTCTCTCTCTCTCTCTCTCTCTCTCTCTCTCTCTCTCTCTCTCCAGTGTATATACTTGCAGATTTGAAACTAGTTGTCTAGTTGGAATATGTCTCTAAGATCTCAATAAGGAAAAATAAAAGAAAAGAAAAAGTAACAAGTCATTTATTAGCATTATGGGATGGTAAAGATAAATAAAACAATACAAAAATAAATACTCATATTTTGCAAATACATTAAACAAGCCTTTTCAAAGTCAAGGTGAGGGTAGAGAGGAAGAGGGCTACTATGGTTAATAATTAACTAAGAAGTATTAGAACTGTTCCTGTTCCAGGAATGTATGATGCATAGAGTCAGACTGTTCTTTCCAACAGTACTGAACCACAGTGCAGGCTGTGTCACATTCCAGTAGGAAATTGACCTTACAGAAGCCAGTCACTTGTTACAGAAATCTAGCTTAAAACAATACTCCTTGTCAACTTAGAAATCATCCTCTTTCTAAATAGAAAAGAGAAAAAGTATTATAATTATATATGCATCACAGGATATAGAATAAAGATATGGAGAGAAGAAGAAAATACAAATATCATTTTATATTGCTGAGCTGTTACAATCTAATCACAGAGCTTTACTCAAAATAAATAAGACTAGTCCTCAAACATAAGCTCTTGATGGCAACATTTGTCACCCATCCTTTGTCCTAAATATAACTGGTAATTGGAGTGGCCACCTGTGTTTTTCTAATTGCCTTTATCTTTAGGGAAAATCTATTGAAAATTACTTTCATGACAAAAGTAGGTTTGCAGCTTGCAGCCAGACACCTGCTGGTACTTGTTTTTCAGTCCTCCCACAGGTACTTAGAGAAACAAGGCGTAATGTTCTACTTTGCATGGAAAAGAACATATTTTCTGGGACCATTAAATAATATTTTTAGTTATAAAACTGATGAACATTTTTTAAAAGTATATTTTGTGCACATATGTTTTCTGAAGTCAATAATGTAAGGAAGAGAGCCTCTGATCTTAATTTTTAAAAATTAAATTAAATTAAAATAAATGAAATTTAATTCATAACTTCACACTTTCCATTTCATCCCTAAAACCTCACTATAGCCCTCCATATTCTTTCAGATTGGTCGTCCCTTTTCCTTTGATTATTATCACTAAATATAAATGTTAATGCTTAGTCTGTTTCTGTTGCTGGTGTTTATCTGATTCGTGGATGACCATTTTGCATTGTAAAACCAATTAGGAGTCCCATTCATCAAAGAAGCTAATTCTTTCTTGCAGGAATCAGTTGCCTGGAGCTAATAGTCTAAGGATGGGGCCTTGAGATATCCCCTTCCACACTAGGATGTGTGTAGCTTCCCAGTTTCCAGGATAAACATTTCTTAGCATACCTCAGTATCCTGAACATATCCCAGTATCATCTGGCTCTCTGTCATTTAGCTCCTTCATTTACAGTGTTCCCTGAACATAGATTAAGGAGCTGTGCTATAAATGGATTCACTGTGTTGAATTCCCATAATACTGGACACTAGCTTTTGTACATTGTGGTTGTCTGTGATATTTTCTATTAACTGTAAAGATAAACTTAAAGGATGATAGCTAAACTTACTTATAACTGTGTGTGTATGTGTGTGCCCGCACGCACGCGTGCGTGTCTGTGAAGGTCTGAAAATCCAATAGTTGTTCAGGCCAAGACACTGGATGTTTCTTTCAGCCAGTCTTCAGTTTATGCCAGATACCTGAAGAAGTAGGCTTCAGTGCTAGCAAAGCAATAGGCTTTTTAAAAGCCAGGGCCAAAGCCATAGTAAGGGCAAGCAGGCAGAGAGGGCTATAGTGAGAGTGAGAAATGGGGGAGGAAGGGAGTGAGAGGGAAATGGAGACAGAGAGGGAGAGGGTGAGAGATTCCTTCTTCCATGTCCTTCACATAGGCGGCCAGTAGAAAGTGTGGCCCAGGTTAAAGGTGCATCTTCTCACCTCAAAGATCCAGATTAGAAATGGATCTTCCCACTTTAAAGGATTTAATTAGAAAGCAAACCAAACCTAACTAAACAAACAAACAAACACAACTCACAGATGTGCCCAGCCATTTGGGTTTTAGTTAATTCCAGATAGAGTCAAGTAGACAGCCAAGAAAAGACAGGACTCTCTACTCTCTCCATGGGGTCCACTCACATCTGAAGAACTTGAGTGAGGAAATACAGATGACATAGAATGTTCAGTATCTATCTTTCTGCATTGAGTTATATCACTCATAGTAATGCCTTCTAGGTCTTTCCATTTATCTGCAAGTTTCATCCATTAATTTTCTTTACAGTAGAATGGTATTCTATTGTATATATGTATCACATTTTCATTACCGGTTTATCTGTTGAAGGACATTTATGTTGCTTCACTTAATAGTTATTATGGATACAACAGCAATAACCATTGCTGAGCAAGTGTTTTTTACTGGACTAGGATGTCAAGAATTTGGGCATATGCCAAAGAATGGTATAGCTGGATCAAATAATAGGCTTTTGAAGATGCCACAAGCTGACATCCATAGAACTACACCAGATTGGAATTCACAAAAAATTAATGCATGCTCCCCTTTCAACACAGACTCCCCATCATCATTAGTTTGTTATTTAGCAGATGTTAGCCATTCAAACTGGAGTTGACTTGCCCTTTTTTTAAGACAAACTTTTTTTTGTCTTTAGCAGAAAATACAAAACTCGTGGTTTTCTTCTTTACCATTATTAAACAAATGTTAATACCAATATTAAACTTGACACATTATTTTATGTTGGTTTAGTCCCAGAATTCATTTGATCATTCTTATGTTGAATTATTTTTTACAGTTTCAACTAGGGAACGTGATCACTAACTGCTCTGAGATATCTAGGTAGCTTATTGTAGAAATTTCATCATATTTCATACATAAGTTTATGGTCAGTATGAATTTAAAAGAGAGCAAACACAGATACATAAAAAGGATTTGAGGGTAGAAACAAAGGGGAGAAATGTTGAATTATAATCTTCATTTAAAAAAATAAAATTAAATTCAATAGAAGCAAACAGGTTCAGCATGGGAAGCACAAAGGTTAAGGATTTTGATGTCTAAAAAAATACATCCAAGTACATGTGTGATAATGGTGTCCTCGGAATTCAATCTGACCAAGTTGTTCCACATTAAGAAGCTATTGTGTTAACCCTAGATGGTTATAATCTGTCTGCATTCCTTACTCTACCAACAAGCAATGTTGTTACCTAAAATTATGAAGTATGGTAATAAAGAAAACAGTTATCAAATATAGCATTAAAATATATTTCTATTATAAGAAAAGATTAATCAGATAAAAAAAATACATTGTAGATTTATTGGAAAAGGAGACATCATCTTCATGACCAGATGGCTTTCTGAGCTCAGTGCAAAATGGAGGGTTCTCTTTCTCAATGGGACTTCTCTGTCTCTGGCTGTCTTTGTCTGGAGAATGGCCCTGAACACAGATGGCTGACCTGCTCCTAAATGAGACCTTGTATACCTCAGAATACAAGTTGTGTTCTGGCTCCTGACTGAGTAATTAGGAGCTTTATTTTAAACAATCAGCCTTTCCTGCTTGCCTGATGCTATGCCCAATTAGCCCTTTCCATCTGTAATTCTAAAAACGAAGCCCCAATATACTCCATTCCTGAAACAATAAAGTAGACTCCACTTGTTACACAGGCCTTGGAAGGTCATTCTGCTATACTCAAGACCTTTTGAACCCTACCTACTCTTGGCTTCTGCTCCTTTTGTCCTCTCAGGTAGGTAGAAAACAGCTTCTGAAATCCTGGCAATATTGAGAAGATATATAAAAACGAATCACATTGGATGTTAAGAGTTAGTGATCCATAGAGTTGAATGTTTAGTGAGATTTTAAAATTAAACATGTTGATAGCTCTTGGTAATCACTCTCAATCAACTCTCTGGTTTGGGTATCTTTACTGCCACAACATGTTCTTAAGAATGATGGTAGAGAAGGTGAAAATAGAATTTTAAAGACATTCCTGTAGGTAAATGCCATCGATTCAGTTGAAGAAGTCATAAAGCCATTGTAGAAACAGAGTCCTGCATGTCATATCATAAACCCATTGTGGAAACAGCCCTGATAGTGACATCAATAACATCCCATAGCCTGGCCTATTCATACAATCTTTCTGGCCAGGCAATGGGATATTACTGATATGACTTTCTACCACATGTTATGTGAAATTTAATTTGAATCTTTTAACTATTTTTTTCTGAACCTGAAAATGCCATAAGTCCAACTCTACTCAAAACTCTGTACTGCACTACTCTCAGCAATTGGAGGGAGTCCAAAATGCCAATTCAACTGCAACATTACACAGAGAGCATTTTGTCAAACATTCAAAGATGTCAAAAATGCAAATGAAATCCTATAGATAACTTCTCCAGGCTTGGCTCTAGCAGTATACATCACTGAAACATTATTAAATTTAGCAATTAAGTATCCAGATCTCTAAAGTTTTAGAATGAAAAATGTCTTAAAAGAATTTCTTCTTTAGTGCTCTTTCTGAAACAGGTGTATAGTTATTAAACAAACCACTTCCTTTTCCTTATGTTCTTGTAACTATTGATCTAAGGTATGTGCCTCATTTGTGTGATAAAAATAAGTTCGTATATATTACATTGTATCATATATAGTATAGTGTCATATTATATTTATTATATTATGTGGTGATAAATTTCCAATGTAACACAAATAAGATTTCCTATACTGGCACCTAAGAAGTCATTATATGTCTTGAAATAGATGTTACTGACTTTGAATAGCTTGTCATATTATTTCTTAAATATTTCATGCCCTTAAAAATATTAGATTTCTCGGTTTCCACGCAAAGTGACTGGCATTTCCTTAGCCTTTTAAATAAGTATGTCTTGAAACTTTGACTGTTTTGCAGTAAACAATATATTAATTCAATTTCTTTTCAACCAAATACAAATGTACTTAGTGTTGATTATGTTACAGGATTCATATTCCTCTATCGCATATATAATTTTAAGGCTAAGAATTCAAAGCAAAAGAAATGTGTGATTGTTAGACTTTTTTCACTCATAATATCACTTTTCTACCATGTTATTATGTAACATTTCTTTTCTGAACAAAAGACTTCACATAATTTTATGTTTAGATGCTATGTGCATAGTAAAGAATATAAAGGACAGTGTTCATAAATGTAATAATCTGTAGGCATAAAGATCCATATTTAGTATTCTATAAAAATATACATTGATTTAGAAACGTAGGCTCTGTCAGGTGTGTGACATTTCTGGAGATGAAGATCTTTTTTTCAATGCCAGGTATGAATTCTTTCATTTGAGCAGGCTTTAAGTCCAATTAAATAACCATTGGTCACCCACCCACAAGAAAAAAATGTCTTTCTTGGACCTTTAGGAATATCTTGGTAGTCAATGTTTACTGTGATGAATAAACCTTATAGTCTGAAGGACTATTGTTTGCTTCTCTGCCTTGGTAGTTCATATAGCACTGATGGGTACTGTGAGAGCCAGTCCATAGGGAGGAATCTTCCAGGTAAACTCCAGCTTGATTCCTCCAAGTTCTGTTTTCTTACATATGTCTTATCTTCATTGAATTGCCTTACCTTCAATTTCTGGAAAGAAGCAAAGGCAGTAGCCTGTTTTGTTTGGGAGACTTCAATTCTTTCAACCAAAACATTAAGGATTTTCAGGCCCAGAACAGATTTTTGTTCCATGGAGGTATCAATTCCCCATATGAATTATTTTTTTAACCACCTATGTATACACACACACACACACACACACACACACACCATACACATGTATATATGACTTTCTCTTTCTATTTCATATTCCCCAAATAATATAAGAAAACACTCACGAAATTCAAAGAATATGGTCAAGAACAGCATAATGACAGTAACAGAGGATATGCCATTTTACACAAAAATGTGTATAGGTGTCTGCATATATTTGTAAAAATAGTAAAGAAGCTGAATTTGGGAGACGGGAGCATAAGAGATATTTGAAGTGGGGAGAAAGGGTTGGAAGAGATGCATACATTGTTAAAGTATGAAGTGTTGAAAAAATCTGAGGTTTATAGTAAAATAGAAAAGTCAGTAAATAATTCATTTATTTACTTCTTCATTTATTTTCATCTTCTAGACATTTGATAGTTCAACAGCTCCAATATTCTTAGCAATTTTTATTTTTTATAACAACATGAGTCTCCTTGAAAGCAAGCTGATTAAATTTTGTGCCCACTCCTGTGTCTTTAGCTTATAGCCCAAATATGAGAGGTTTTCAATAATACAGTGAAGGAATTCTCTGCCTTCTAAACTTTCAGTTAGAATGCATTGTTTGATTTTAAATCTGTAGTTAAAAATATAAAATGAAAAACAAAAATCTTCCAAGTAAGAACAAAATGCCCATTCACTACATAACCTTCTAATGCTTCTTATTGTAAAATAGGCAGTCACTTCATCCTTGACAGATACTCCTCTCTCTCTCTCTCTCTCTCTCTCTCTCTCTCTCTCTCCCTCCCTCCCTCCCTCCCTCCCTCCCCCACACACGTATACATACTACATACACATCATATACATACACATACATATGCACATAAACACATACATTTGAGATTCACACAGACCAAAATGCATTCAAAGAGGCAAAAGGGTCAACCAACCAACCACAAGTGTAATGGCATAAAACAAAATTGGGAAATACAGGAGGTTCTCTCAGTCAAGCCTGATGGTCTGGGTAGGATCCCTAGAACCTACATAATACAATGTTAAAACTGTCTCTCACAAATTGTCCTCTTTCTTTATATGCACATCATGTCATTCTTTCTCATACTTGTACTTTTGTATGAACACACACAGATGGTAAGGGATTGATTCCTTCAAATTATGTCTCTGTAGTGGGTAGAATCTTCAGCAATAGGGTCTTATCTTCCTGTTCTGGAAGCTTCCAAGTGTAATAGTTACAGATTATGTTGTTCTGCTCTTCTCTTGGACATCTATGACCAACACCTTGAAGCAGAGTTTCCAGTATTCCTCCTTCACATTGCCAGTACATCAGTAGTTGTAGTGTTGATTTTCCTGTTGGTGTAACAAAATGCCTTATGAAATACCCTAAGGTTTGGAAGGGTTTATCTGAGGGTTTGAGAAAATAGTCCATAATGATTACATCAATATAGTAGTGAGAGTTGTTTCAGCTGTGCAGAAAAACAAGGAAGCAGCTCATCACTCTGAACCCATAGCCAAGAAGCAGAAAGATAATAGTCTATGCTCAGCTCATTTTTCTCATTTTCCTTCAGTCTAGGACCGTTACCAATGGGATAGTGGCACCCACACTCATGGTGGGTCTGCTATCCCTAGCTAAACATTATGAAAATCTTCAGAAATTAGTTAAGACCTTTGTATGGAAAACAAATTTACTTTATCCTAAGATAATCTGAAATACCTATCATTCTTTCATATGATTTATATTTCTGAAACAATATTACAGATGCATCACTCTTTCAGTTTACTTTATATTTAAACTATGAGCACATACCTTAGTAATATTCAATTAGTTATTTAAATTGATCCAGGTGGCAGCAGTGGCATTCCTCACTACACACTCTAATGTTCTGTGTTCCTGAAAAAAAGGCACACAAACAATCTTTATATTTTGATATGCCTTAAATAATTCAGTGGCTAGGCTAATTCCCAACATCCACATGGCTATTCCAACTCTCTCTGATATTCCCAAGTTATTACTTACTACAATCTACATTCCATCTTTGCTTCCCGGGACCAAGTTAGGCAGCCATTTGGAGGCCGTTCTTCCCTTGCTCCTACATTACTGCTATGTTCTCTGTCCTGCACCTTCTCAGGCATGGTGTCTCCTCTCCTTCACTTCTCCTGGAATGCCAGCTCTCCTTCTTCCTCCTTTCTGTCCCTAGCACAGGAATCCTTAAAGTTCTGCCTCTGTCTGCCCTGCCCAGCAGCCATTGGCTGTCAGCATCTTTATTTACTACTCAGAATCAACTGGGAGCAGGGTCCCTGAGTGTCTTATGTATAGACACTCATGTGAGCAGTTTTGTGAACCCAAATTAACATGCAAATAAAGCAGCTAAAAGTTAACATATTCCTGATATGTGTATGTCAGTTCATTTCACAGGTACAGCATGTGCGAGAAATGCTTATTATAGGAGCAACTGAAATTTCAGGATGAAAGATAAATTATAACAAGATACGTTATGATTAGCTGAGTCTAGAAACATGATTCTTTCAGTTCCAATGGGTCTAATGCATATAGTGAATGACACAAGAACAGCATTATTCAAGTGTTTCATGCATATTTTTCTGTGCTACTCAAAGCATGTTATGGGCATATTCATGAACTCTAAAGTTTTACTATAAGGAAACATGTGGCAGCTTGTACTGCACTTTTGACATGAACTGAGATACACATATCAGATATATTTTATCTTGTAGTTTCTTTATTCCTATGTTTATTTGGACTCCCAAAACTGTCTATGAATGTCTCCTCATAAGACACTCAGGGACCCGTTCCCCATTGATTCTGATTGGTAAATAAAGATGCTGACAGCCAGTGGCTGGACAGGGCAGACAGAGATGAGACTTTTAGGATTCCTGCACTAAAGACAGAAAGGAGGATGAAGAAGAATATCTATCATGCTAGGAGAGGTGGAGAATTTTATGTTCACAGAAACTACAGATTAATGTATGTTATATTGAAGTCATTTGCAAACATAAAACAACGAAAGGCTCTTATCTGGGTTATGACATGGTATATTGAAATCTATTGAAAATCTATTGGAACAAGAGTCTTTTGTGTACAGGCATAATTGCCAAATGAAGTTAAATAACAAATATGTTTAATATATATATATATATATATATATTCAATATTTCCATCACAATTTCTTATTACATTCATTTCATCAATGGTTTTTATCTACCCACCTCTCTAGGATTGGAATCTTCATTGTGGACGCTATTACCTTATTACCATTCGCCCTGTTCAGTGTACTGGCAATCATTGCCAATTTTCCCTTGTCAGACATATCTCTTTCATAATTCTCTAATTCGGATATTGCATGTCATCCAAAGACTACAGTGTGCAATGTTTGATCTCTAGAGTCCACTCCTGGAATTGGGAAGCACTTAATCGGGAAATTTTCTATTTTAGTATGCATGGGATTAAAAAGGTTTATAATCTCCTCTTTTGATCCCTAATTGAAGAAATGTACAGCTTTGCTCTGACATCTCATGCAATAGATTGGCAATAATAGGGTCAGTGGACCATGGTCTAGAAGCTCCAAATATGAGAGCCACAGCATCCCTTCTCATCCAATAAGTTAATAAGTTGGATATTTTGTTAGTAACTAAAAGCTGCTTACCATATAAATCTTTAACTTTCTGTTCAAAAGACTCCTAGTTTATGCAGAAAAATAAAAAATAATTTCTCAAAAGTATGCACACATAATGTTAACTTTGGAGATTCAAAGAATATTTATATGGAGGAGTATGCAAAGCTTTATTTGACATAAAGCCACTTATTTATATAGATATATTAATGATATACATGAAACAATTATAATAGATGTAGCAATAAACAATAGTGTGTATGATACACACATATGTATCCAGCATAGTATGGAAGAAGAACGTAACTGGCAAAGTTCTTATTTCAATTCAGCTCTGTTCAATACATCACTTCTACAATATTTCTGGAAATCATTTTCATAGTGCCACTGTACCCATTCAAAATCTTACAGAACTCTTTTGATACTGACTTGATATTCCCTGCACCTCTTACTGCTTCACAAAATTCCACCAAAGCAAGAACACTACAAGCCAATATTTAGCCTGTAATATATGTGCTATCCTGAAGATAACATAAGCTATGTGTAATGCTCTTTTACCTCTTTATTTTCCTACCAGAGTTTATTTAATTGTGTCACTTTATTTACCTGCCATTTTCTCTCTTGTTGATGTATTTTTCTGGTAGTTTGAAATGCAAGTCTGTAAAAGAAGAGCAACAACAATTATTGTATGGCAGTATGCTGTGACAGGCAAGAGTTTATCGCCCATGGGACACTTTTTGAAATATTTGTTAGCAATTATTTTTGTTTTTATTTTCTCATAGGTTTGTTCTTACTCTGTAATAGGATTATGAATTCCTTCACTTATTTAAGGACTTAGTTATTCTCTGTTTTTTTTTCCAAAGAGTGAAAGAGACAGTGTGTTGTTTAAGAGTAACAAAAACCACTTTTATGTATGCATAAGATGGAACATATTTTTGAGCTGTTATAACAGTATATGATGAAACTGAAAAGAAAGTTGAGACCAATTTAAATTATCTTGAACTTGCTTCAAGCTACATTAAAATCAGAAGGTTTCAAAAGATTCCCATGCACATGCTGTTTGAATTCCTGATACAGTTGCTAAAGATATATTGCCACCATTTAGCAATACCATAGCTTATAGTCATGGTTACTAGTACTACAAGGAGCAGAGCCATACCTCACACTGTGCCACTGAAGCCTTTGTTCTAACTTCAAGGAAGACATTTTTAATGAGATGGTCTTCAAATGCATAGGGAGATATTCTTTAAGTAACAAGACAGGCAAAAAAAATTAGCAGGTTTTTTTTAATGTAATCAATCTCATACAATAATGTGTTCTTATTACATTTTATTAATCTCTTTGTCCTAAGAAATTTGAGTCTCATTAAGCTACAGATACTTTTGTAAAAAGGTTGTCATATTTATGAATTCAGTAGAATAATTAGTAATAGAATATGACATTTACAGGTGCTTCTAAATGGTCAGTATACTGTTAATTAGCAATGGCTTTTTCCCACGGTTTTTACAAACATCATTTTTCCTCTGAGTGTATCTTCTCTCAATAGAGACATAACTATAGAAAATTAGACATTATTCTATGTGTATTTAATCGTGGAAAACATTTTTAGTTATTATCTGAAGATAAATTGGGATGTGAATCTACTGAATTCTTTCATTACTCATTCTAACCATGAAATACACAATAATGAGCAAGTAGACAAGACAGTCTTCTTCAATGCCAATGTCAAGATAGGAAATAGTTCTCTTAAGTTAATTTCAAGAGTTAGGACCCAGAAAGAATCACAAAACTTTCCCTAGAATCATGTGAGGACAAATACCAGAAGATTCACCAGACAATTGACTGTGATCACCTTTGTTTTATTATTACTGTGTCAAAAGTAGAAAAGATTGAAAATATAACAAATACTTTACATCTGGTAGTTCATTGTTCTAATACTATCTCTAGCAGGGAATTAAAGAGTAGTTCCTTTATGCGTATATTATTAAGAAACCTTTGCCACAAATAATATAAAATATCTTGGCATAACTCTAACAAAGCAAGTGAAAAATCTGTATGACAAGAACTTTAAGTTCCTGAAGAAAGAAATCAGAAAAGTCCTCAGAAGATGGGATGAACTTCCATTCTCATTTATTGATTGGATTAATATAGTAAAAATGATCATCTTACCAAAAACAATCTACAGATACAATGCAATTTACATCAAAATTCCAACACAGTTCTTCACAGACATTGGAAGAACAATTCTCAACCTCCAGTGGAAAAACAAAATGCCAAGTATATCTAAAACAATTCTTTTTTCTTTTTCTTTTTTTTGGTTATTTTATTTATTTTCATTTCATATGTTATCCCCCTTTCCAGTTTCCCCTCCATAACACCGCTATCCCCTCCCCCTCCTTCTGCATCTATGAGGCTGCTTCCCCATTCATCAACCCACCCCCATCTTAGTGTCCTAGCATTCCCCTATGCAGAGTCATCTAGCCTCCACAGGACCAAGAGACTCCCCTTCCACTGATGCCAGATAAGGCAGTCCTCTGCTACGTATATAGCTGGTGCCATGGATCCCACTATGTGTACTATTTGTTTGTTGGTTTAGTCACTGTGAACTTTGTAGAGTCTGGTTGGTTGATATTGTTCTTCCTGTGGGGTTGCAAATGCCTTCAGCTCCTTCAGTTCTTGCCCTAACTCCTACATTGGGGTTCCCATGCTCAGTTAGATGGTTCACTGCATGCATCCACATCTGTATTGGTCAGGCTCTGGCCTCATAGTTGTAGAGCTATACCAGGTTCTTGTCAACAAGCTCTTCTTGGCATCACAAATAGTGTCTGGGTTTGATGTTTGCAAATGGGATTGATCCCTAGGTGGGGCAGTCTCTGAATGGCCTTTCCTTCAGACTGCTCTACTCTTTGTCCCTACATTTTCTTTGACAGGATGAATTCTGGATTATTATTTCTGAGGTGGGTGGGTAGTCTCATCTCTCAACTGGGGGCCATACCTATTCACTGGATATGATCTCTACAGGTTCTATTTTGCCTTTGTTCTGAACAATAAAAGAACTTCTGTAAAAATCACCATCACAAATCTTCAGCTGTACTGCAGAGCAATAATTAGAAAAAACATATGGAATTGGTACAGAGACAGAAAGATGGGCCAATGGAATAGAATTGAAAAGCCAGAAGTAAATTCACACAACTGCAGACACATGATCTTTGATAAAGAAGCCAAAACCATACAGTGGGAAAAAGAAAGCATCTTCAATAAATGGTATTGGTCTAAGTGGCATTCTGAATGTAGAAGAAAACAAACTGCTCCATATTTATCACCTTGCACAATGTTCAAGTCCAAGGGAACCAAAGTCCTCGACATAAAACCAGATACACTGAATCCAATAGAAGAGAAAGTAGTAAAGAGTCTTGAATGCATTGGCTGAGTGGAGTATTTCCTGAATACCAATGGTTCAGGCTCTAAGATCAGCAATTGATAAATGGGATCTTTTGGAACTGAAAAGCTTCTGTAAGTAAATGAACACTGTCAATAGGACAAAATAACAACATACAGATTAAGAAAAGGCCTTCACTAACACTACATCCAGTACAAGGCCAATCAATATCCAAGATATATAAAGAATTCAAGAAGTTAGACTCCAAAATCCAAATAACCCAATTTGAAAATGGGATACCGCTAAACAGAGAATTCTCAACATAACAATCTTGAATGTTCAAGAAGCACTTAAAGAAATGTTCAACATCCTTAGTCATCAAAAAAATACAAATCAAAACAACCCTGAGATTCCACCTGACACCAATCAGAATGGTTAAGATCAAAAACTCAAGGGACAGCAAGGCTGGCTAGGATGTGGAAAAAGAGGAACACTCTTCCATTGCTGGTAGGTTTGCAAACTGGTATTGCCACTCTGGAAATCAATTTGACACTTCTTCAGAAAATTGGAAATAGTTTTACCTGAAGACACAGATCTACTATTGTTGTTATACCTAAAAGAGGCCCACAATATCACAGATATGTGCTCTACTATGTACATAGCAGCCTTTTCATAAAAGCCAGAAACTGGAGGCAACTCAGATGTCCCTCAACCAAAGAATGGATATAGAAAATGTGGTTTATCCACACAGTTGAATAATAATCAGCTATTAAAAGTAAGGATATCATGAATTTTCAGGCAAATGGATGGAGCTAACAAATATCATCCTGTGTGAGTTAACTCAGCCCAAAAAGCCATGTGTGGTATGTACTCACTAAGAGGATCGTAGCCATAAAGTACTGAGTGCCCCTGATATAGTCCATAGACTCAAAGAAGTTAAACAAGGTGGAAGGCCAAGTGAGGAAGCTTCAATCCCATTTAAAATGGAAAATAAAATAATCATGGGTGACAGAGGGGAGAGACCTTGGTGGGATAAGGGACAGGGAGGGAAAAATGAGGAAGGATTAGGTATGGAGGAGAGAAGAGAGAAAGGAGAGGGCCATAAGAATGAATGGAAATACAAAGCTGCTGGGTTCAGGGGTGGATGGTACTTCAGGTAGTCCCAGAGACCTGACATTAGGGAGGCTTCCAGGATTCAGTTTGTGTAACTTTAGGCAAAATTCCCAACAGTTGGAATATGGAACCTGAAGAGATCATCCCCAGTAGACAGACAGGGATCCTAGTGGAGGGATGGAGAGGCCATCCCATTTTCAAATTTTTCAACCCAAATTTGTTCCTGTTTAAAAGAAATGCAGGAACAAAAAAGGAGCAGAGATTGAAGTAATGGAATACCAGTGACAGGTCCAATGTGGGTGGGTACCAAACCCTGACACTATTATTAGTGCTATGTTATGCTTGCAGACAGAAGCCTAGTGTGACTGTCCTCTGAGAGGCTCTCTAAGCAGCCACTTGGGACAGTGCAGATACTCACAAGGAAGAATTGTACTGAGGCCAGGGACCCCTCTGGAAGAGTAAAGGGAAGCATTCGAGTAACTGACATGTATGGCAACTTCATAGGAAGACCAACATTGCCAATTAACATGGACCTCTGGGAGCTCCCAGAGATTAAGCCACCAACTAAAGAGATATACAAGATGGTTCAGGGACTCTGGCAAATATGTACCAGATGAATGCCTTATCTGGCATCAGTGGGAGATGATAGTTCTAATCCTGTAGAGACTGGATGTCCTAGGTAGGTGGGGAGCCCAGATGGGGTACCCTTTCAGAGGTGAAGGAAAGGGAGAATGGGGGGAAGAATTCTGGGAGGGGTTGCTGGGACGGAGAGAATATTGGAATGTAGATAAATAAAATAAGTAATAATAATAAAAGAAAAACTGTTGAAAAAAGAAAGAAACCTTTTCCAATATGGAAATGTTAAAAAATAACTGCTTTGCCCACTCATATAATCGGGTTTACAAAGTAATATATTCTCATTACAATCTGTGTGAAATTTTTATTGCAAATTAATGGCTTCAAACTTCTACTACTATAACAAATTAAGCAAGGAAAGTATACTTTATTTGCTATCATTTTAAAACTGTGAAGCATACTTTTACTAAAGGAAGGAAATTTGCAAATCATCCCAGTGTTTATACCCTTCAAGTTTGAGATGAGTGGCTTCTCTGGGGAAAGCTTCTATAGAGGATTGCTTTACTTTTGGTACATATACTGTGCAGATGGTCAATTATTCCAGTTATGAATCAAAAGTACTCCCTTTCAAGTAGAGAGCAAACTCAATAGTTTATCTACATATTTTTATGGTTGTTTCCAAATGCTAATATTTTGGGAATGTTTAGGGAGTGAAATAGTCTTAGAATAAACAGATGATGATTACAGATATTTTAGTATTGTATAAAGTAGAGATAGCTCTCACGTAGACCATTATCCCTCTGAAATAGAAATAAGAAAACATCTGTCATCACAATAGTGTCACTGCTATTACACAAACTAAGTTTCACATAAAGTGACAAATTTATAATTTATTCAGCGAGATATCATTTCTGTAATAAAAATAAGTGTTTCTTCAGGAGAAAGAATCAGATTTTAAAAAATTCTTTAAATGAGACATTATTAATGAAAATACAAGACTTGACTTAGCCTTGAAGTGATTATATTAATATATTTCAAAACCCTGGATATTTGTTAAAATATGCATAATTATGTTAAAATCTCATTATTCTGTAAATAATATTCAAATTATAGGAGATACCACATACAGTTAAAGATATGTACTATGTCATATAATACATAAATTCTATTTTACTTCACACCTTGTTTTACAGGACATTTGCCAAACTTCTTAGTACCCCAATAAATTCATGAACATTCCTAGTCTTCTAAGTAACAATTTTGCATATATGTAGGCCTATCTTTTGCCTATACAGAGTAGTGGTGATTCATATATTATCTTACTTGGACCAGAAATACTTTTACTTTACTAATAAAAACCTTGAATATTTATGTCTAAACATAAAAGACAAACACATTTAATCATTGTAAAAATTATCTTGTTTTATATATATATATATATATATATATATATATATATATATACTCGTAAATACTTGTAAATCAGCTAGTTAAAAGGCAAGAGCCTCAATAAAGTTTGAATTTATTATTTTTAATTTTTTATGTGTGGGTGTCTTTTGCATGTATGTCTGTGTACTATGTTAATGCAATGCCTGTACAGGGCAGAAAAGGGCATCAGATGCCATGGAATTGGATGGTTCTAAGGTGCTGGGTGGGTGCTGGGAAGTCAAACTGTGGTTCCCTGGAATAGCAGGTAGGCCTGTTACCACTGGGCCATCTCTCCAATTTCTTTAATCAGTTTTATATGATTTTTCTTATATATATGCCACGCCTCAGTTCAACGTTAACATTAGGCATTGTCTTCTGCTCGTTCATTTTTTTCATTATCTTTTTAAAATGGATTTTTGAGAACTTAACACAAGAGTAATGTCTGTTACACCTTCTGCCCTCCTACTCCTTCATGCTCATTTCCTTCCAATAAAAGAGCTCTTCTTTATTATTGTAACTGGTGTGTGTGTGTGTGCATATACATATACATATATATACATATATATACATAAATACATATATATATATACATATATACATATATATGTATATATATATAACCTAACGAGTCAATCTGGAATTACATGAAAGCACATTTGTCCTAGGCTATTCATTTGGGATTGAACAACCTATACAAGAGAGCATTCCTGGAATTGACAAATTCTCCCTCACTCAGGAGTCATTGACCACATCTAAAGCTCTTTGTCTAGAGTAGATGGTATGAACGTCAAGTTGTGGTGTTATTATGTTTGTCTTGTACAGTCAATTGTAACATTGACATGCCATGGGTTGGCTAGCCCAGTAATGACTGGGAATTATCTAGCAGTAGGCGTCCTTCTCCTCTGGCTCTTATGGACTTTTCAGCTCCTTTCCACTGATTTTCCCTAAGCCTTAAGTGTAGGAAGTGTATCAAATAGAGTTGGGCACTCTATGTAACTTACCCTTACATTTTGACTAGTTTTGGATTTCTGTAGTAATCTCCATGTGTTGTACAAATCTTCTTTAATGACTGAGTGTAGAATGTATCTTTGTATTTAAGAATAAATATCTAGACTACATTTAGAAATTATACTCATTATGAAAATGGCAATTTAGAATCTACTCAAGGGCCTGTGATCTTTCCAGACACTGCTCCTGAGTTTAATATCACAAAAATTGATAATTATTGGTTAACAAATGAGTATGTAACTTTCTAATCCCACTGATTTTGACTGATTTTACCAAGTTTGATTAAGATTGCAGTTTTCAAAAGGATATTAGATATTCTGAGACAGCAACTGCATGGTTGTAGACGGCAACCACACAATCATTTCTTATATTAGATTACTTGAATATTTTTCATTAGGGTGAAGAGAGGAACTAATATATTTTTCATCTTCATAGCCCGATTTTATATTTTTGATGATGTTAAAATTATCTTAATTGAGTTGTACAAACTACACATCACCTTGAGGCAATTCCGCTGTGACCAGAAGTCACATGCATGATTTTGTTTTTTGTTTGTTTGTTTGTTTGTTTGTTTGTTTGTTTTTTTAGATAATGGATTTTGGATGGTAGGACTGGGCGTTCTCCATTTCTGACTTGTGCCTGGTTCATCTGGTGGTTGCTTGTCCAGTGGCTGTGAAGTAGAATGAAAAATTTCATGCTTAGATTGAATGGCAAAGAAAGAGCATGAGTAAGAGTGATGAAGAGTGATGGTGGAAGGAGATACTAAGGAAGAGTTGGTATGGCTTGATACAGACATCACCTATTCCTCTCAATTGCAGAACCCTAGCAATTAACCCACATAGGCCATACCTTTGGTTTAACTAGCGTATTTCTTTCTAAAGACTCTCACACTATCTCAATGTTGAGACAACCAGAGTCTGATATTTTTATTCTGATAATTAGCTTTTGTCGTATATACTAACATCTAAGTCAGATTTAATTTTCCTACATACACACACACACCCAGAGAGAGAGAGAGAGAGAGAGAGAGAGAGAGAGAGAGAGAGAGAGAGAGACAGAGAGACAGAGAGACAGAGAGAAAGGGCCAGAGACAAAAGCACAGAGGCACAGGGACACAGAGATACAGAGACAGAGAGAGACATGGAGACAGAGATATATAGAGAGACAGAGACAGAGAGATAGAGAGACAGAGAGACAGAGACAGAGACAGAGAGACAGAGAGACAGAGACATAGGGAGAGGAGAGAGACAGAGTACATTGATATTTGGTCTCTTTATACCTATAACCATATGTAGTTAAAGTAGATCTTAACAGTTTGAAAAGGCACAATACATTACTGTACAATTAACTTCATTTCTCTCCATTTTGTCCTGCAGTCTTCATACTAGACTGTCTGAAGTAATGAACTTTATATTCAATAAGCCAGCAAACCAAAGACTTTGGTAGTTTAAGAAAATTAGTTTGTATGGGTTAATCACTTGAAAAAGATTTATTGTTGTCACCAATTTAAGATTGTGTGTATATGTATGGCTATGTGTGAGTATGTGCATGTGTTAAGGCAAGTCCCACAAAGCCTGAAAAGAAAGTGTTAGATTTCCCAAGAGCATGTGACTGGTGGTTATAAACTTTTCTATGCTAGTGCTGGGAACTGAATTCAGGTCCTCTGAAAAGCAGGATGTGCTCTTAACTACTGGCATCATTCTGACTGCCAGTCCCAGCATGATGATATCATCATAGTGAAATTGTTTACTTGCTACATTCCAACTAGTGAGTCAAGACAGAGTGAAACTTAGGATCTTGTTCTAAGTTTGAGGTTCAAATCTTCATTTTAAATGCATGCAAAATGTGTCGCAAGTAGAATTACTAATAAAGTGAATCCATTTTCCTCTTTAGATTACAACATGTACAGAAAGCAAAGGCAGAGTTAGCCATCAGCGTAAATAAGGCCAGTGGGTTTTAGGGATAGACAGTAAACTAGAGAGGACACAGGCCGATCCTAAAAAAAAGTACCCTGTGCTTCACCACCTGTTTTCTTACCTGATATTCTTTGTATCCTTGCATATAGCCCACCTACTTTTGTAACACATCTAAAAGATTTTTATAGTTCATAAATGTGCTTTATAATATAACAGAATAACAGAAGCTGTTTAGTTGTATTAAAAGAACTCTTAATGTACAAGAAAATGAAATAATGTTAGCTCTTCTATACACTAGGTTTTTAAAATGTGAATTGTAAGTAAAATTGAATCTTAGTGTCCCACAAAGTCCTGCTTTTAATATCTGTTCTCAGAAGTGAACTGTTTGTCAGATCTTCAATAAGGTGAAAGTGAAAAATTAATGAACCAGTGACTTAGGATATTTAAAAACTAATGCAAGTCTTTAGTCATGCAGCACAAAAACTATCAAAGATTTAGGAATGTTCAAGTTGAGATTAAGGATTGCTCTTACTTAACTTTTAAATCCATTGTTCCATGTGCTTAATAGAGCATCTCAGAGTAAAATTGAAAGGTGAGTATTGATTTTTTTATTATATGATAAATATATTTAAATATGATTTATTTATTGAAATGATTTCATCTACCAATGATATTTTAGACCAGGATTAATCATGAGTTAATGGGAAGAAACTGACTTTTGAAATACCTTTATTGTATCTTTTAGGGAGGTGACAGCTGACTAGGAATAAAGCTTAATCAAAGTGTGAGCTTAGACAGAAAATCATTTCTTTCTTTGTGGACCTGCTGTATTTGTGGACACTCAGAAACACCCCCCCCCAAAAGTATTTTTCAAACAGTTGTTGACTCTATTGTCATTCTCCAAGTCTTGATTCCCTGACAGTATGTGAAGTAACATGTATCATGTTTTTAACTTACTTATTTATTCAATTTATATCCTCATTTCAGCCTCCCTTTCTTCCTCGCCCCTACCCCATTACAAAGCCCCTACTCATATCTCTCCTCATTTTCACCTCTGAGAAGGGGAAAGTTCCCCCTGATGCACCAACCCACCTAGGTACCTCAAGTTACTGCAGGACTAGGTACATCCTATACCATTGAGGCTAGACAAGACAGCCAATTTAGGGGAACAGAATCCACTGTTAGGCAACAGAGTCATGTTAAAATCCTTTGCCATTTATTGGTGAACAGGCATGAAGACCAAGCTGCCCATTTGTTACATGTGTACAGGGGGACTAGGCCCAGCCCTTGGATGCTATTTGTGGGTCAGTCTCTGGGAGTACACAAGGGTCCAGGTTAATTGACTCTGTTGGTCTTCCTGTAGAGTCCCCACCCCCTGTGGGTTCCTCAGTCCTTCCCCCAAAAGTTCTATAGAACTTCCTGAGTTCTATATACTGTTTAGCTATGGGTCTCTGCTTCTGTTTATTTCAGCTGCTAGGTGGAACCTCTCAGAGTACAGTTATGCTAGGGTCCTGTCTATAAGCATAACAATTAATAGTATTAGGAATTACCCATGAAATAGATCTCAAGTTTGTTCAGTCTTTGGTTGGCTATTCCATCAGTCTCTGAGACATCTCTGTTCCTGCACTTCATATAGGGAAGGCAAATTTGGGGTTGAAGGTATTGTGGGTGGGTTGGTGTCCTTATCCCTCCACTATGAGTGTTGCCTGGGTATAAGAGATGAGCACTTCAGACTCCATAATACCCACTGATAGGATTCTCATGTGCGGGGGGGGGGGGGGGGGGGGGAAAATAGAGGCCTCGGTGGTGTCCCAGTGGGTTTCCACTCTGTGGCTGGTTCCACATGCAGGAGGAACCAGCTGCCTGGAGGCTTTGGGGGCGGCAGCAGGCCCCAATGACATGAGGAAGTCCTTGGTTCCAGAAAGGTTTATTGTCATGGCAGATGGTGGATGGGATCTAGGCGTACCCCCTAAAACTCAGGGCAGTCCCAAGTTATACAGGGAAGGAGAAGGGGGAGGATCTGGGGAGGATCAGGGGAGGAATGCTTAATTTGCTCTGCCCTCTGGCCTTCATTAGTATGTAAATCCCTAGAGCCTGAGGCCTCTAGTCACCCTCTACCCATGCACTTTGGGAGGGGCTTTCTGGCCTTCATTAGGATGTAAATCCGTAGGGCCTGAGGCCTATAGTATGGCCTATGTGATTGAACAATGTAATTCTATGGAGACTGGACTGCTTTTCAGGACCCTGGATTCCTGGAGCACACTGAACTCCTGCTGGTTCTCACTCAGAGTCTCAGGGTTCTAGGCAATTGCTCAGCCATGACCCAGGATACCCTTACTCAGTCCCACGTTTATGGACTCCCTGTAGCCTCTCCCAACCCAAGTCTCTGGCACATCATAGAGATGCCTCTCTTGCCAATCTGCGTTCACCCTCTAGCCTTCTTTCCCTACACCTGATCCCCACTTGTGTTCTCCCCACTACCATTCTCACCCAGTTCCCTCCATCTATTCACCTCCAATGATTATCTTATTTTCCTTTCTGAGTAAGATTCAAGAATTCTTGCTTGGATCATCCTTGTTATTTGGCCTCTTTGGATCTGTGGATTGTAGTCTGGTTATCCTGTACTTTATGGCTAGTATTCACTTATAGGTGAGGACATATGATGCATGTCCTTATGAGTCTGGTTTACCTCACTAAGGATAATATTTTTCTAGTGATATCTATTTCCCTGCAAGTTTCAGGATGTTCTTGATTTTAGTACCTGAGCAGTATTCCATTGTGTAAATGAACTACATTTTCTTTATCCATTCTTTGGTTGAGGGGAATCTGGGTTGTTTCCAGTTTCTGGTTATTACAAATAAGGCTGCTGTGAACATAGTAGAGAGCATCTTCAATAAATGATGCTGGACTAACTGCATATCTGCATATAAATGAATGTCAACAGATCCATATGAGTCACCCTGTATAAAACTCAAGCCCATGGGGATCAAGACCTCAACATGTAGCCGTACTAAGTCTAATTGGAGAGAAAGAGGGGGATAGTTTTGAGTGTATTGGTATAGGCGACAACTTCCTGAACTGAACACCAATAACTCAGTCACTAAGAAATACAATTAGTAAATGGGACCTGATGAAACTGAAAAGCTTCTGTAAGGCAAAGGACACTGTCAATAGGGCAAAATGACAGTCTGAAGTTTGGGAAAGGATCATTACCAACCCTACATCTGACAGAGGGCTGATATCCAAAATATATGTAAAGAAGGTAGATGTCAACAACCCAAATAACTCAATTAAAAATAGGGTAGAGAGCTAAATAGTGAATTCTCAACAGAGGAATCTCTAATGGCAAGGAAGCACTTCATGAAAGGTTTGACATTATTAGTCATTAGGGAAATGAAAATTAAAATGATTCTGATATTCTTACACCTGTGAGAATGGCTGAGATCAGAAACTCAAATGACAGTACATCCTGGCAATGATGTGGAGCAAATGGACACTTCTCCATTGCTGGTGGGAATGCAAGCTTGTACAATCACTCTGGAAATCAATTTAACTGTTTCTTAGAAAATTGGGAATATTTCTATATCATGACACAGGTATATCACTCCTCGGCATATTCCCAAAAGATGCTCCACCAGACTATAAGGACACTTGCTTCACTGTATTCATGGGTCATATTTTAACAGGAAAAAGCAAGAGATTATATTAACTCAAAATGAAAACAGACCATTATAGTGGAAGGATAGAGGTGGGATAATCATGTGGAATCTTACCGTAGGACTTGTGTTGGTCTTTGTAGAAAGTGAGCACCTTAGACATGGGTGGTCATCTCATGTGTGTAATTATTGTCTTAAATCATAAAGGAGTGGCTTAGAATCCCAGAATAAATAATGAAGTAGTAGATGTTTATCATCTGAAGTGATGGACTCTGGGGCTTTCTGGATGGGCAGCCTTCCCTATTTGGTAAGTTCCAGGCCAATATAAAGCCAGTATTGTCTCAAAAACCAAGGTAGATGTGACAGGGATAAAAAGAAAGTGGAGGGAGTAAGAGTATGCAGAATGTGTTATATACATGTATAATTCCGCAAAAGACAATTATGAACAAATGTAAGAGAAAAACTTCACTAGGTAAATTAAAGTAATCCAAAAACAGCATGTAGAAAAAATGTCAACAAAGTGTTGTTAAAATTAAAGTAAAAATTAAACTGTGAATTAGAAACTAGGAAGGTAGTGCTTACTAGAGAATTTCAATGGAGGCAGGATTAGATGTTTTCAATATTTACTGTATAATATGTGTAATGTTCACAAAGAAAATATCACTATATTGAAGATACTGTTCCATGTGTAATTAAAGCACCTCAGATCACAGGTGAGTGGGTAATGCACACTTGGTGAGCCCACAGTAAATCAGCTACTTCAAGACTTACAAACTAGCCACTCAAGTGTGGTTTGTGTTTGGAAACAAGAACTCTGTTTTCCAAATGTACAGGCTGGAGCAGAAGAGGACCCAGAACTAGTCATGAGTGGCCGAACTCAATCTTGTGAAGCTGGCATATCAACATCATTTTGACCCAACAGGCTACATGAATCCTAGCACCATGCCCGTGAGCCCTGCATGTGCTGGCTAATGAGCATATGACCTATGCAATCTCAGAATGTCCTTTCTGAAAAGCTCCACACATGATTTATACTTTGCTGTAACCATATCAGAATCCTTCCTGCTTTTCTACCTAGCAACCATACACTATATGTTCTGAGCTTTACAAATTATACATCTTGTCATGCTCTTTGCCAGAACAGTGATCTACACTGTGGTCAAAATTCAGTCACACATAGACTTAAAAGAGTTGCTGAGACACAAGACTGTCCCTGTGCTTTTTCAATAAAACTGATTCTCAGTTTAAATCTTTATTATTGTTTTCTCAAAGCCATGGCTTCCAGGACAGACACAGCCCTAAGCTAAAATTCAGGGTTTTTTCTTTGCTTTTTTCGTTTTTCTTTTTTTTTTTTTGATCTGTTGGTTTTCCACATGATAAATTAAAGAAGCTGTTCACAAATATATGTTTGCTTTATTTTTATTTCTTTTGTTTTTCATGTATAATCTGCCTCCTGGAATCTGCTTATCAGGATCATGAAAGTCATCAACCCTTGTAGACAAATTAAATTGAATTCCAAGCCAACCTCCAGGGTCATTTTCCTAATAAAATTTCTGAAAATTATGGTACTGCATTCTAAAATATAACTGTTGACATTCAACTGTGAATTGCCTTTTCTGAATCAGTAAAATAGTTTTATCAAGGATTTTATTGTTTACTTGAGCACATTTTGTGTATCATCTCCCTTACTTTTCTCCAAGTTTAATGTGCACTGTCATAATTATTTTGTCTTACCAATTTTGATTGATTTACATTTTATTAGCATAATAGATAAATTTAGTTCATTACTTATTCAAAGGTTTGAGGAAGATTTATTTCCTAAAGTTATCTTCTTCCACCTTCTTCTGTGTCTCCTTCTCCTCTTGATTTCTCCCAAGTGCACAGTTAATGGCTTCATCATCTTTCAGTGTCATCTAGGGTTTAGAGTTTCCTTCCTACATGGCCATATGTGTTTGGGGTACCTCACTTTTATTATTCAATGTGTGTGTGCATGGGAAGGCACATTTCTTTGGGAAGTGAGTCTGTGGATGTGTGTGTGCATATGTGTGTGTAAGCCAGGTGATAGCCTTAAATGTTTTTAAATGTTGCCTCATAGACACTTGCTCTTCCCCAACCACTAGTTTTTTTTGTATTACTAGTCTTTCATTGGTGACCTGTAACTTAGGAAGCAGACTAAAGTGCCTAGCCAGTGAGCCTCAGGAATTCTCCTGGGTTTGCTGTGATTGCAAATGTCTGTCACAGCTTCAGGCTCCTCCCAGCTCCCCAACATAGCATCAGAATTTTCTGGGGAACAATCTCAGGTCTTTACCCTTACAAGGCTAGTATTTTCTGTTGTGAGCCATCTTCCCAGCACTGTATTTCAGCTTTGCTCATCATACTGGCTATTCATTCCGTGTCACCGGGATTTACCTTCATGTCTTTTGTATACCATTCCAAGTTTTTGTCCTTTTCTCCTTCCCCTATAAACATAATTTTCCTGATTATACTGATTATGATTATACCACTTCTACTCATACTGCACTATTGGTTTTTGTTCTCACAACTTCTGTTCCAATAAAGCTAATCACTGCCTTACTTCAGAGAATACTTATTTTCCTGTATGTCTGGGACAGTGTTAAACCCTAACTCTAATCATACTGTAAATTTCCCCTGGAGTCCTTAGCCCACATCTGGTATGTATCCCCAATCATTCTGTCTTCCTGGAGGTTCTCCGTAACCTCTTGACCTCTTCTCACAGATTTGCTCCTCTGTGCAGATGCCTTTGGCTGAGAGCTTATTGTCCAGAATGGCAAAATGAAGTTGATTTTAGTTTTGAACGTGAGTAAGATTCATTGAACATGGTGTGAAGTGGAAGAGTTGTTAGACAAGTTGTTTTTTTACCAGTGGCCACATGAATTTCATTAACTTTAAAAGATAATTCCTACTGGTTTCTTTATATCTGCTTTTATCAAATGTTCTGCTGTCCGATGGCACGGGGCACAGACTTATTGGCATGGATTCTCAGCTGTCATTAAAGTATTCTATCATTATCTCTTCTATGTCCCATCACTTCCCATTGGCATGAGGGAGATCAAGGCATCCACACTGTGTGTTGGAAGGACAGAGCCCTTCTTTATGCTGCACTTCATAGGCTCCCCTTTCCTCATCCTGTTGAAGGTAGAAGGAGCTGCCAGTTCACGGGCCCTCAGAATTCTGTGCCTCCAGCCACATTGGTTTTCAGTGTTCTCACCACAGCTTCACTGCCAGTGTTCAGATCCACTATGTTAGCTGCTATGCAACTGTTCCAGCTCCTCCAATCCAGCCAACCTCAGCTGTTTTGTCCTTGTGCATTTCTAGGTCTTCATTCCTTTCTTGTCATCTTACTGAGTCATATTCATAGAATTGGTGGCAAGTATATGTATACATTGTTAATGAAGGTATAGAATATTATTCAGACTAGATTTTATAGTGTTTCACAGAATAAGATTGAGGAGTGAGGAAGCATCATCCAATTGGTTGGAAAGAACTTGCCTGTGATTGGTTTTTGTTTCTGTTTGATAATCATTAATTTCTATTTTCCTTTGAATACAGATGGAAACTTTAGACAAAGCCGACCAAACCTCACCTCCCTGTTAGTGCAGCCCATCTCTGCATCCCTTGCTAAAGTGCTCATCTCTTTGCCAAAACTGAGAATGGATAAATATGCCTGCAGCCCTCTAGAACTTCCATATAATGGTAAGACAACTTGTGTTTTGAGATATCTGCTGATCAAGTTTGTGCCAAAACTGAGCCTGGAAAATTATTCTGGTGACCCTCTAGAACTTCCACATAATAATGATTCCTACAGCTCTCTAGAACTTCCACATAATAATGATGTCTACAGATCTCTAGAGCTTACAGTTGTCTTGTAGTAACTTACACATGCCTACAGCCCTCTAAAACTTCCATATGATTATAACTACAGACCTCTAGAACTTACTCATAATGATGTCTACACACCTTCAGCACTTCCACATGATAATCATGCCTTAAGCCCTCTAGAACTTCCTTATAATAATGTCTACAGCCCCCTAGAACTTACACAGAATGATGTCTACAACTCTCTAAAACTTACAAATAATAATGATGCCTACAACTCTCTAGAAGTTACACATAACAGTAAATTAACTTGTGCTTCAACACATCTAGAGAATACTTTAAGTACTTTGGTCATTAAAAGAAGTCTTTTAAATTAAAAGGGCTAAAATTATTTGTTTCAAAAATACTGACATTTGATGGGAAGTGGATTTGTTTCATTCTGTGATTCTATAAAGATGATTTTGAAGTCTAATTATGATTAAAATCTAAGGGATTGACCAAGCTTAGATATTTTCTTTCAGAGGAAAAGGGGAGTTTGAATTTTGTTCAAAGTAAAGGAGCTTCACAGATAAAGCATTTTGGATGTGCTTGGCATGGCTTCACAGGCTCAGCTCTGGCAGACTTACTGACTACCAAGATTCAGTGGATAGCAGTAGTTATCTGGGGTATAAAGTCTTTTAGTATAAAGTATTAACATGTAATTCCTGCAATTGACTAAAAGAATCCCTCTGTCTATACGCACCATTGCCCGGGAGATGCTTCTCATTCGGTGGTGCTGTTTATCAGGCCTTCTTGGACTTCGCAGGATAAAACTGAAGCAACTAAGCTACCTGTGATGGGATAAAAGTCCTAAACTACATCTTTTTTTCTGCCTACAGCTTCAGCATTAAAGTTCTGAAGAAGACATTGTCTTTACATATTGTTAAATGTGTCTCTGGCCGCTGTGAACTAACATTTCAGTGCTTTTGGGGTTTTCTGATGTCCAGATTTGGGGCCCTACTAGCAAAGATCTGTATCTGTTTTCCTCTTAAGTACAAAAATACTAAAATACTTTGGCAATTTTTTTCAAAGTCAAGATTGCTATATGTTAGAAACATATGTACATTTCTCTCTCTCTCTCTCTCTCTCTCTCTCTCTCTCTCTCTCTCTCTCT